>NC_134793.1:23301599-23356599 GCF_046742065.1 Oratosquilla oratoria | reverse complement strand
ACATTCATCCACAAAACAACGTTTATACACACAACTCATGATAAAGAAATCATGCATTAAAAGTACATTAGGGGGAATTAGCTTTACCTTTTTTTCACAAAAAGTGCCGCCCCCCCAAAAAAAAAAAACGTACCCCCCCCAAAAAAAAAAAATAATTACCGCCCCGGGGCATTGCCCCCCCCCCCCTTGTCGGGTCTTTGGTTGGAAATAGTAGTTTGTGGGGCAGGATCACATAAAAACCGTCACTTCAGGCTTCGACAGGGTGACAATTCTTCATGTGGGCCATCCTGGGTTTACGATTCTTCGATTGTATAAGTTGATGACAATAAACATAACCCATATTCAACCTGACCTAACCTAATTTTTATCCCATCGTTGATATTCGTCGTCTTAGGGGTGACAATTCTTCAGGTGGGATCTCATGGGGTGACGATTGTTCATGTGGGCTTTCTGAGGTGACAATTCTTCATGTGGGCTTTCTGAGGTGACAATTCTTCATGTGGGCTTTCTGAGGTGACAATTCTTCATGTGGGCTTTCTGAGGTGACAATTCTTCATGTGGGCTTTCTGAGGTGACAATTGTTCATGTGGGCTTTCTGAGGTGACAATTGTTCACGTGGGCTTTCTGAGGTGACAATTGTTCATGTGGGCTTTCTGAGGTGACAATTGTTCATGTTTTCTGAGGTGACAATTGTTCATGTGGGCTTTCTGAGGTGACAATTCTTCATGTGGGCTTTCTGAGGTGACAATTCTTCATGTGGGCTTTCTGAGGTGACAATTCTTCATGTGGGCTTTCTGAGGTGACAATTGTTCATGTGGGCTTTCTGAGGTGACAATTGTTCATGTGGGCTTTCTGAGGTGACAATTCTTCATGTTTTCTGAGGTGACAATTGTTCATGTGGGCTTTCTGAGGTGACAATTCTTCATTTGATCTGTGGGGCATGCCATCCGACTCAATCCAGGGGACTGGTACAGTAACGGCCTGACCATTGCTAGGTGCGGACGGCATTTGGCAGCGTAGTGCTGCGGCTTTGTAACGCCCTGCCCAGCGCAGCTAGCCATGACCTACTCTCACTGTCTCCAAAACTGGGGCCCAGGTAGTTCAGTTAGCTACCCAGTATACAGCCGCGTTCCTTCCACTGGATGTTTGTGTTGTTATTCCTAAGTCACATTTGTACTAAAATCTCTGAGCATCATAATAATTTGGGTAAAACATAATTCCTTACAACAAACGAATAATAATCGAAGCAGTACAAATTCAACAGACTTAACACCAAACCTCTTGTATATTCGCGCGCATTAGAAAACGTTCTGCTTCCAGAATAACAAATACGGTGAAAGCAAATCTCCCGTCATATGACAAAGGACAAAAATGGTTGCTTTAACTGCAGCCAAGCACCTCATGGCGTAGGCTCCTCTACTTTCCACAGAATACGACTTATACCCAATACCAATACGGTAACTTTTCTCCAACTTATGCTGCATATACTGACTCAGATTCTTCCTTTCTGTATCAAGCTCAAGTACCATCTGGGAGACGAATGCATTAAGTGTCACATGAAGCTTACATCGTCTCTCCATCGAGTGGTCAAAAGAAAGCTTCCTGTCAGAGTTATACTTAATGATACACAGGATATTTCTCACAAATTCAATGAAAATTACTTACAGGGAAGATCACACACACACACACACACAAGTTGCTCCTTTCCTGTACACTGCAATTAGATAAATACTAGGTAAACACACATACACTATATATATATATATATATGTATATATATATATATATATATAAAAGACACACACACACACACACATATATATATATATATATATATACATATACACACACATACTGATGCTAACAAGGCTGTCTTCATGCATCATCTGACTTATTTATATTTCCTGTTGGCCTATTGAACGAACTTGATAATATAATAGGCTCAGCAGTATAATAGGCCTTTGTTTTTACACCTCTGCACCTCACAAATACCACGAGGATCAACCGAAACGGACCTAAAATATACTAATATTTTTTTCACTGTCGAATGCTTCATATTGATGTGTAATTCTTTCTATACGGTGAAAGCAAATCTCCCGTGGATCCGACATAACTTAGGTGAGGTATACGAGTTTACATCACCAACACCTTTTCACCGACACCCCACATCATTTCTAGATTGTTAACTAAAACGAAGGAACTGCTGGACTCCTTTCGACCTAGGTTTCGAATTATATGACACAAATGATGCCATGTACAACAAACCTCGTCCAGCAAGTAATCTTTGTGCAACTCAATACTGAAAGCAACGGTCATGAGGGGCCCATGTGCAATCCCCGGTGTTGGCAACAACAACCGACCATCTGCAACCTTTTTTAATGTTCAAATGTTGCAATGCATGATCTCAACTCTGGTCTTTCGAGATCATTCGTGATCGAGAAATATTTATGCCAAGAGAAAGCCCAAATGAGACTTCCAATATGCTGATAATATTATACATCGCGGTACAAGTATTTGGAGGTTACAATAATATATATTCTGTAATATTTACCTTAACCCAATTACTCTCAAATGTAGTGGTGTCATATAGGAACAGTTTCTTTCGTCTCCCGATAAAAATGTAATTTAATTCAGCAGTTCTGCCGCAACTCGATCAAAAGCAATACTTCTTCCGGACTCCGTCCTAGCGAGGTGACTGGAATATGTTCACGGTACTCAAAAGAATTTAATGGGGTTTTTGTTTTTCTTTCTTCGTGAAATTAAATACAGACGACCCGGACAATGCTACAAATCGGGTCCATGTGTAATGGCACTGCACTTCCTATCCCAATTTATTCCCGGAGCTATACACATACCAGGCAGTGTAATTAAGTGGTATATATTGAAATCCAAGTAATTCTATTGTTCAAGGTGCCGTCTCCATTCCCTTGCCAGCATGCCGAAGCTCTGCAAATTCTGTGTCAATTCATCCCCGGTGGTAACCAGACACCAGACAATGGAATTACGAGATGATAATACGTAGTCTTCCCTGTCTTCTGTCCACGTGCATGCCTTGTCTGGCTACCACCCTTATGTGGTGGAAAAAGCCCTTGACATACAATTAGATATAATACATAGTCAATTACATGTGCTTCTATTGCCCCATAGAGCCATCTCCTTGACTTCTTTCTACTCCTTGTCAGGCGCTTTTGACCGTGTTGACCATGATGGCCTAATGAGGCAGAAGTTCCACTGAAGTTTTACAGAGCGCCTAAGGCGTCATACAGTGGTCGTATGAATTTCAGACCATGACTAACATAATGCTTGTTCTGATATTCCTAAGGGTGCTTTTGGTCTGTTGTTGTTTGTTATCTACACTAGCGGCCTGCTCTATGTAAATGAGAACGTTCTGCTCGCTTACATGACTTTGCTTTTGACATTTCCTCTTGCTCTTGATTGTCGTGGGGTATACAGTGCTAATCCGCCACATAGTGATTCCGTCTTGGAGCAATGCGATATCCCAAGATTATCGTGGGCATCGCGTTTGAACCCTAAGCTCACATCTGAATGACAATCGATACGTGGTTGCTTGTAAGCTGGGTATTTAAAAGAAAGTTTTAGAGAATAATCCATGATGCTTCCCCTGCTGTTTTTGCCGTCTGATTCTGCAGGTTTTTTTTTTTTGTGGTCTACCCTCCTACCTGACGACCGGTGACCTCGAATCAGCTGAGGTGGGTTTATCGTGTTTTCCTAAAAACACGTTTTCTTTGTGATGGTGAAGTGTTGTGCGAAATGAAATAATTGTTGTGAATAGCAGTATGACTTGCATGTTGAAGCTAGTCTTATCCTGTCCATCTGTTGCACGCGTCTTGGGCTTGCAATGCATTCCAGGAGTATGAAGTTTGCAACTTGCAATCTGTCGTGCAAACCAACAATAGTTTCTGGCCCACGTCTGTTGATCTGTGTGGTTCTTTCGACAATGATACTTGATGATGATGATGATAATATGGTTTAACGCCACAAACTCCCCCCCCCTATCGAAAGGATAGGACGGTGCCTCTTACAGAGGACTTTGTAGCGTGGAATTTAATGAACCATGCCTTTGGTTCAACTTCGCCGGTGGCAGGGTTCGACCCGCCATCCCCTCGACCTTCGCCGCAAGTAACGACGCCCTAACCCGCTCAGCCACGGTATGTAATGTTCTGTGCGATCAAAATCGATATTTTTTTCCATTTGTGATAATTCTGTTTTAGCTTCTTGGTCACATTTCACTCTGTTCAATCCTACATTCTCTTTTATTTGCTCTTTTATTTATACCCCTGTGTACATTTCAGGTGTGTGGGAATTGTTTCACAGAAACTTGTGGTGATTGCACTTTTTTCTTTTATCTCTCTCAATCTTTAATAATAATAATAATAATATTGACTAACTACATTTTCATGCCTGAGCTCTTTTTCTCCATGTGCTCTTCGACACTTTCCCTCCATCACCTTTTGGGTCTTCGTCGTCTTCTTCATGCCTTGCTTTGATTCCCTTGGGCAACCTATAGTCCTCCATCCTCTCCATTGGTTTGAGACTTATCTAAAAAAAAAAAATATATATATATATATATATATATATATATATATACATACACACACACACATATATATATATATATATATATATATATCTTGATAGCGTAGTTGGTTAGTTACTACGGCACTTGTCATGTGATCGCTGAGTTCGAGTCCTCGGCAGTACCACATTTCAATTTCTGCATGTGGTCCCATTGGGTCTCCCGATGTTGATGGCTTAGAATTAAAGTGCATTGTGGTTGTTAATATATATATATATATATATATATATATATATATATATATATATATAACCACTTCTAACTTCAAATACCTCTCCGTTCTGCTTTACCTGCTTTAAAAGTCTACTTTACCTCCTCTATGAATTGAACACTTCAGTGTGATATTGTTCCTAAAATTAGAAGCGCCGGATATTGTTAAAAAAAATTGTATCATACTGCTGCTGCTCTATTAACCACTCTCTTACCCAATCCAACTCCTATTTGTTCATTATATCCTCTTCTTGGAAAGAAGAAGGGATCAGATTACAAAGAAGGGATCAGATTAGAAATGCCCAAAGATAGACGAAGACAGTTATAGCTTGTGGACGGCAGCAAGAGGGCACAAGGGTATTTGGGGAGATCATTAGAATGAAAAAATATAAAGAATATTTCCATTTTTCCAAATAAGGTCTGGGAATTGGAATGCATTTCCTGGGATTGGCTCTTATCAAAGACAAAATCGCCTAAAACGTATGGGGCTGATTAAACGCAGACCACGAATACAATCTCATCATATTAATTTTCGTTTCAGTTATCAAAAAGAGTTAATGGACAGATGGGTAAAAAGGTTAAAAGGACACTGCACCTCCAAATAGATATAAGTAACTCTATCCCAGGTGCGCCTCTCAAATACTATCTCATACCGATAAGCAAACACCGTTTCTTGATTACGTTTCATTGACTTCAAAAAGGCATTTGACCGAGTGGATTAAACTGATGCAATGAGCCACTAACAAGTGCTTGCATGCCAATCATCGGTGTGACATTTTATTAGCAACTTCCTGCATGATCGGGGCCACTGGAGCAACCGAGGCCTTATGAGGCATGATGTCATCATCGTGGGGTCCCTCAAACAACAACCAATTAGGGACGGGGTCCCTCAAACAACAACCAATAAGGGACCAGTCACAATGACTGCCGTTCTCAAGAACTTGATTCTTTATTTCATCCGACAATGCAAATTTTGTCGACAATGGAAACATTAAAAAATAAAAACGAAATAAATCAATTAATAGAGTCTAACATACAAATAACATCCGCGATTGATCAAATGAATAAATATCAAAATTTGACTAAGTTCTCATTCGTCACAGACTCGGCAAATCCTGCCTGAAAATAACCTCGCAGCTGCGTAAGCCTCACATCCAAGTCAGTACATTAATATTGTCCAAACAGTTGGCAGGATCATTAACACCAAACTGACACGGCAGTATCGGGTAATTAACAAAAAAGTCACCAAGCCACTCCCACGCAGAGTCATGAAAAACCCGTGGTAGGGCAAAACAGTCAGTTGTAGCAAGCCGCATTATTATCATTACTATTTTTAATGTAACTTTTATTTTTATCTTTTATCTATTTATTTATTTATTATTATTATTTATTTTTTTTTTATTTTTTCCAATATTGGATCGCCTTCCCGCCTGGCCAGGGCTGTCGAGAACCGAGGCAGTAAACCCGCAGTGGGTCTCGAAAATCGAACTCAAGTTCGACAAGGTCATTGGGCTTCTGCGCGGGTTACTTAAATATCTGGAGACCACCACCAAATATTTTTTATCCTTCTTTGGAACCAAACAATCAAAAACCACCGAAAAATAACGTCTGATCCAGACGCACTACCAGCGAATGAAAGCTCCGCGAAGACGATCCTTCTCCCGTGCGCCCTGATCTGGTCTGGATTTGCAAACCATGTCTTCACGAGGCCAGGAGGTCCTCTGGGTTGAATGATACCCAGAACGATTCTTCAGGTGTCGAATCTGTTAGATTGGGCACTGTAAGGTTAATCGAACTAGGTCGTTCGACATAACAAACAAGCGTAGGAATCTCACCTTTATCACCTATTTTGAACTTAACCTCGATCGTTGGTTACTAATTGTTTCTAGGTTATTTCTATTTTCAATGACGTTATTTTATTTCTAGGAATGCAAGTTGTGGGTTGCCTAAGCATCAAAATTATTATTTATTCATTTATTTTATTTATCTATCTATTTTTGTGGGTGAGGTCTTAGGAATGTCTTTCCTTAGTGTGATACATGAGCAGTTCTAAGAAATTCTGAAAAAAATAATTTAGGGAATTCTTAGTGGTTTCTGATGCTTTCATATGGTAGTACACATTCTATCACATGATTTATTATATTATCACATGCTATAATGTTATCATAACTACATTTTAGTACTTATTACATGGTAATACTTACACTGGGATCATGATTCCAATTCTTGATCCCAAAAATTCCGAACATATCCATACACTTGTTCTCAACAACAACAAAAATCATCTTTACAGACAATGGGTACCCGGTACTTTGTAAGACAAGGAAGCTATCAACAAGGTCCTACGGTCAACACGCAACTTGTTCCTCCCGGCATCTCAAGGTGGCTGACGTTCCATCACGGTTCAAGAAGAGGGCACTCCGCCAGGTTAGGCCGCTGTCGTTCTCATCTTTCATCACTCCGTTCCAGTGTTGCCACTGTGATCGATGCCAGTTCCCACAAACGAGTGAGATTTTTTTTCAACAAAAATCCCATAAGGAAATAGGGATTTCCACATTTTTCCCACAAAACGAAAGAAATATTATATACACAAATAAGTTAATTGCAAATATATAATTTTCCCACAAAATACCACATGTGTGCAAATTTCTCAGACACAAATTTGTGGAAATTTCCCACAAAATGGCTTCCTTGCTCCGTTCCCCCCCCTCATGCACTCTCAACATTCGTGTTCCTCCGTTTTTTCTCCCACACCGCCATATAAGGTAAAACAACAACAACAATAATAATACATATACAATTTTTTTTTTCCTTGCAAGGGAGGTCGGCAAAATCAAGACATAATTCCACTCCCACCCAGTCCACCTCCCTCCACTCACCACCCCTCCCTTCCTCCCTCTCATCTTGCCTCTTCCTGGATGCCGGGTCATCCCTGCATCGCCCTGGGTCAGAAGAAATGCAGCAAGACACAGCACATCCACAGCAAGGCTGCTAATAATTAATAATAATAATAATAATGATGATAATAATAATAATAATAATAATAATGGTAATAATAATAATAATAATAATAATAATAATAATAATAATAATAGTAACAATAATAATCATAATAACAACACAATGTTGACGAAGATTTATTACCAAGCCTGACAATCATAATAATTATCTTATGTTTCTTCTGCCAGGATAGAATGATGGATTCTTTTTTTCGTTCAAATTCCTCACAATATACAGAAATGCATATTTTGTAACAGCAGTCCATAACCCCCCTAGATTCTTTCATGGTTTCCTTGGAGGCCAAAGACAGTTGAGAACCCAAATTATTACCTATTGGAACTCGACCATACAGGGTAATGACTTTAAAGTTCTATAGAGTTGAGAACCTTAATAACATCCTTCTGGGTTTATGGGCCACAGTTACATGTCATTTTTTTTTAGGACTGGGGACCTATCTCCCTCCTCTTCCTTAAAAAAAAAAATAATAATAATAAAAAAATAATAAAATAAATATAAAAATTAAAATAAATTATATATTCTTTTATCCATTCGTTCTACTACTGTTCTCCTTATTTCCATCCCTTTCTACCAATTCTGTTATTACTGCACTTCTTCATTGCGAGAGCCCCAGAAGACAGAAGCGCTGGTTATTGTTAATATCACCAAGAGGAAGCCCTTGAGCAAAACTAGCTGGGAATAGATTTGTCTACACACACACACACACACACACAAACGCATACACATGTACGTATGTATTCCGTATGTGTACATAATTTCATATTTCATATGTATGAGCAAGGACGGTACATCTGCACACCCCGGAAAATAAATATATAAAATGAATAAACGAATAAATAAAAAATGAATAGCAAATAATGACATTAATAAATCTTGCACCAATCTCTCGCCACTGCTTCCTCAATCACTGGCGAAATTCGACACATATTAACAACCTCCCCGCACAGTCATCACACGACCTTGAATTAATTCATCATCCTCACGTGTCGTTACCACTTCTGCATAGTGACCCCGTCGCCATGCTGGGGTGGAAATGGAAGCAACAATATTAACATTCAACATCCCTATTGTCTACTTGTGTTTATCTGTGTGGAAGACAGTTTTAATGTTACTTTTGCCTAATTGGGCACGTCTCTCTCTCTCTCTCTCTCTCTGTATATATATATATATATATATATATATATATATATATATATATACATATATTTGTGTGTGTGTGTGTTCACCTTGGTCTTTGGATCACGTGCTGGACCCGTGATCGACAGCTATTTACCTTTCGGAAGAGAGCTCAGAGCTCGTATGACCGATCTATGGGTAATGCTGTGACCTTACACGCACACACACACCCAACTCCCCGCCCACGGGAGTTGGAGTAACGACTTGAAGCGCAGCGATACTGAAATTATTTCAGCCCTGGACAGGATTCGAACCCGGGCCACCGTAGTGACAGTCGGGGACTCTACTAACCGCGCCACCTAGTCGTGTGTGTGTGTGTGTGTGTGTGTGTGTGTGTGTGTGTGTGTGTGTGTGTGTGTATTTACCTAGTTGTATTTACCTAGTTGTATTTCACGGGAAGGAGAGCTACGCTCGTGGTGTCCCGTCTCCATATCTCATTTTATCTAAACTATTTTTAAATTCATGTATTGTTCTTGCACACACTATTTTTTCATCCAACTTGTTCCAACTGTCTATTACTCTGTGAGGAAAGCTGTTCTTTTTCAGATCTCTTCTATAGCTGTCCTTCTTGATTTTCCTTCCGTGTCCTCTTGTGTTTCCATCATCCCATTTTATCAGATTCTCTCTATCAATAACTTCTATGCCTTTCATGATTCTGTAAATAGCTATCAAATCTCCTCTCTCTCTTCTTTGCTCTAATGTCTGTAGTTCAAGTTTTGCTAGTCTCTCTTCATATGATAGTTTTGAGAGTGTTGGTGCCAATTTTGTAATTGCTCTTTGTATTCTTTCAAGTTTTTTTTATACATTTTTTTGTACTTGGTGACCATACTGTTGCTGCATATTCCAATTTTGGTCTTATCAGAGTGGTTAGAATTTTCTTCACCATTTCTTCATCCAGGTATGCAAATGCCACTTTGATTGTTCTTATCAAATTATAAGTTTCTCCAAAAATCTTATTTATATGTTTTTCAGGTGACATATTATTCATAACAATGACTCCCAGGTCCTTCTCATTCTCTACTTTTTTTATTCCTTCTTCTCCCAATTTATATGATCCTATTATTCTGTTTTTGCTTTTTCCAAATTCCATTATACTACACTTTTTAGTGTTGAACTCCATCTCCCACTTCCTACTCCATTCCTGTACTTTGTTCAGATCATTCTGTAGTGACTCACAATCTTCATCCGTTTTCACTTTTTTCAACAGTTTTGCATCATCTGCAAAGAAGCTCATATAACTTTTAATTCCTTCATATCATTAATATATATAGCAAACATTATTGGGGCCAGAACTGTTCCTTGTGGGACACCGCTTATTACTTCATCCCATTCTGAGTGTTTATCTCTTATCACCACTCTCATTTTTCTTCCTTGCAAAAAGTTTTCCATCCATTTAAGCAGTTTGCCCTGTATTCCTCCTTCAGTTTCTAATTTCTTAAGCAACTTTTTGTGTGGTACTTTGTCAAAAGCCTTTTTCAAGTCCAGAAATGCACAATCAGCCCATCCATCTCTTTCTTGTATTATGTCTATTAGCCTTGAATAGAAACATATCAAATTGGTGACGCATGATCGTCCTTGTCTGAATCCAAATTGCCTTGTATTTAGCACGTTGTTTTTTTCTAAATATTTTACCCATCTACTTTTGACAATTCTTTCACAAATTTTTGCTATTGTACTTGTTAGAGAGACTGGTCTATAGTTGGTAGGGTCTTCCTTATTTCCCCCTTTATATATAGGTACTATATTTGCTCTTTTCCAATCTTCTGGGACTTTTCCTTCTTTCAAGGAACTGTTTATTATGCTATGTATTTTGTCTGCCAGTTCTTTCCTGCATTCTTTCAAAATCCAGTTTGCTATTTCATCTGGTCCATGCGATTTTCTAACATCTAGATTACTCAAGTGTTTCAATATTTCATTCTTTGTTACTTCTATTTCTTTCATGGGGGGAACTTTCTCTTTCCATTCGATCTCTTCAGGTTGTATGTTCTCTCTTGTAAACACTGATTTAAAATGTTTGTTCATAATTTCTGCCATTTCTAATTCCTCTGTATATTCAACTCCTCCTTGCCTTAATTTTTCCAAATCTTGTCTGTTTTTCAGTTTGTTTACAAATCTGTAAAATAGTTTTGGTTGATCTTTACACTTTTCTATGATATCTTTCTCATATTTTCTCTTTTCCTCTCTGCACGCTTGTACATATTCATTTCTATAACAAGTATATATTTTCCACTTTTCAGGTCTTTTGTCCTTTCTCCACTTAGTCCAAGCTTTATCTCTTTTGTCTTTTAACTCCTCACAACTTTTGCTGTACCAACATTTTATATATTTCTTTTCTTGTTTTTGTCTTGGGACATACTGTTCCACTCCTTTTTTATAAAAAAAATTCAAAATATTCCATTTCTCTTCCACTGTTGTTCCTTCTTTGTATATTCCTTCCCAGTTTTCTTTTTGAAAGAATTCTCTTATTTTATCAAAGTTTGTTTTTTCATACATCATTCTTCCTTTTCTATATTGTTCATTTCTTTTCTTGTATTTTTCCTCATTTAATTCCAGTTCAATCAATATATGGTCACTTTTACTTATTGGTGTTTTATATTCAATCTTTTCCACTATTCCAGGTTCAGATGTGATTATTAGGTCCAGTCTCGATGGTTCTTCTTCATTTCTATACCTAGTGTTCTCCTGTATCCACTGTGTCATTGTATGATCAACAATCATCTCGAGTAGAACATTTCCCCATGAGCCGTCTCCACCCTTTGCTGTCATCTCTTCCCAGCAGACTTCTTTGCAATTAAAGTCGCCCATCATAACTATTCTTCCTCCATCTTCCATTATCTTATTTAATGTTATCTTTGTGTCCTCTAACATACTTTTATGTTCACTCTCTTCCCACTATGATGTTTTCGGAGGCACATAATTCACCACGAACTTTCTGTTCTTCTTATCTCTATCTTCCTCTTCGATCATAATCATCTCTACTGGATTCTTTCCATATGTAACACTCTTCACATTTATACGCCTGTGACGTTGCCAACCTGGGCCACGTAGACAATGACCCAAAACAACTACAGGGCAATACAAGACGGACGCTGGCGTCACAAGGATGTGTGTAAAGGAAATTGGCGCCAGGCTTGCGGGGGCGATAAACTCTTTATACATATAGTGCTAATGGTTGGGGTTTTCCCCACTGCAAAGGTGAAACAAAGGGTAGGTTGGAGAAGTTGCATGCATGCATAAATGTATGCATACAAGCACACAGACCACACATACACACAAACACACACATACAACCACACACACGAACACACAATAACGTGAATATGTGTGTGTGTGTGTGTGTGTGTGTGTGTGTGTGTGTGTCCGAGATCTCATCCGGGAGAGTGATAACAGTCAATCCAACACGTAATCCATTCTAAGCTACCAGAAGAGGCTGGATGACCGCATTGTGAACAGCTGCCCAGGATGTAACACTTCACCTCATACCATACAACACATAATGGAAGACTGCATTATACACAATCATGCACGCAAACACAACATACACTCTATAAAGGATTTGTGGGAAAACCCAGTTTCGGCTGTAGCATTCCTTGGGGAGACGGGACTGCTCGGACAGACAGTCTAGGGAACGACAACAACAACAACAACAACACGTGGTCCAAGATGCTGCTGGATCTCTCTCACAAACATGCATGCATGCATGTACGCCTGTAGGCGATAATGAAACATCAAGCACAACAAGCACGTGCTTCCAAGACGCACTCTGCTTTTCTAATGACTAATGACAGGCAATGATGGTGCACATATTACAGCCGAGCCAGTGTTCGCTTCCCCCTCAAAAAAAAAGAAAAAAAAAAATATATATATATATATATATATATATATATATATTAGAACATTATCAATATTATACTATTACTATTATTAGAGTACTGAAGAGATAAATCATACATATATTACATACCTATGTATGGGGGTACCAAAGTTTTGTGCTTAGGAGTTCTCAAGGTTTAAATTTAGCCTTATTCAAATATCAATACTACTTTAATACACACACACACACACACACACACACACACACACATATATATATATATATATATATATATATTATATATATATATATATTACTAAGCAGAGCGCTTTCGTATGTTTACATTTTTACTAGCGCTGAAGATGTATTTCCTTTTTCTTTGTACTATAATACTGTACCAAAGAAGTCAAATTTAATGAATCGATCAACTCAGTCTCCAAACTTCTACCTAATAACCAAATTAAATTTGTTTACAATTATCCAAACAGCATTTTTAGAAAGGTAGTTAATAAAACATCATCCTAATTTTAATACCTCAAAAGGACAATGGCCCCCAGATTGTATTACGAAGCTAGCTGTAAACAAATTATTGTCAAAAGCGGTCGGACATAATAGCACTAACTGTCCTTCCGCGACCCGACTATTTCAAGGGCATGTAACCTCAGTGGGTTTATAGTGAACATATATATATATATATATATATATATATATATATATATATATATATATATATATATACACATGTGTGTGTGTGTGTGTGTGCGCGCGCGTGTGTATGTACGGTCACAGCAATACCCCCAAAAATCGGGTCATATAAAGTACAGAGCCCTCATTCGCGGGTTCATGTTTGTATGTAAAGGGGGCAGTCTGTCAAAAAATACAAATAAATAAACAAACTGATTAATACATCAATAAGAAATAATAACAATAAAAATAAATCAATATTAAGGGAAGGTTAGGCGTTTCTCACGCTACGTTCACCCTTTGTAGCAACTGAGGCGAAAAAAATTACTTCCGCCCTTTCTTGCCCCTACAAACCGTGACTGCTCATCCTTCTGTCAACCGTGGATGGAATGCACTAGCCACACACAAAACTGCTTTTTTACATCCAGTAGCCACACTCAAAACTGCTTTTTTAGATCCAGCAGCCAGACTCGAAACTGCTTTTTGGATCCACTAGCCACACTCAAAACTGCTTTTTTGGATCCAGCAGCAAGGCTCAAAACTGCTTTTTTGGATCCAGTGGCCAGACTCAAAACTGCCTTTTGTATACAGCAGCCACACTGAAAACTGACTTTTGGATCCAATAACCACACTCAAAACTGCTTTTTGGATCCAGTAGCCAGACACAAAACTGCCTTTGGGATGCAGTAGCCACACTGAAAACTGCCTTTTGGATGCAGTAGTCACACTCGAAACTGCCTTTGGGATACAGTAGCCTTATTGAAAATTGCTTTTTGGGATCCAGTAGCCAAACTGAAAGCTGCCTTTTGGATGCAGTAGCAATACTGAAAACTGTCTTTTGGATACAGTAGCCACAATGAAATCTTCCTTTGGGATGCAGTAGCCAAACTGAATTCTGCCTTTTGGGATGCAGTAGCCAAACTGAATTCTGCCTTATGGGATGCAGTAGCTACACTGAAAACTGCCTTTTGGATGCAGTAGTCACAGTGAAAGCTACCTTCTGGGATGCAGTAGCCACACAGAAAACTGCATTTTGGATGCAGTAGTCAAACTGAAAGCTGCCTTTGGGATGCAGTAGCCAAACTGAAAGCTGCCTTTTTCAAGGCGTAAAAAGTTTACATGTATATACTTCCTTTTAAAAAGGATCAAGAGGTGTCTGCAGCACGGTGAGGTTAATTATTCGAGACTAATAGCTCTATCCGGTAATTAGGAATTCTCGGTAATTGCGAAATCCGGCAACTAAGAAATTCGGGCAATTACGAAATTATATTATCAGAAGTTTGTGGCGTTGTCCAGCTCCTTAAATCAGATATGTTTTGCTGGGTATAATGTAAAAGAAAAAGTTGTAAAAAAAAAAAATAATAATAATAATAATAATAAAAAAATAATAAATAAATAAATAAAAATTATGATATTACCAATAAAAAAAATTATGATATTACCAATAAAAAAAAATGATAATAATAGATAAGGAAGTAAAAATCATAAAACGTAGGGTTGCGAAATTTGAACTACAAAGAAACAACACACTGTAGGTTTGTTTATCATCTGAATTCTCTCAATTCTGGAAATAAACTCAACAGTGTAACCTAATATCCTATAGATACAATCACTATTTACTTTATCTAAAACAGTAACAATTGCTCTCCTCGCCTAATATGAAGTCTGTCTCATTCTTTATTCTATTTGGGCTTCTCCAAGTCCATTTACGGCCTAAATGCTTTTGAAAGAATGTTTATAGTTTTCGTGTTTTGGTCCTCTGTACAAATGGCTAGCACCTCACCTCTATCATTTCTCTCAAGTACTCCAAACTGAAAGGCAACTGCCGACAAATAACTCGAGGGAAGCAACAAGTGAGGTCGAAGTATTTTTTATACAACGATTAGTTCATTCAACCTTTATCGAGTACGTGATGTCCTTGATAAAACTCGAATGCTCGAAACGTTGTATCAGTTCGTCCTCAGAGTTATTCCCAACAGGTATTACTCAAAATTTCCCGACACATAATTCACTTGCCACATTCTTTCTCAACTCTATTTAGTATTTTCTCGATCTATTACCTGAATACATCATCATAGGACTCAATTCAATCATCTGTATTTTGTAAAGTTCCCGTAAACACCTGAATTACTTTTAATGCATCTTTTACATAACAACACACATTGTTCTGATATGCAACTGAATTTCATTGTGTTACCATATACCTTTTGATCAATGAAGAATCCTACGTTACTGGATTTATCTTTCATCTATATAACAGAACAAGTAGTGCTTGTCTCGTATTTGCACGAAACCCCCCTCCCCCCACCCTCGAGCTTCACTCAGTCCCACGATATCCCAGCTGATGGTCCCCAGTTCTTCCATCAAACTCTCTAGCTGTGTTCTGACAGCGTCCTCACATTGTACGTCATCACGTTCTTCAGGTTGTTTAATGTTCAAGACTTGTTCACTCACATTTAGCGGCACACTGCCCGTAAGTACACGAGGCAAATTGATTGGACATTTAGGTGACGATGATCAACACGAACACCCGTAATATCACTAGTAGTACTGCCCATACTTCTTTGAGAGGCTGTGGCAGTATAACCTCACCTATCCAGCCAGTTTCTGATAAGCTATATCTTCGGTGCTACCTTATTTAATATATTCAGTAAAACTCTGCTCATCTATAGGGTATCCAATACTATCATTAAAACGGTACTTCAAAATGTCTATGAGGAACTATCTACCACCTGAGACTGTGTGCGCGCAAGCTGAGCTTCGACATAGTTTTCATGCAAGACCTGTTTGATGCGGGCGTCCCTGAGGTGATGCTCATTTCTTATTCGACAAAACCCTTGTACTCATTAAGAGACTCAAGCCTATCCACCAAGGTTACGATGTCAGTTCCTGGATTGGGAACTACGTCATACTAACACAAACACACACACAAAGGCTGGCAGGTAACCTCAAGGTTGAAAGATGAAAAGAAACATTAAGAAGTGGGAGGAGTCTTGCCTATTGTCAAGAACGGAGCGATACGAAAGACTGGAGGGAGAGTAGCAACTGTTGCACTCTAGACGGGGGCTGAACGCGGGATAGGCATCAGGAAACCAGCAAGAGGTAGAAGGGCGGAGGGAGGAGTGGGACGAGAATCCAACACGCAATACCAAAAGAGCTCAGGCGAAACTTTAAAGATATAAAGTACATCCCGAGTTCCTCCGCACCACCTGTCATCTATTTTTCTTTGGATCCTGCCATATTATATATATATATATATATATATATATATATATATATATATATATATATATATACATATATATATATATATATACATATATACAACTACACTGAATGGTTCCCAGCGATCAATTGATATTTTTATTCAACCACAAACAACTTTTAATTCCATGCCATCGCAATCGAGACTGAAGAATCGCTCGATGGAGACATTTTGTTGGAAATTGAAACGTGGACGAGCCGAGGATTCGAACCCAGCTAACCCGTAACAAAGTTACATCTCTCTTGATAGCGCATTGGTTTAAGTCACTGTAACTTTGTTACGGGTTAGCTGGGTTCGAATCCTCGGCTCGTCCACGTTTCAATTTCCAACAAAATGTCTCCATCGAGCGATTCTTCAGTCTCGATTGCGATGGCATGGAATTAAAAGTTGTTTGTGGTTGAATAAATATATATATATATATATATATATATATATATATATATATATATGTGTGTGTGTGTGTGTGTGTGTGTGTGTGTGTGTGTGTGTATCTAAGATGTGATCACTACTTGCAATGGTTTCACCAACTTCTACATCGGTTATCATACTTTCGCGGATAGTGATCAATAGATCGAGTAAATTTCCATATATTGTGGGCTTTTTTACATGTTGAACTAAGTAACTGTCACCTAAAAAATCTATCAAGCGACTACCTATATGGCCATGTTCAAGGGTCATCCAATGAGTGTCAGTACAATTGAAATCACCCATTATCAATAAGTCCCGGTTGCAGAAATTAGACAGTTCTTGAAACAACAATTTGTTGTCTGCTAATTATAAATGTTTTTGGCCTATATACTGTATTACACCTACACTCACCTTTTGTCCAAGTGTTTCACTTTCTCAAAAACACAGGCATGGACACTGCTTTTAAAGCACAACAGAACATCCCAACCTTTCTTGTGGTTCCTATCCTCACGAGTGTTTAAATTCCACAATATTAAATTCAGTTTCAATCTCTTTACCATTTAACCATGCCTCGGTTATTCCTATTATATCAAGATTTTCGCTTTTGACATACGTCTGGATTTCTTGGAATTTGTTCCTAATACTGCAAACATTAAAGTACACGATTTTACTAAACTTATAATTATTTCTTTTAGACTCCTTTTGATTTTCAACGTTATGCTTTGAATTATAATTTTGTTCTTTATTGACACCTTGCTCTACATTGACATTTGGTCCTTCTTTGACATTCAGTGCCTCATGGACATTTGCCCCATCACGGACATTTGGCCCCCTACACGGTCATCCGGCCTCTCATTAACACCTTACCCACCTCCGTCATCGCTTCCCACACCGACCACCCGTCGTTCGTTGACATTCTGTCCGGCATCACTTCTTAAAATGATATTCCGTCCTCCACCGATGTTATATCCTACCGTGATATATTGCCTCCTACCAACATTATATCCTAAAATTATATTTTGTCCTACACTGACATATTGCTCTACATTATTGCTTCGCCCTATGTTATCCCAATTACACCCTATTTCGAGTTTCTACCCTAAAAAAGGAACTACATCATTACATACTCCCACAATGAGGTTTGTAAGAATAATTTTGCCTCTGCGAGTAAGGTGGATCCCATCAGAAGAATAAAGGTCATGACGTCTAGAAAAGAGATACAAAAAAGTGGTATCCCTGTTGCGTGCACAACTGTGATACCACGCTCCTTTATTTCCTGAAGGAGGACCTTGTAATTCCGAAAAAGTTCCTCTGATCTCACCCTACCCACATCGTTACTTCCCGTATGAACAGTCGCAACCGTGTTTGTCTGCCTTTGCTCCCTCGTGATCTGGGTACAATCGGGGATGCCAAGGTCCGGTTGACATACACATTTGCAAACATTTAGTCTTTCGCTGCAGGATGTCGTCATAGCCTCGCACCATGAAGTCCCCCACCACCAAGAACTCCTGATTTTCAGCCACCTCGTCTTCCAGCAGAGCAAAACGATTGACTAGAGCGAGCGGTTGCACTGTAGGACACCCGTTTACCGAAAGCTGGCTCGACAAACGGGACCCCACGGAGCGCCACTCGCTCACGGCAGTGGCAGAAGTGGAAGAGTTGGAACGCTCTTTGGGTTGTGGGGAGGATTCACTCTTCTCACAGATCGAGAACGGTACAACACACGGCACTGTCAAACCGTGTGTGTGTGTGTGTGTGTGTGTGTGTGTGTGTGTGTGTGTGTGTGTGTGTGTGTGTGTGTGTGTGTGTGTGTGTGCGTGCCGAAGGCCATTCCAATCCAAACCAAGAGTTCTTGCTTCGGCCAAACTTATTTCTATTTATGTATTGTTTTAACCTACGTGGTACCCAAAGTCTCCAATCCAATATGGCGGAAGAATTATTGTGTGACAAACGGAGGATAGTTTCAATCTGAGGGGAGTGGAATGTATTTAGGGATGGAATGGGTGGGAATGGTTATATGCCTTTTTCTTTTTGGCTACCTCCCTTGTAAGGGGGAAAAAGCCTTGGTATATGTATGTATTATTGTTGTTATTAATTATTATTATTATTTAAGAAGACAGATCCTTTGCTATGGAAGCCAATGCTGCCCCAATCAACCCATCAACGCACGCTATATACTCTATCCTAACCACCACCACAATATTTCATTTGTAGTTACACCTATTTCCGTTCTCTCTTGTATATTGTTTTCCCGCGTAATCCGTTTCTGCAAGTCCCGCTGTCTTATACTCTGCCAATGTTAATGTAAAAATTGTATTTCATCATCATCCCCGAATTACTCCATATGCCGTGGAGCATATCCGGTATAGATAAGATTACATACTATCTTTATTAATCCCATAAGAGATCAAACTGGTTTTCCACGGATTTTGCCGGCGCCGACTGTTGAGAGTTCGTTTAAATAAACGACTTCGGTTACATTTGTTTTTTTTTTCAAATCTCCAAATATCAAATTATCTTTCCGTCATATACAGCAAAACTAAATGATGAACTAAGAGTTAGTAAACATGTACGAATGTTACACATACCATTGAAATGTTTTTAGAGAAGTATAGATTTCTGTGAGTGAAGCCATATTCTAGTTATTCAAATAGAGGTTGGAGTCAAGATGTCGGAGGAAAAGAATAGCTCAGTGTGATAACCCTTTCAGAGAGTTAGACTACCCCTTCAGACGGCAACCCTCAAATTACATTCCTTTGTGATTGCAGACTAATCTCCAATCAACGGTGAATACTGATCATCTAACTTATTTTTTCTTCCTTTCCGTAACCCTCAATTATCTTCTTCACCACCTCTTTATGATTATAATCGGCATTTTTTATGGTTGGAGGCTAATCTGAAAAACCTCCAATTAAAAAAATGCTGATCACTTATAAATACTGTCGACAGGGATAGAAAGTTATTATATCTCACAAAGGACTAATTTCTTTCCACGACTCCATTTTGTAGTACGGGCAATTTAACCATTAAGTAGTTAAAGTAATTTATTATTCACTGCACGAAATCTAGCAACTAAGGCGACACACAAGCCAGCATCAACAGCGCAACTATCCATGAAACGATATTTACTTTCCCTCGATGGCGTTTCTGATATTTGAACTTCATCCATTTAACGAATAAATTTGTCATTTAAGCCGCCTTTCTTCATCCACACTTATTGGGTGCAATTGCATTCGTTTCCGTGGAGCCATATAATGACGTGGTATATACACATGATTCTGATCAGCGAGGACAAACCCTCAGTACAAAACATTTGGCCTCTCAAGTAACACATAACAAATCGTAGTCCTTACTATGTCTAATGTCATGCGATTTTTTTTTTTTTTTTATATGCTAGGGCAGGGTCTCCGATGGGACCAAGGCCTCAACTTATATTTTCGTTATGATGCCGTTTTTAATTACTTTTATTCTAGCTAGAGCTAGACTCCACGTCGGTCATCTCTTCGATGTGATGCAGTGCTGGGAACACAAACTAACTTGCATCCGAATTGTGTATTCACCTCGGATCTGCTGCAGTCTCTGTCGAGACAGCCAGACACCACCCTACGGCAGTGAGCTCAGAGCTCCTTATTAGCCGATCTCTGGGTAGGTCTGAGACCACTCACACACCACACACCGGGACAGCAAGGTCACAACTCCTTGACTAACGTCCCGTACCTACTCGCTGTGTGTGTGTGTGTGTATACATACACTTGTTGCAGATACATTTTTTGTATAAATAAATCACATAGACCTTAAAAAAAATATAATACATCTTGAACAATACTTGGACGACTAAAGATATTTTATGCAACAGTTCAGACAATAGCATGGTTCAGATTAGGGCGTGCATAAGTATTCTGCACACAAAAATAGTAAGAGATTGCCACTTAGTACAGTAAAATCACATGGTAGTACCTACGATAAATTCGGAGACCTAGTAAGACGGCAACACTCTGAAACGGGTTTGGCAAGCTGCCTCTTACACTCCTGAAGAGTCGACGCGCGGGAAATACAAGTCGACGACCCAAACTCGATTTTTCCCGCCCCAGCAGAAGCTACTTGATACAGACACAATACTCACATGACACGTTAAGTAGTGCTGCACTTTGTTCTTCAACCGCTGGGCTACTGACGGGTGACGTCACTCTGTTGGTATGATGGTTGGCGTTTGACGCCGCACATCCTTTACGCCCGCCTTTGTCGTAAGCATCTTGCCTTAGGTGACCACGGTTGCCCACGCCATGGTCGGGAGTACAACGAAGTTGTAAATGTCTCAGTCCTGCTCGTAGCCCGTGCATGTCAGCTGGTTGTTACACAACTCCTTTGCGATTCCAGCGAGTCGACCTTGATGTCGATATCCAAATCAGTCTTATACTCGTCTTCCCTCTTGCCAAACTATTTGGCTTTGCCAGTTCTTCGTTTATAAACTCACCGTGTGTGCATTTGCTCGTTAAGACGAAATGGTTATATTTGGCATAATTTCTTCAAGGCAAATAACTTCCCTTTCCTATCTTCTGGTATACTATAGCACACAGTCCAATATATTTCTTCAGAGATCAAAATACAGTTGTTTGGAAACGACTCTTGTGAACATGAACGATGCCAGACTTCAATGTGCTTTTACTGCACATCAACACAAGCACACAAACACTTTCAAACAAACAAAAAAATCACTCCAATGATGCTTTTCTTATTCCGTTGCTCGTCTGCTATAACAATACTGTTGCTCCTTTGCAATAGTGACATGACAATCTCAAATTTGATTGATATGGCCACCACGTAATGTTGCTTATTATTCAAAGCACACGTACGCGGTTGAAATGTACACGTTCAAATTCCTCGTGATAGCAATGTTGTTCTTTGGTTGATTACGACGATTCTTAATGTCCGTTGGCTGAACTCAGCATGAAAAGTGCAGAGACTACAATAAAGCTATCAAGCCGATTGCACTAGATCCACTGCTGTTAAGGTTTACAATAACCACGTTTCAGCAAACACTATCATTCCAACAGGCCACTCCAAACGCACAAATGTTAGTTTGCAACACGCCAGGTCTTTTACATTTCAAGCTCAACCCGGGTTAGTGTATTTCTTATAACTGAGATCCAGACAAATGTTACTCCTCTTGAACAATTTGCACAAATAAATCGATGTCAACCTAGGATTCTGTCCTAGTTTATGCTATCTTGTTCCTGGGGCAGAGCTTACAATGTTTCTCTGTTTACAACTGACAGTTTTGATGCTAAATAAATTGTATCGAATGACCGACACTTTGCAAAGTTTATAGCAAATCATACACAGATATTTGATGAGCCGCCCGTACATAAACAGTAAAAACACGCACCAAATATTAGTGACATATTCTCCAGCCGCATTTGCAAAACCTTGATAGCACCTCTTCCAGGACCCAAGGAAGTTTATTTGAGCCACACACGATGATTGATAAACAACACAGTTCTTATTCCTGGTATTTGACTTACAGAGTTGTTCGTATTGGCCTGAATATTTTGAAAATAACACTGGCACAACTGTAGGTCCGATACCTAATGAATTCACTTGTCGAACAAATAACTGGTCAGCATTAATGACGTTCTCTAGGTAAGTGTACTGTTCAATACATGTATCAGAGTTCAATTGCTTCCAATTTTCTGTTACGAGGTTGACTTCACTTGGCTTCGTTGATGAAACAAATCGGCTACTGATGGAAATACTGAATAAACCCGTTTGGTTTGATATGTCCTTAAAGCGAATTACTCTTGCCACCGCTGAAATAACATATACCAATATTTCTTCAACACACAATTTCCCTGCCCTGACCGAGAAACTGTACTGGGGAATATCTATATATATTATTGGAGAAACTGAAGCATAACGTCTTTGGCCTAAGGACGTGTCACAAACACATGGGTCACACCTGCGTTCAGGTGTGGGTCGGCTAAGCACGTAAAATACTGTGCAGGTAACACCTGAGCTCAATATGTCCACTCTCACTGACGTTGGTAGTTTAGGGCTCCCTGATATGTTTGGATATCATAATGCCGGGGTATGCACCCAGCCTCCTCCATCATCTGCTGCCATAACCCTTGCCTTGCGCTGGGTGTTGTACTGGTTGTAGACGTGGTTATGTAGGTTATACAGATGCAAAAATGGTGGGGAATCGACAACCGCACCAACTGAACAGACTTGCCACATGAGGATTGATGAGTTCTTAATTTGGCTCTCCGATGGGTTTCTAAAAATTGTTGTGTTTGCAGGCATGATTACAGGACTACCTTAGCTATCATTGAGAACATGGTAAACAATGCACAACTAAAACACTTTAAAGTATTGTATTCAACCATATTACTAGTGTAAATTCACAAGTAATAAGCTCTTTCAGCCAAACTTATATGCAGCATGATCTGGATAACGTTCACGAGATGATTAAAGTAGTGATGGTCACTTGCAGTAATACTTCTTGTAAAAAATCTGTGATTTCAGAATAACTGCTATAAATAATCTCCCTTGGCCGCGTGGTTACTTCGTATGTCTGTGGCTTGAGCAAGCGCCACAGTTTGTTTATTCGTGAAATTTCATAATATTGCACTTCTCATACTCAGGCGTTACAATTTTTCACTTTCCCACACTCCAGAAGAGGTTAACGAACGTATTCTGAGAAGTTTGTTTGATATTTTTCCAGTGCGATGGAGAAATGTTCTGGTTTTACAGTTCCTTCCACTCACGATTGCAGAACGATATCGACCCTAGATCAACGAGGAAGTGCAGACGACGCACGAGGGTAGTACGGATGGACTACCAACAAGTAAATTAAAACCTATGATTATAGTAACGATGAAAAGAGCGTTTGGTAATTTAATTTATATCTATTATGTCACAAAAATATAGATTTTAAAATAAAAAAGTGTAAATATCCTAAAGTTGGAATAAAATATTCTCCCCAGTGTAACCTTGTTCCATTCATACTTTGAAATAGTCACGTACCTTAGGAGTGTACTACATAACATTCATGGGATAAACGAGGAAATCCTGCGAAGGATTTGCATGGTACATGTTGTTGCTGACTCGCTTAACTAGAGAATGCTGAGTAATCGAAACATGGAGAACTTAGATCCGAATCTTCAAGTCTCTTTTGCTCCTTAGTTTGTTGTACGGCTCTAGTGTTCAATAAATGCTAGCCTGATTTTTTCTTGATGTCAATGGTACAAAGTAATTCGTAAACCGTTAACCATTGCATGGGTATGAGGTACGCCTCCCTGATGCTGATAAAGGATATCTCGGTGGAGGAGAGGATGCAGGCCTAAAAAATAATGGCTGGAGTTCGTCGGCCATTCATTGTGAAACCTGATTTGTATTAGGAAGGATGACAGCATACGATATTGCTGGAGGAAGGGTGTTGGCGTGGGTGAAGTAACACGACACCCGGCATACGCATTCCATTGACAATACTGATTATTATTTGTATATTTCCAAATTGGCTTAGGACTAATACGTGATTGAAACTAAAGAGCAATAATAAAGTAGACAGATACATTAATAAGTTGGTTTTCTTAGCCTCCGTGTAATTTCTATGAAAGTTACACGAAAAAAAAACAATGGACCAGTTTGCACGCAAAAACTTTCTCACACACAAACACGTTCGCATAAACACACAAATGCACATCTTACCAATGAAGACACAGTCCTTACAAGCGTAATTTTTTCTCACATATTACAATTAAGTACAGCCAGTACCTCCCTCTATACACACACTGAAATTACTTTGAATGTTCGAGAATAGATTGAGAATCTTGTGTAACCAATACTTGTTTAATCCATATTTGGATAACTGAAAGTATGCGCAATTCCGAGTAGAATATTTTGCATATACATAGACTGAGTAAGAGGGAGACTCGAATTTACTCACGGAGTACAAATACACTTACGCGCGAGCACAGTACCGGTTTGTCGACGAAAAATTTAAGATACAAAATGAATGGGTGGCATATTTTTATGAAATGGCATTAACAGAAGCTGAAATGATTAATAAAAATTCCACTTAATAAAAGTGAAATATAAACAGTAATGTTTGAATGTATGAAATAAAAGAAGTACACAAACATTGAACGTGAAAAACACTGCAGGGCCTGATGGGATCTGAAACTGGATAATTCTTATCCTGTCTACTAAACATTTGAAAATGTACATACACAATTGCACCATTGTTTTCATTAGAAGCAAAACAGTTTTTGTTCCCTTGACATGACAAGTTTTCTTTAATGTTGTTACCATTATTACGTCTTCTGTTTCATTACATATTTTTCATCACCCGCTTCAAGGAGCAATCGGAAAAAGAAATACAAGTAAACTAATCTTGGACGTTCCTCCCAGACGTTCCAAGAAACCAAGGGATGACAACAGGCAAAGTATTGCCTAATTCTAATTTTGTATTGCAGTTGGAGAAGAAATCTGAGGTCTCTTTAAACACGAAGTTAAGAGTAAGGAAAATAAGTGACGTGTCAGGTCTAGATTCCATATTCGCTAGTAGATGACGTCACGGGATCATATGCAAGGATGTATACGTCATCAGTTCCTGTGTAAGATGGCGGCGACCATGCAGGCATTGATCCTTTATCAGTAACATTTGATGTTAGTAAAATGAGGGAACACCTTGAAGTATGTCTTGAAAAGGGAGATTTCACCATGTTTCCACATAAAAAACTCAATAAAGCTAGATTGCCACAAAATGAGAGGTATGAAACTATCACCAAATATTGTAAGTGTCATGTCTAACGTCCTGGAAAACTGATGATAGAGTGCAGCTCTTGTAAACAGTGGTATCATAACAACTGTGTAAATCTGTCTGTGCATGATGTCAGGGAAATGTGCACAGATGACACTTACACTTGCCCTCAATGTAGGAATGATTGAGAATTGTCCTGCAAATAAAAATAAAGTGTTTTTACCAGTAGATATTTTCCACCTACATGTATTTTAATTGTGCTGCTGTAAATAAGAATAAGTGATTTTCCACATACATGTATTTTAATATTGAGATTTTCACACATATATGTATTTTAATATTGAGATTTTCACACATACATGTATTTTAATATTGTTCTGCTGTAAATAAGAATAAGACATTTTTTATATTAAAATAAATTCAAGTCTCTTGTCTTTTCCTAGCAGTTCAAACTTTTTTAATGTAAAAAACGTCCACCCAGTAATAGTAATATATTTATATATTATATAATTAATCATTCCACGTGAAAAAATGTTATAAAGTTTTGATATTTTAATTTTCTTCCATAAAAGAAGCTTGAAGTCTAATATTGCGTTTTATTTGAGCCTCTGAATGTCTTCCGTCACATCGGACTTCGGAAACTTCCGAAAAATACCCGACATTGCCCGAAGTGATAACAACACAAAAACGTGACGTCATCTACTAGCGAGTATGGAATCTAGACCTGACCTGTCGACAAGGTAAGGAATATTTTAAGAGATAACGGATAGTTAGACGATAAGTAATAGCGCCCAACATAGAGCAGCAATGTATTACAAGACGACTTTATCATAATTACCAAAACGCTAATAAACTCGGACCGTTTAAGCACAAGAATCTATTACTATTAATAAGTTAAGTACTGAAAGCAGTAATAGATACAATACAATAATTATGAGATGGTTGTGTATGCGTTTAACAAACCATTGCATTTCAGGGAAAGGAAATTGAAGAGTTGAAGGGAAAATTGTGTGAAAATGAAAACGTGAAGAATGAGACAACCCGAAAAACGGGCACGATAATCTCAAAATAGAGAAAAACATTATATATGATAACTTGAAAAAGTGACGAAAAGACAAAATAGAATTTAGAGATCATCCATGTGATTATTGAAGAACTGGAAAAGGTGCACAGAGAAAAGGAAGTTTGGTTTGATTGAAAATTATAGAACAGTGAAAAACTGAGGAACGGGACTTGTCGAAAAAGGTGATAAAGGTACTCAAGATAAGAAAAGGCTGATAAGAGAGAAGATAGATAAAAGGAAAAGCATTATTAAAATAGGATAGGAAAGTAAACGCATTTCATAAAGATAATAAAGAGAAATATAACGAGAACGGAAAACAGAGGAAAAAATTAAAACAATTATGGACAATGGTGCTAATATACAAAAATAAATGGATGTTTTGAGGGTTAGGCAGATATGTGCAAGGAAGTGTGCCAATGAAGTCTAAATCACAGAGCACGATGAATGAAATGATAAGATTTGGAAATTGGCGAGCAAAGAATGGGCGAGTTAGAAGGAATGCAACAGAAGAGAGACTAAGAAAACTTTATGCTCAAGCTAGGAAAATAATGCGAAGAGGAACGAACAGAAAAATATATTTTTTTAATGTTAGAAGATGAAAAAGTAGGAGGAGAAAGAAGGGGGAAAAGTAGTAAGGGGCACATACAGGATCTAATCTCCGTAAGGTTCTGGGAAAACGAATAGCTAATGGGAAAATAACCAAACAATATGTTTCACAGAGACGAAAATAAAAGGAAATATCAGTATTCAAGTAAGAGAAGGACGTATGGCGATGGACGGAAGAGAAAATGGGAGGATTGACGATAATGAAAAAAGGCGAAGTGGAAATTTGAGAAGGTAGAATCGAGGTAATATGACAATTGCCCTTTCCATACATCAAAGGCTTCGGATCACATGAAGAACTGTCACCCCAGAACGCCCACATGAAGAATCGTCACCCCATGAGATCCCATCTACAGAATTGTCACCCCCCAGTACGCCGAATATCGGAATAAATACATGTTAGGTTAGGATGAATGAGGGTTATGCTTTGTGTCATCAACTTATAGAACAGAAGAATCGTAAACCCCACATGAAGAATTGTCACCCTAGGATAGCCCACACGAAGAATTGTCACCCTGTCGAAGGCTGGGGTGACGATTCTTCTTCCCCCTTATAAGAGAGGTAACTACCCAATGCATAAAGCTACTCAATACCCATTTCACTCTCATCCATCGCCCATTTGTTTCTCTCTCATCTTAGTTCCTCTTGAATGTAAGATTATATCTGTCCCCTGTTCGAGTCAAAGGCAATACTGCAAAATATAGCACATCCACAGCAGGGCATGGCCACCCTTTCTGCGTCAAATTATCGCCAATGCACAACCACTCCTATCCTGCCTTCTCTTCCCTGCAGCGGATAATTGTAACGGAGGAAAAATGAGAGCTATTCAATGGCATACTACCCATAAAAAAGCAAGAACATAGAATAAAACAGAACGAAGGATTAATGCAAGACCATTCTATTTCTGCAATCTGAACTGGATCTTTAACCAACTCTCCTTCTATATAGGATAAAGCTACTTGTCATTAGTCTGTGGGATTCACCCATGATTTTACTGTTATGATTGTTCTTTCTGCTTCCTTAATTAAAGTACAGCTCATATCAATAAGAGTTCATAGTAAGAATTGAAATAAAGAAACTTGTTTGAAAAATATTAGGAAGTATGGCATTCCACACAGATGTGTGGATTTGTGGGATAAATTGGATGATGCATGTAAACAATTTAACCCTAGATTGGTGGAGGTGGTGCGCGCTGGTGATTCCGGTGGAATACACAGAATTTGACGAGTGGAGTTAGAATCCCACGACCGTAGTTTCAACCTCGTATACTAGCCTACTAGGTAAAAATAGATAAATACACATGCATATACATTTATACAATCACATTCTACAGTGGCATCTTTTGTAGATTTTGCTTTGGCTAGCCTAACGTTGTGGACTTTCTTCTACCTGAAGCCTGTCTCTGTGCTGAGGCCATAAACAAAACAGAAGATTACACCGATACATCACACTCTTCCTGTAGTCGTTGATTGGCTGAAATTACTTTTGTAATTTTTTATATAATATACCCAAACCATGATACAATTTCTTAATATTGTTCAATATCTTGAAAATGTTTCTAGCCAGGAAAATACAAAGTAGGCGGAACTTTTGGAAAAGTAGGCTGGACCACGCGGCATCTAATGCCATCAGATGTCGCGTGGCGTTGATTGGAACAGCCTTCACATGCAGATAAAGCTTCCCGCTTTTGAGATTTAGATAAGATTGGCGCGTCAAGAGATTGTATGCAATATGTCCAAAGTGTGACCGGATCTACTGATAGATATAAGGATTCCTTGACGAGGAAAAGTGAAAAAATATCCCCTTAGTTACATGGTGGTATTTATATTTCGTTCAGGGTCCCTCAAGGCTATCTTGATCATGTACACACGTCACGTTCCAATAACATAATGACTGTAGGGAGTTTGACCGTCGCTTCAATCGCCATGTTCCACGATTTCCCTAAGAGCCAAGTCACACCAAGCTTACGATCTGTTTCCGACCCATCGCCGGCTAGTTGCAGGTAGTCTTTGGAACTCGCTGGCAGTCGGTAATTAGATAGAGCTCAATAGATAGATATATTACGCCACACACTGAATAGTCCCCAATACATAGATTTTCATCTTATCAACCACATTAACTTTTTCCATTTCAATTCTTTGCTTGGGTTTTGTGTCGCCGACCGATCACTTTATTTTGGTCGAAGGTGGTCGGGAAGTGGACGTAAGCTTGGTGTAACGGGTTATAAGGAAGTGTAGAATCATTCACGTTT
Source organism: Oratosquilla oratoria (assembly GCF_046742065.1). Lineage (NCBI taxonomy): Eukaryota > Metazoa > Arthropoda > Malacostraca > Stomatopoda > Squillidae > Oratosquilla > Oratosquilla oratoria. The sequence goes on along the minus strand of NC_134793.1, from coordinate 23,326,749 downwards.
CATATTTTTGTATAATGATATTTTGTACATTTTGTTTCTTATTTTTGCATATTTGTTTTTTGGATATTGTTTGTATTTAATGTATTGGTATTTTTTAATTGTGATAGTTTGTGATTCGTTTGTAAATGGTCCATTGTCGCCAAATCGAACAATTTCTTTTCTTTTCGAAACTATCGCTCGCACTGTCAACACATCAACAATTGAAAACCGTGTTTGGACGAGTTCCTTTGCTATACTTAGTCAAACATTGTGTATTATTGTAGTTCATCGTCAATGCATCTTATAACCAGTACGATGCTGTTAGTCGATTACACTGTTTATGTGGGTATGGTATATTACTACTTGTAATATATTGAAACGAACACCCCGGTCTCCTTCGAACGGCTACGGACAATGTCGTTCAAATACAACTTCTAGGATTCGCCAAGCCCAGTAGCAACGACAAAGATGCTACGAGTGAACAAAAACGCACGGTCTTCCTTGCTCACTTCTATTAATACAAGGCAAACAAATTGGGTATTCAAATATACATACATACATATACCAAGGCTTTTTCCCCCTTCCAAGGGAGGTAGCCAAAAAGGGAAAGGCATAAAAACACTCCCACCCATTTCATCCCTAAATACACTCCACACCCCTCCCACCCTTCCTCTCATCTGAGCACCTCCTGGATGACGGGTCATCCCTGCACCCTGCCCACCGCCCTGGGTCAGAAGCAGTGTCGCAAGACACAGTACATCCACAGCAAGGCCGCTTCATTTAATCGGCGACCCCCCCTCTGCATATAAGGCGAGGACGGGGAGAAATCCCTTCGGGCTGCGTCAAAATTTACTCACACATACTACCTCACCCCCCCGCCCATTCCTCCTCATGCAGTCACAACATCATCCATATACAACCATTCTCCACTCACCTCTGTCTTCCGTCCTCTCCCTTCCTTCCTCAACAGACATTCCCCTCTTCCCCAAAGCCACCTTCACCCCATCCATCCACCTCATCCTAGGACGTCCCCTCATGTTCACTCCCTCCACATCTGCCTTCCATACCTCTTTTACTAGTCTTTCTTCACTCATTCTTTCCATGTGTCCAAACCATCCTAATATTCTTTCATCAACCCTATCTCCCAAATCCTTTTTCACCCCTGTTCTCCTCCTCACCTCCTCATTTCTCACTCTATCCAGCCTAGTAACCCCCACCATACTTCTCAGACACCTCATCTCAAACACATTCAAACTCCTTCTCTCTTCTTCTCTTATGTTCCACGTTTCTGCCCCATACAGTGCTGTTGGCACAATCACTCCTTCATACAGTCTCCTCTTCGCATCCATTCCCAAATGTCTATTCCTCATTACACTCTTTAAACCACCAAGGCATTTACTCGCTTCTCTCAATCTACATTCTACCTCCACCTTCACTCCACCTTTTCCTGCTACACTTGCACCCAAGTATCTAAAACTATCCACTTCCTCCAGTCGCTCTCCCTTAATGTTCACTTCCAGTCTACTGCCACTTTCACCCCTTGTACATCTCATCACCTTACTTTTACCCACATTTATCTTTAGCTTTCTTCTATCACATACTCTCCCAAACTCTGCCACCAGCTTCCTCAATCCCTCCTCTGACCCTGCCACAAGCGCAGTGTCGTCCGCAAACAACAGCTGGCTCACCTCCCACTTTTCTCCATTTTCTTTAACCATCTCCATTCCCTGACTCACTACCCTAGCATTCACCTCTCGCACCACCCCATCCATGTATAAGTTGAACAGCCAGGGCGACATAACGCATCCTTGACGAAGTCCCACCTTTACTTCAAACCACTCACTCTCTCCATTTCTAATCCTAACACATGCTCTACTACTCTCATAAAAACTCTTGACAGCTCCCAAAAGCTTTCCTCCTATCCCATAAATCTGCATAACCTCCCACAGTGCCTTTCTGTCTACCCTATCATAAGCCTTTTCCAGATCCATAAAAGCCCAAAAAAACATCCTTCCCCTTTCCTATAGCTTTCTCACATATCTGTCTTACCACAAAGATCTGATCTACACAACCTCTACCCGTCCTAAATCCACACTGTTCCTCACCAATTACTCCTTCTGTTCCTCTCCTAATCCTCTCAATTAAGATCCTCCCATAAGCCTTCCCTACTACACTCAACAGGCTAATCCCTCTGAAATTACTACATTCACACTTGTCCCCTTTTCCCTTGTAAAGAGGAACTATACAGGCACTTCTCCAGTCCTCCGGTACTCTACCCTCTCTCCAGCAAACATTAAATAACCTCACCAACCAGTCCACCATCACTGAACCTCCCTTTTTCAGACATTCTGCATGGCATCCATCCAGACCAGGTGCCTTACCTGCTTTCATCATCTTTACAACTGCCTTCACCTCATCCTTCCTTATTTCTCCTCCATTCTCCTCACTCATCACTCTCATTTTCTTCGCATTTCCCACTGCAGCTATCTTTCCTTCCCTATCCTCCTTCACATTCAGCAACTCCCTAAAATATTCTGCCCATCTTCCCCTCACTGCCATCTCTTCCATTATCATCTCTCCATCTGTACCTTTTACCTTTTCTTCCCTACTTGATTCGCCTCCTCTTCCTCTCTTAATTTCTTTCCAAAACATCTTTTTATTACTTTCAAAATTTTCTGTCATACTCCTACCCCATTTCACATCTGCTCTCCTCTTTGCCTCCTTTACCTTTTGCTTTACTTCTCTTTTCTTTTCTTTGTACGTCTCATATGACTCCCCTGTCCTCTTTTTTAACCAATCTGTGAATGCTCGCTTCTTCTCTTCTACAACCTTCTTTGTTTCCTCATCCCACCATTCACTACCCTTTCTTCTATTTCCCCCTGTCCTTCTTGTTCCACACACCATCCTTGCACACTTTAAGACTCCCTCCTTGAACCATCCCCATTCCTCCTCCACACCCATCTCTGCTCTATCCTTTACTCCCTCCCACTCCTCCTTCAGCTTCTTTTCGTACTCCTTCTCCTTTTCCTTTTCATTCAAGGAGTTCACTCTAAGAACCTCCCTACCTTTTGTCCCTTTCCTCCTTCTCCATCTATCCTCCACTCTCAGCTTACCTTCCACCAAAAAATGATCTGATATTCCCCCACCCTCTCCCCTTAGCACATGTACATCCTTAACTCTTCCTATCATAATCCTATTTACCACTACATAATCAATTAGCGCTCTATCTACCACCCTTCCCTCCACCACCCTCTCCCATGTGTACTTATGCTTAACTTTCTTCCGAAACACTGTATTTGCTATCATCAACTCTCTTTCTAGACACATTTCCACCATCCACTCTCCACTACGATTCTTTCCTGGAACTCCACACTTCCCAACCACTCCATCGATTGGACCATTTCCCACCCTAGCATTAAGGTCTCCCAGTACTATTACATTGACATTTCTTCCTAAACCCTCTATGCACTCATTTAAATCTATCCAAAAGGCCTCCCTTTCTTCCATGCTCTTCTCACTGCCAGGCCCATATGCACTTACAAAGACCCACATCTCCTTTCCCAGTTTCACCTTCATCCACATTATCCTTGAGGAAACCTCCTTCCACTCCACTACCTGTTTACCTATCTCCTCACTTACTAGAATAGCCACCCCTTCCCTCCCTCGCCCTCTCTTCACTCCTGATAACCTCCCACTTACACTCACCCTTCCCTTTCAACTTAGTTTCACTCAAAGCCAACACATCCATCTTTCTTCTCACAAACATACTACCTATCTCTTCCCTTTTACTCTCATCTGTACCACATCCACGCACATTAAAAGACCCAAACCTTAGGGTGCTGGCCCGAGGCCCTCCAGCACCCCTTATGCCTTTCCTTTTCTTTTTAGGAATCTGCCCCTTGGGGCTACAGGGAGAAGGATGCCTAGTCCCTCTCCCTGTCCCTTTCTTCTCGCCTCTTACGATCCACATTCACGTAAATATAAAAAGCACAGTGCGACTGTTCTACCTCGTATGCAGGTAACGTAACAAAAGATTATCAATAGTGGGCAAAGGGGTGCAAGAATTCACCGGCTTGAGTCGATGTCTTTAACAGTCTAACGACACAGTTCGGTTAATCTACAAGCACGATCTGACTGTCCCACTGCATTTTGGTTACGAAATCGCCTCTTCTCCACCTTGCCTGTCCGCCTAACTAGATCTGCTAATTGTAAACTACCCGAACTATGTTGCTTACGAGAGGCACTTTTACTTGTTCGTAACAATATATTCACAAAATATTGAAACCCTGCATACGACAGTTTTGGTACTAGTTCATGGGAATTGAATTTATCCTGTCTAGTTGCAATATTTGACAGCTAGGCTTGACATGGCACTTTTACCATAATTCTATGTTCTTTCATGTTTCGTAGATAATAGAATAATTGGTAAGCAAACTCCACATTCAGCTACGTGAGGATTCACTTATAAATGAAGTACATGTGTCATACCATAAAGTCCTCGTTATCCAAAGCGATCGCCTCGTATTCTGTGACCATATTTAAGATGTTTGACCAAAAGTTGATGAAGCCTACTGTTCAATATGTTCCCCATTAACATGAGTTTGTTGAAATTATGAATCATTGTCTACTTTTTGCGATATCAAAAATGGAGTATTTGAATTGTGTGGCTTCATCCGACAGCAAAAATTCCACAAAAAGCCAAAAACAACCTCTAAGTAAGAATTGTTTCACTAAATGTTACATTCGTTCAATCTGGCATGACTTACAAGGCACACAATATCCTTTCATTTCTCCAGTGTTTTTCTAAAATCTCAAAAGGTTCCCCCAATACTTAAAAAATAGTTGATAACAACATATTCCCAAGAATAGGTAGGCGAGTAACTTTTTGCATCAATGATTGGCCGATTCTGGCATGCGTGCCAAAAGTTGCCCACCCCTGCCATGTGCCATGCCATTCCTGCAAAGCACTTTCAGGCTGCAACTTATTTTGCTATGGACTGAAAACTGGGTCTCTGCTTTGTCATTGTAAGCCTTCTGTGGAAATACCAAGTTGTCCCTTCATCATACAAAACTAGATAAACCAGTGTATTTGCTTGAGTATGGCTTTGTATATTTGAAGGCAAATACATTTTGTTACTTAGTGTTTACTGTATTCCTACATACAGTAGTTCTTTTATGGCGACATTTTTGTCAACAAAATCTAATCCAACAGTAGCTAAAGCCAAAAGTTGCATTGTTGTGATGATATTATGGTTAGTATCGGGAGGTTAGGACAGTACCTCTTACAGAGGGATTTGTAGAATGGAATTTAGTGAACCATGCCCTTGGTTCAACTTCGCCGGTGTCAGGGCTCGAACTGCCATCCCCTTGACCTTCACTGCAAGTAATGACACCCTAACCCGCTAGGCCAGCTCCATCTTTGATATATCACCTCAAAGAGTTTAGAATCACAGCTGCATCGACCACCAGAAGTCAATATTATACTTATGAAAGACACCTTAGTAGTGGTAAAGAATAGATTTAAGGAAACAGCAGAAGAAAAAGAAGCTTAATACACCTTAAGAGTGGAGATTTGTCTTGTATAGATGAATGCTATGCAGCTCTGGTTCATAGGGGTACCTCTAAATTGTTTGCATATACAGTGACTAGAGTCAATACTCCAGTATGGAGGAAGAAGAAAAAAAAAGAAAAAAAAAAAAAAAAAAAAAAAAAAAAATTATATATATATATATATAAAAGGAAATAAAACATAACTTATGAATCAACATTTTAATGATTACACAAGATGTACACAGTGCCCTTCAATCATTCATAAACTGCACAGTAGCTATGGCAATATCTTGCATGACTTCGGGCTTCAGCAAATCTTTAATCTGAAAGAAAATTTAACACAAAATTCATTAATAATACATATGTTCTTGTATGACACATCTTTGCACATTTAATGTACAGCAAGTCTATCACACTCACCAGATATTCCTGTTCCAGAGATAGATTATATGCAGCCATAACACTAGTTGGTGATATCATTATGGAGTGAAATGACAGGAGTGTGATACAATTGTGGAGCCTTCCAATTGTAGTCCGAACATCTAACGGTACCTGGTAGAAATAAATGTCAGTGAAATATCAAAGTGCAAGAAAAGCATAAACACTATTAATATACATAACACAGATAGTCATCAACTTATGACCACTTTGGTTGTCATCATTCATACTATCTACCTATCTATATACAGTACCAAAGGATTCTTCCCCATTATAAGGGAGGTGGCCAGCTAAACCATACACTCACTCCCACCCATTTGTTTCCTCCTTATCTTCGCTCCTAGTGGCTGAAAGACCATCCCTGTCTCTTGCTCACTGTTGAGGCCAGAAGCAAGAGAACAAGACACAGCACATCCACAACAGGTCCAGCCACTTCTTTTACATGGTAACCTTCCCTACTCATCCCCTCAAGTGGAAAATAGAAAAGACTGGGAGGAATCCCTTTGGGCTGTCAGAATATCATCCATACACAACCATTCTCCATTCACACCTATCCAATGCCTTCTCCCTTCCCATTGTAAATATTCCCCTCTTGCTCAAAGTCCCTTTCACCTCATTCATCTGCCTCACTTCCAGTTTTAACCTTAAGTTAACTACATCTTCCTCTGCTCTCTTTTTTACTAATCTTTTCTCACTCATTCTTCCCATGTGCCCAAACCATCCCAAAAATCTTTCATCAGCTCTATCTAGCAGTTCCTTCCTTATTTTTCACTATTCTCATAGCTTGTCACCAAATGCAAAAAAAAAAAAAAAAAAAAAAGGAAGTTCATTTGGCATGGTGCAGTAACACATACCTAATCTCTAGGTATGTTAGAAAATTAGAAAATAGAAGACGGGACCCAATGAGCGTTGCTCCTTTCCTGTATACTACAATTAGGCAAATACACAACCATCTCCACCACTGTTTCGTGCACACATCTCATTCACTTACACTAAACACTTAACGATTTCCAACTCTAACATTTAAAATGTTAATAAAGAGAAAGATATCTAATCTGATAGACAAGCCAAAAAAGTTGGGAGGATGATTGGGAGGTAAATCTAGTGATGAGGCAGTGACAGCAGCAACATAGTGGCTGGTAATGGTTCTTGGGCCCTCCCACAAATCTCTCCGGGAAGAAATTTTGAACTGTTTTCTGTTGTATTGGTGGAACAATTTCTATGTCACCAGTTGAATGTAGTAGGAACAGGGGAGCAGCTGCTAGCTGTCAGTTCTCCATGTCTGCACCTTTTCAAGATGCAGCAAATGCAGTTGAAGGTGATACGAGAGATCTTGTGCCCAGTTTAGGCACTAAGTGTCAACCCCTCTGAGATGCATATCCTAATGGAGGTGACAAAAGTTGATACGTACATGATGATGATGATGATATGGTTTAACGTCACAAACTCCCCCCTATCGGAAGGTTAGGACGGTGCCCCTCACAGAGGGCTTTGTAGCATGGAATTTAATGAACTGTGCCCTTGGTTCAACTTCGTTGGTGGCAGGATTCGAACCGCCATCCCCTCGACCTTCACTTCAAGTAATGATGCCCTAACCCGCTCAGCCAGCATAGTTGATGCGTTTTGAAAATGCAGAGCTTTACTTTTCATCTAACAGAATGACTGATTGATCTGTTAACTTTCATATTTCTCCTCCAATATACATACACACACATACCAGGGCTTTTTTCCCCTTACAAGGGAGGTAGCCAAAAAGGAAAAGGCATAAAATCATTCCCACCCATTCCATCACTGAATACACTCCACACCCCTCCATCCTCCCTCTCATTTTAGCATCTCCCAGATGACGGGTCATCCCTGCACCTTGTCCACTGCCCTGGGTCAGAAGCAGTGTCGCAAGACACAGCACATCCACAGCAAGGCTGCTTCATTAAATTGGCGACCCCCCTCTCCGTCCCCCCATGCATAAAAGGAGAAGACGGGGAGAAATCCCTTCAATATACTTTATCAAATTCACTCCTCAACTTATGCAAATCCTACTCTGTCTCCACAAGATGTTATTTGCATATACTACAGTTTACAATCTATTCTTGCCCATTTTTCTCCAAGCTCACTCACCTAGTCACAACTCTCACATTCATTTCTCTCATCCTTCCATCTGTACACAGAACAAGTGACATTATACAAATCTGTTTTAAACCAATGTTCATCTGAAACACTTCACAGGAAATAAAACTCAGATAAAAACATGCAATATATGAACTTAACCATTAAATACAGTTTATTGACTGCTACAACCGCCACACATCACTTATCACACACCAGATGACAACTGTGTACTCTTTCAGGCTACACCACACGCACATTTTATATTTCCAAACTGTTTAGCTCTGGTAGTACAAATACACAATTACAACAAAACTAAGGTAAAGAACTTTTGGCTTGAGCCTGAAAGGATGACAACGAGTGAACAGTTTCCACCATTACTCCTGTATCAAACTGCCGGTGGAGGCCGATCATCACCAACAAGACGGAAAACACAAACAAACTGGACTTACTTCTTCAATGCTGACTGTGTAGTTTGAGGCCAAGTTCTGGTGAGTTATTGGGGTGACAAAGACATATCCATTTGCTCCAAATATGACTCGTGCTCCACAAGGCAAATCATGAATACGCTGTTTATCTTGGACCATCAGTGAAGGAGACACTGCTATCAAAATACCCTGGGAAAGCTGTTGTGGAAAAAATTAAATGTGTTAAAAAAAGAAAGAAAGGAGAAGAAGAAGAAAAAATAAATAAATAAATAAATAGATAAATATTAAAAAATAAATAAATAAATAAAATAATAACAATAATAATACTAATAAATACCAAAAGGACTTTTCTCCCTTTTAACCACTTCATTACAATGATTCCCACATAGGCATCATAGGACAAAAGTGGGTACACGAGGATGCTGGCATCAGCGTCTTGATTATATATTTTTTTTTTGTAGCTGTACATGAGTGACCACTGGATTCTGTGAACTGGTTTGATCATGTTTTCTGTGTTTATTATTACTCAGAGTAAAAGAGAACGAGTAATACAGCAGTGACTTTATAAATAAACATACACACCTATCACAGTTCCACCTTCACCCACATTAACCTTAAAGATACTTCCATATACTCTACCATGGACTTTCCTATCTCATCATTTACCAGCAAAGCTACTCCTTCCCTCCCTCACCACCTCATTACTCCTGACACTCATACATACATACATATACCAAGGCTTTTTCCCCCTTACAAGGGAGGTAGCCACTCTCCCTAACTCAAAACTGTCCCTCCTTTTCAAATTTGTTTCATTTAACCCCTTCCATACGGTGCCGCACACGTAGGCGTCATGAGGAGCAAGTGGATTCGCGACGCTGCCATATCGGCGTCTTGATTATATTTATTGTAGTCGCCCCTGTGTTTTTACATTCTCCCAAATGCGCCCTTAATCCCATTCTCTGTGGTTTTCAAAATTCGCGGGTGAAAGAGAGAACGATCGATATAAGCGGCGACTATATTTTATGATGCGAATATTATTTCGTTACGTCGCACGGCTGGCATTGGCTGCTGCCCGCGAGATTTAAGTCCCGTATTGAAGTGGTTAATGCTAACACATTAATCTTTCTTCTCACAAACATACTGCCTATCTCTTTCCTTTTACTCTCAAATGTACCACAACCAGATACATCTAATGACCCTTACTCAGGTATTGACCACACATTGTCAGGCAGTAGTGATTGCATGGTAGTATGTAACCAATGCTTTAGGACTGTTTTGAGGCACCCCTACTGACTAGAGTCACACATCATTTGTCTACATTGGAGTAAAATCTCTACTCATAAAGGAATGATGCTACTTTTAAACAATAACTATATCTCTTTTATGCTCCTCCATTGAAACTGTCCTTTACCATTTCTACGACTATATATTTTTGTATGGAATTCTACCACTGTAATTCCCAGACGAGTCATGATATTGTTTAACATCACAAACTCCCCCCCATCAGAAGGCTAGGACAGTGCCCCTCACAGAGGACTTTGTAGTGTAGAATTCAATGAACCATACCCTTGGTTCAACTTCACCGGTGGCAGGATTTGAACCGCCATCCCCTTGACCTTTGCCTCAAGTAATGATGCCCTAACCTGCTCAGCCAGCAAGTCATAAAAGGCAATAAAGTGAGATGGAGTGATGGGACTAGGGATCCTGCTGTCTGTATGCTCGCCTTACAAGAAGTCAAAGCTTAAGAGGGTCTGGGAGAACTCCAATTATTTATCTATATACCAAGGGCTTTTTTCCCCCCTTATAAGGGAGGTAGCTAAGTCAAAAAGCATAAACCCACTCCCATCCATTTCATTCCCATCCACCACCCTTTCCTCCCTGTCATCTTAGCTCCTCCCTATCTCCCACCCACTGCCCTGGGTCAAAAGCAATGCAGCAAGACACTGCACATCCACAGCATGGCCGCTTCACTTAATTGGCAACCCCCCTTTCCACCCCCTCCAATTCTAATCAACCCTAAAATTTGGGTCAAAATAAATTAATAAATAAGTAAATACATACCCGGTACATACACCAAAAGCTTTTTCCCCCTTACAAGGGAAGTAGCCAAAAAAAACAAAGGCATAAAAACCACTCTCACCCATAAATGAACAAATAACATAAAATTCTTACATATACCAAAAGGCTCTTCCCACTTTAAAAGGAGCTGAATGAAATAATATCAATGAACAAATCAAGAGACATGCATAATTCCATGATTATTATCTAATATTTTCAATATAAAGAGGATAACAATACCTGACATATAATTAATCAATTAAATATAAAATTCATTACCTTGCCAAATTTATTACTTCTGGCAGCAAGCTTCAACAAGCCCTCATCACTAATCTTCTGAACTTCAACACAAACTATATCTCCTTCAGTCAGAAGAGCTCTCATACCTCTTTCATCTTCAAGACTCTTTCGGCGCTGTAAAAGAGAATAAAAAAACAATTGCATAAGAACCCAAAAGTCTAATCATCTCAAATAATTTTCTCCAGTTAGTGGATCATTCCAATCTCACTGAATCAACCATGGGTAATTGATTGTGGTAGTTCTGTGAAATGAATTGGCCAATATAATACCAATCTTGAAACCAAACAAACTGCCAGAAAACTTCACATCATACAAAACAGTCTCACTACAATCCACAATATCCAAGCTCATGGAAAGGTTGGTTACAACTAGAATTAAATCATATACCAACCTCCCCCAATCAACATGTTTTCAAGGAGGGTCACTCTACCAGCATTTTGCTCACAAACATCACCCACCAGAAAGAACAATTACGGTTGCTGTAGATATAAGCTCATCTTTTTACAAGGTCCCCAGATACATCTATCTATATATGAAGGTGTTTTTCCCTTTTACAAGGGAGGTAGCCAAGTCATTCCTATCCACCACCCTTGTTTCCCTCTCATCTTGGCTCCTCATACAGGAGAGGTCATCCCTGTGTCCCGCCCACTGCCCTGGGTCAGAGGCAATGCAGCATGACACAGCACATATATAGTAAGGTCACTTCACTTAATTTGCAACCCCCCTATCCATCCCCTCATGCAGGAAAAAGAGAAGATGGGGAGAAATCCTTCTGGACTGCATCAAAATATCATTTATACTTAACCACATCCTACTCACCCATGCTCCAGCCCTCCCTTCCTTGCATCACAGTATCATCTATACAGTACGCCGCCATTCTCCACTCACCTCTATCTCCTACCTTCTCCCTTCCTTGCTCAACAGACATTCCCTTCTTGCTCAATGCCCCTTTCACCCCATCCATCCATCTCATCCTCAGCAGTCCCTTCAAATTCTCTCCCTCCATCTCTGCCTTCCACACCTCTTTTACTAATCTTTCTTCACTCATTCTTTCCATGTGTCCAAACCATCCCAATACTCTTTCATGAGCCCTATCTGCCATCTCCTTTTCCCCTCCAGCTCTCCTCTTCATTTCTCACTCTATCCAATCTTGTAACCCCTATCATACTTCTCAGACATTTCATCTCAAACACATTTAAACTTTTCCTTTCTGCCTCTTACTTCTCTTGTGAGGGATTTTTCTGTAGGGCTGATGTTGGGGGGTAAAGTATTGAGTTTGGTGGTGTCTTGATGACTTTGTATGGAGATCTAGATGTGAATGCATTTTTGTTAGGCTGTACCGTGTGGTACTGGTGGTAGACTGCTGTATACATTTGGAGAGTAAGCTGTTGTTGTTGTTTTTTCATACTTAGCTGGTAGTGCTTGTGTGATTTAATGGAGTGGGTGAACATGGTTCAGGGGTTGTATAGAACTATGTACCTATTATTCCCAAATACTCCATTGAGAGAATCTTAGTTTCTCTGTGCTGGTGTCCTATTGGGGTGTTTTTGGTGAATCCTATTATTCCCAATGCTTTATTCTGTATTATTTATAAAGCGTCTATCTTTGTTTTGCTGACTGCTGGGAACCATGCTGTGGAAGTGTAGTCAAGAGGTTCCTATGAATTGTTTGAAGTCACCCCTCTCCTGCCTCTCCCTTCTTTGTTCAACAGACATTCCCCTCTGAAGAACATCATATCATGATCAATTAATCAATCTATTGCAACCATCACACAGAGGACAATTAGCACTTCATCCTACACTGCCAGCACTATCCCAACAACACCATTTCTTTCTATAGTGAATTGTGCTGGTGTATGTTGCCAGTTACTTGGAAGCTGTAGGTCTCTTGTAAGAGACCTGAGGCAATGATATGTAGATGTATACACACCAAACCCCCAACATTCACAGCCTCCAGTGCACCTTTGTTATGCAAATTTTATAATACTGTATATTGCCCATAAGTTGCTTATATGTTTAAGCTCCTCAACACAGGGATGCACTTTATAAATTTCATTTTTACTCTGACTAATCCCTAGCAAATATATTAACCAAGAGGGAGGACCCAAGTGAAGATGGGGCTCATATCTATCTAACCCCCATCAAGTCTCCTTGAATCCCATCATCCGGTATTAGATAGAAGAATTCTATGTAAAACATCACAAACTGTTAGAACCTTAACAATTACTGATATTTTCTGTTGAATAGGGTTTGTGCTTTTATGATTTAGGATATTTTCAAGTGTTAAAATCATTCACTGATATTTCAAGTTTGAGCGTGTGTGTATTTCCTATTGCTGTGTGTATATATATATATATATATGAAAGAGAGAGAGAGAGAGAGAGAAATAGAGAGAGGGGGACAGAGTGAGAGTGGGGGAGACATTATTTTCATGCACGTGTTTACCTGTTCTCCACCTGGGAGCTGTATATTGGCAAGTCTTAACTCAGCGTCCAACCGAGAATTTACATCCACTTTCCAGCGCTTGCTCTGCACCTGCATGATTCTTCCTACGACAGTGTCTCCTACAGCTCCTAAAAAACAAAATATATTTTTTACATTATGCATATGGCAAAGGATAATTGTATTACTGTAACTGGATAGCTTGGTTCCTCTGCACACTCCTTTAGCATTCACCCCAAAACTTGCTTGCTTCAATTGTTTTCTCTTTTCAAATTCTTTATTTTCTTTTTCATGGCCTGTTCTGAATGATTTTATATTGTTAGTTCTGATTTCATAATTTCCACTTATCTTAAAATGCCTCATATCTGCTATAATCTATTCTTTACAACCTTTAGAGTTTCACTGTGTGCTGGTGACATAATTGGAAGTATGTTGGCTTCACTGATGATGATGATATGGTTTAACGTCACAAACTCCCCCCTATTGGGAGGCTAGGACGGTGCCCCTTACAGAGGACTTTGTAGCGTGGAATTTAATGAACCATAATGCCCTTGATTCAACTCCGTCAGTGGCAGGGTTTGAATCTCCATACCTCAACCTTCACCATAAGTAACTACACCCTTACCCATCCAGCCAGCAAGCTTAATTGTGGGTTCAAATCCTACACTTCTCTCCAATTCCTAGCAGCAACTATTACCTACCCCAACAGTCCACAAATACATGGGACACAGGTGATGGCTATGGCCACAGCAACATGCTTCCTGGCATACACATCTAACCTTTGCCTCTATGGCATGATACTGTCCCCAAGAATAGAACCACTGGTTACCATAGGCCTCACATTTATTACTTACATGGTCCTTAAGCCCACACAACAAGGGCCTTATAGTAGCAAGCATGGGCTTTGGAAAACAAAAGAAAACTAATGAGCCAACAAACAGTTCTTGAAAACTACATCTGACTGCTTCCACAACATTGCTCCCAACAATCAAAGATACAAGACAATATACCTTACCAACTATACAAAATAATGCACCGAGAATAATCAGTGAATCAATCTTTTGCTTCTGGTCTATATTGCAGACAACCATGGGCCTTCAGATAACCAGGAACAGCAACTGAGAGTAAGAAATGGATGTACGAAAACCACCCTAATAGAACATCTGCACTCAGAAACCAAAATCCTTCTCACAGAACACATGAATATCATAGGTGTACAGTTCTATGTAAAAGTTGTTAACCCTATTCACCCATCTTACTACATCACACAAACACAACCAATAAGAGAGAGAGAGAGAGAGAGAGAGAGAGAGAGAAAGAGAGAGAGAGATAAAGCACCAGCAACATACTATTCAAACAACCTACCACCTGCATCACACAACACATCCAAAAACACATTCACACTCCAATTACAAAACAAACACTAAAAGAGTGACCTCAAACCTCCTACAACACATTCACATTCCAATCACAAATCAAGCACCACAGTACTGACCACCAGACACTATCCCCCCCCCCCCGATATGGTATTATTTTAGTTGTGCACACCTACATGATATAACATCATAAAATTATATACTAATTTTGTAAATTAAAATATATGAACGCAGTATGCGATTTTCTTGGTGGAAATAAATAACAAAAAAAACCATGTTACAAACATATCTATTAACGAACGAAGCCGCTAGGATACAGTACGGATGCCATGCTGTCATCTGTCCAGTCCAGTCACTGTCAGTTAGACGGTGGTTTTCACTTTGTGGACTGGGTATACTCCAACTACAGGTGACATTAATAAGCGCTGTTACAAAGACAATAGGGCTTCCTAGGACTTTATGAGAGAACACGGGGTTCTGCCGTCATCTGATAATTGCCTGAGGTACAATAATAGTCAGACTGTCAGCCTCTGTGACGACGACAATGACCCAGATAATCTTTAGAATTTCAGGTACCGAATTACTAAATATAGGTTAGGTTACGTAGGTTAACGAGATAAACACCAGGTTAGGTTAGGTTAGAATAGACAAATTTATCATCCTTTCATTTCTTCAACCTCAGCATCTATCAAAACAAACATGGTGTATCATTCAGCTGCTGCGACTTCATTTGTAAGTAAATTGGTTTTAGCAACTTTTTTGTTATTGATTTCCGCCAAGAAAATCGCATATTACGCTGATGTATTATAATTTACAAAATTAATAATTAAATTTCTATTGCTATATTGCATAGGTGTGCACAACTAAAATTTGACCCAAGATATTAGCCCTACTATACCTAAATATCCTTTCCATGAGATGCATGATCCACATAAGCACAATTATATTCAGCTCCCCATCCAGCACAAAGACAATACCAACAGAGAATAAACCTGATCACAGAAACAAACTGCCCGAGATGTAACTATCACAAAGAAGATACCAAACACCTCATCTTACATTGCCCTACCTCTGCCATGCCCAGACAATGTCACAATATTTCCTCGAGTGACTTATGGGCCAATCTTTTGGCTATTGACAGTTACCTGGGAGCCATAGGAGAAACCAAAGGTAATGAATTGATTGATTAATCTACATACATACATATACCAAGGCTTTATTCCCCCTTATAAGGGAAGTAGCCAAAAACAAAGGCATAAAAACCACTCCCATCCATTCCATCCCTAATACACTCCTCTCCCCTCCCTCTTATCTTGGCACCTCCCGGATGACGGGTCATCCCTGCATCTTGTCCACTGCCCTGGGTCAGAAGCAGTGTTGCAAGACACAGCATATACACAGCAAGGCCGCTTCATTAAACCAGCGACCCCCCATCTCCGTCCCCTCATGCAGAAAAGGAGAAGACGGGGAGAAATCCGTTCAGGCTGTGTCAAATTTTTCTCACACATACTACCTCACCCCCCATCCCCCACCCATTCCACCTCATGCATCACAACATCATCCATATACAACCATTCTCCATTCACCCATCTTCTGTCCTCTCATAAGCTTCCCCACTTCTTACTTCCAATCCTCACATGCTTACCTCTTTCCTGCTAATTTCAATTTGGTCCCAATACAATCATAATATCTATTGTAAACCTTAAAATCAGACATCAAAACACTTAATCCCGATAGGGACAGGACCCCATGTGTATAGCTCCTATATATCACAATTAGGTAGAGACAATGAACCACTTTACAGTTTCTATTCTATCCAATTAAAAAAAAAATTCTTTCAATTTACAGAATGCAGGCAGAGCAAATCAGTTAAGATTCCATCAAACCCTTTTACTTTAATGGAGTACTGTACAGATTTTATTGTGGCTACTGTCAATTCTATCTAGCTCATGAAATATAGCAATCAATGGATTAAGCATGAAATTCTTCCATTTCCTCTACATATCAAGAATGATAAAAAAAATACATATCTATATAATACACATAAAAATAAATAAATCTATACATGTACATGCACAAATACACACAAAACAATGGTGTGTGCAAACACCATACATGAATTTAAGAACAAATTAGATGTTGCAAGATACAAAGACGGGTCACCATAAGCACAGCTCCCCTTCCCGTATAATACAACCAGGTAAATGCACATACACACATATACATATATACATCATGATAATAATATGGTTTAATGTCACAAACTACCCCCTACTGGTAGGCTAGGACAGTGACCCTTACAGAGGAATGTAGCTTTGAATTTAATGAACCATGGCCTTGGTTCAACTTTGCCAATGGCAGGGTTCAAACCGCCATCCCCTCAACCTTCACCACAAGTAATGATGCCCTAACCTACTTGGCTAACCAGCTTTCTGGATATATATATATATATATATATATATATATATATATGCAAAGTAGACCACTTGAAAAAAGAAACTAACGAAGCAGAGCGCTTTCGTATATTACATCTTCAGTGCAAAAAGTGTCATGTCATATATATATCTTACCCTGGTAATCCTGGCGCAGTGGTGTTACAGTAATCAGACGGTTGACTCTATTCACAATACCAGCCACTGAAGCAATTTGAATACCATCTTCCAGGTAGGTACCATGGCCTCTGTAAAGAAAAATCTTTCAAAATAAATTGGAAATTTTAAAGATTTTTTTTTTTTTATCAAATTTGCTTGATTATCAAGAATTTTTAACACATGCACTACCACTTGACATGTCATCCTATTTTCCATAGGCAATCATACAGTCTTAACAGAGTAGATGATAATCTCATTAGGACAAAAGTTGCACTAAAATTAGAAAAAAAAACAAAAAAAGGAACAAGAAGTAGTTGAAGCAGAGGATGGATGAGAAAAGAAAGAAAGAAAGAAAAAAAGAGGAGGAGAAAGTGGAGAAAAAGATGAAAGAGAAATAAAGAAAGAAAGAACAAGAAAAAAGATGAAGGCAATGATGATAATACTAAATCAGTTATAACTAAAACTTAATTCCTGTACCTCATAAAACTGGTGTCAGTGGAGATTACATCCCCTGGGGTGACAAGGCGAGAATGCACTCCTCCATGCACTTTCACCATCCCTCTTCGAGGGGGCCTTTCACAAGCAAGTTGAATTTCCATCTTGGAACTGTTCTCTTGAAAGCTGTTATTCTGAAATAGTTTATTCATCTGTTATTTCTTTCTTAGACATTCTGACACTTCCGACTAATATGATCCATCACAAAAAAAAAAAACTAGTAAAACACGAGTTACCATGAATCATATGTAACATCAATTCTATGATATTACTTTAGATCAGGGGTGGGGAATGTCTAGCTTGCAGAATCATTTGGTCAGGCCTGTCATGGCAAGCACGAAGTTGACACAAAAATTCAATAAATCAGGGTTCTAAGGGTCCCTTTTTTTCATGACAATATAAACTGACATGGTAATAACTACATCAAAATGATAATGCATAAACTTTACATTAAGAGTAAGTTATGTGTATGACAAACTAACAAATAAAAGAAGTCAACTATCTTTTAAATTAACGAACAAGTGCAGGCTCAATGCAAAATTAAATAAATATCCTTGGAGTTTTCTTTTCATAATGATAAAAACTAATGTGGTAATAACTGCATCATAAAATTAACATGTAAACTTTATATTCGAGATAAGTTAAGTGTTTGACAAACTAACACTGAGTCAGCTGTCTTTTACATCATAAAATTAACATGTAAACTTTACATTAGAGATAAGTTGTTTAACAAACTAACAATGAGTCAGCTGCCTTTTGAATGAATAATTTTGTAAACATAAGAACATATGAAATTAGGAGACTGCAAGAGACCATAAGACCTACACTAGGCAGTTCCATGTCCATTACCACCTGTCATCCTCATTCATAAAGTTGTCTAACCGTTTCTTAAGGTCGCATATGATGTTGTAAATATCTAAATAGCCCCTGGTTAGAATAAGATTCCCCACTCTTGCTTTAGATGTAAAATCATTAGTGATAATAACAACTGCTGCCTCAAGTCTCACAGACTGGAAACCAACAACCCCACAGTGGTCAGCAACAATCCTCATACTCTCCCATGGATCTCATTGAGAAGAAATTTCACTGTTGTCTGTGTTGCATTAATGTAGAACACTTTCTGTGTTACCAGCTTTTATGTAATAGGACAAGGTGAGCAATTGCCAGTTGTTCTTATGTGAAAAAAATGAAGGAAATACAATTACAGTTACTACAGGTTCTTGGAGCCAGTCCAGAGATTGTCAGCAGCATCAAGCAGCAGGGAAATGGTTCTCTGGTAACCATTTTGCATGACCATCACTAGAAGGAACCCAACACTTATCCATCATTTATTTTTGAGAGAGACAGAGAGAGAGAGAGAGAGAGAGAGAGAGAGAGAGAGAGAGAGAGAGAGAGAGAGAGAGAGAGAGAGAGAGAGAGAGAGAGAGAGAGAGAGAGAGAGAGAGAGAGAGAGAGAGAGAGAGAGACAGAGAGAGAGAGAGAGACAGAGAGAGAGAGAGAGAGAGAGAGAGAGAGAGAGACAGAGAGAGAGAGAGAGAGAGAAATCTTTGCTACATAAAACTGTCTAGTATTAGCTTGCACAGACAATAGCCAGAATAACATCATCTGGAGTTTATCCAAAGTAAAATTGGCATACCTAGAAAAAAAATTTCTGACAGCCAGAATAAAATATTTTGACGATTTGCCTAAACAAATTCATCCAGTGTTGGCTAGAATTCTAGTGCAATGGATGGGAAAACAAATGGCAGAATGATCTGAATAACTATTATAATGATCAAAAACTTAAACAAATTAACCCACCCCCTACCCATGGGGAGTTGGAACGGCTAAAGGAAGAATGCCATCACCAAAGTAGCAATGCAATAATGTTAGCAAACACTTCCCCACAAGTTTTAAAACTGCAATGCCAGAAAACTGGAAAATAACATAATAAGAAAAATCAAATGACATAGATCCCTCCCCCATTTCTTCAGCAAAGATATAGAATAGTCAATAAAGAAATTGAAAAAATACACACAGAAGACCCAGATAAGATTGCAAACATCCATCTAAGACACGTTGGCCCTAGGGCATCAGACCTTGACTGATACTTTCAAACCACTCTTGGTTGTACAACAAAATTCAAAGAATCAGAAAAAGCACCCACACAGTGTCCATATTAAAGACAAAGAAACCATCAGCCCATAATCATGCATACTGATCTCGCTGCTATTCACCATGTCAGAGGGACTGGTTGTAAAGAGGGACCATCACTAATCTGCCATCCTCCCAGAACAAACATGGACTTTAAGGAAGATCACTCCACTATCCAATGCTCAGTTAATCAGTTCTGAATCACAGCTATGATACAGAAAACTGTGCCCTGTAAATCAATGGGAAAAAATACAACCAAGCCTCACTTAACCTAACCTAATCTAAACCTAGGAAGATTAAATTGACAAAATATAAATGAAGACATTAAAGAAATGCAACTAAAAGGGGAAGAATTAGTATAAAAACAACATTTTAAAATACTGAGCCAATACTTGATTACAAAAATGTATGTGAGGAATTACATTGGGAAAAAATGTAAATAATCTTACATGCTTTTTTGTGTTATCCTTGGCAATTGTAATTGTTATTTCAAACTATGTGTTCTTTTCATTATCTGCACTTCATGTATATTGATTCACTGCCAAATAAACTTATTATTATTATTATACCTAGTCATCATGAATTGAAAAATATACATCCACAGGTTTGTATGGAAAACATATTACCTCCCTGCTTTGGCAGAAATGTGGATATAGAGACGAGTATTAAGAGTACCATGGACAGCGAAGAAAACAAATGAAGAAGTATTGAGAGAAATGGAGACAGATAGGGAATTGATGACAACAATAAGGAAAAGACAGTTGCGATTCTTAGGACATATAATGAGGAGGGAAGGGTTGGAAGAGGTGGTGATGACGGGAATGGTGGAGGGAAGGAGAGCAAGAGGAAAGCAGAGGGAGAAGTATATGGACGGGCTGATGAGGGCGACGGGAAAACAACTCAAACCAGCACAGATGTTACAAGTAACTAGGGACCGTGAACGGTGGCGCTCCATGGTTGCCGAAGTCCGAGAGGATATGGCACAACGGTAAGGTAAGGCTTTGGGATAGAGAGGGCTGCTCAGGACTTTGGTATAGAGCAGATCATGCAACAATTTAGTACTGAGAAGAAACTTCATAGAAAAAACAGATATTTCAAAATCAAAGAGAGAAAAAAGGGACAATGTGTTTTTGTGTACTATGGTATTTATACCACATTTTGTCACTGGGGTGTCTATTACTAGATTATATTTTTTCATTAAATGTTATTTCATTAAGAAAAACAAATATATTTGTTATAAATAACATCCCTGAAAGTACAGATGTAATCCAATACAAACTTATTTCATGCAGGTGCAAGAATGTATCCACCACCTAGATCAAGGTTGGTAAATAACAGTAGCAAACTTCTTCCTCCGTTAAACTGGTCAGGTTAATTTCATGTCGACTAGATAGGATTTGGTTAAGTTCCAATAGGTTGGATTAGGCTGAGTACTGTACAATATAAATACCAGTCCAAGTTGCTATAGTCTGAGATTGGGTTTGGATAGGTTAGATTGATATTAAACTTGGATTAATAATCTAATTCATTTTCTTAACAAAACTGCAAGGGAATTAATCAAAATATGATCATTTATTTCCACTGCCCATGTTTATATTTCATCATCTATATTTAATGTGGAATGATTAATATGATATTGGTCATTCCCTAACTATAATGTCTTGATGACCTGGAAATAACACGAACCTATCACTGGCACTAGAAATAAAGGTTAAGGTTGAAAAAAAGATAAAACAATGAACTAGGATAAAGATTTATATCACAAAGTCACTTCCCAATCTATAACAAACTACAGATAAATGTTACCCAATTCAATTTCCTAAATAAGGCTACTGACATCTGAAACGGCAGTTTGTTGGTAAAATTCCAGAATCACACCACAAATATTTAACATGAAATTTACACTGTCCAACAGCTCATAACCAAATATAACCTAACCTATTGTAATCATTCCATTGAAAATATAATCTTTGTAATGCAAAAAAGGAAATATATTAAAAATGTGTGGCTTCCTGTCTTTTGTCATCATTGTGTATTGGGGTGGGAAGTTCACCATAATGTATCTCCACCCAAAAATTGAATAGATTATTGACAATTTCAATGTGCAATGAAATATATACTCAATGTGAGGAAAGTGAATCCAAGGTTCTGAGAACAAGACATAATACAGGAAAGACATAGCATGTGGATGATGTGCAGCAAGCTATACAAACCCTAGATATTTTGAGATATTCCATACCTTATCAGATAAATGGAGGCAATATTTTGTATGATTTTGTACTGAATAAGTATACTTGTCAAAGCTTATTCAGTCTTATGATAGAAATAGAGTTTCTTCTAGGGACATCTTCCTTTCTTTATACAGTGTCTTGCGATTTGTTTTCGCTGTCACTTTTTGAATATAAATAATAATACACTCTAATTCAATTTGATTTACGTCCCACTTTCATTTATCAATGATGTTACTGTTTTGATGGTAAAATATTTCTGATTTTTTTAACTATATTAATATTTCCTCACAAATAAAAATTATCATGTATTAATTTTGGTAAATTATAATGAGTCTCTCGCTGTCGCATTGTAAACAATGTACCACGTGTTAGAAGACACCTAACAACAGCTTGACAGTATGAACATAAATGGAGAACAAATCTAGCATTCGCTGTACAATGTTTCGTTTGTTGTACAGTCCATCAAATACTGTATAAGCTTTATTATCAAATAGTGTTTACCCTGCCAAAACACGCCAGGTTTGGCTTTTCTGGCGGGTTATAGCAGAAAATTCGCTATATATTGCGCCACGGCAAAGCTGCCTTGCTACTAGACGTGGCGCTTTCTTACATATAAAATAAAAACTAAGAAATACATACCACAACCTAACCACGTGATGAGTCTTAATGTTTTAGAAATCACACCTTAAACTTAAATAGGGCACGGCGCCAATGCGTGGCCTATTTGTCTCTAGAAACTTTGGTTGGCGTATTTCTGCAGACTCGTAAATTGCCAAATCCTACGTTTTGGCGTATTTTCCAATCAAATAGAATAGGATTGAATTTTGAAAAATGTCATGTTTTCCAACATGTAATAATGTGCTAATATTCTTTCGCGATAAACTGTCGATTAAAGCTAATTTGAAATAGGGAAACGACAGCGATATTCTTGTCTAGTTTGTTGTTTATATTTTCTCATAATATATTTTAAGATTATTGAGTAATAATTTTTGTCTATTGGTGTAGTATACATTAAACATTTGATGGTGATGGGAAGTCCATATAATAAGGATGATATTGAATTTTGATTCATTTATACTTTACAAAGACTGTCATGACATCATCAAAACTGTGCCATCAAGAAATATTTGGAGAATGAGCACAAAAACACTCTAACATACATATATACACCAAAGGTTTTTTCCCCGCTTCAAGGTAAATAGAAACCACTCCCACCCATTCCATCCCCTACATATTCCACTCCCCTCCACCTACTTCCCTCCCTCTTATCTTGGCACCTCCTGGATGACGGCTCATCCCTGCATCCTGTCCACTGCTCTGGGTCAGAAGCAGTGTCGCAAGACACAGCACATCCACAGCAAGGCCGCTTCATTAATTCGGCGACCCCCCCTCTCTTCGTCCCTTCATGCAGAAAAGGAGAAGACGGGAAGAAATCCCTTCGGGCTGCGTCAATTTATTTCTCATACATATTCCCTCACCCCCCATCCCCCACCCACTCCCCCTCATGCACCATTATACATAGTTTACAAACAATGTGTACTTCGTAATATCTTTTATCCTTGTGAATTCCGCATGAGATAAACACTGTGATTTATGAAGTCAATATTTTAGTGACTTTTATGACAATTTTACGGACCAAGTCACTCAATATTCTTGCATGATCAGAGTCAATCCACCTACTTAGTTTACTTAGTGAAGTTCCGAGGTCGATCCTCACAGCCGTAGTGGACTACCGCTGCTGCCAGTCCTTTTGTCCCTCCTCGCGAGGGTCAGTTGGTCTGGTAGTGAGTTTGGAGAGAACCTACTGATGGCGGTGTAGCCTGGCACTGGAGGCTCGTCTGGCAGCACCTTCCGCAGGAACCTGTCCAGTGCATGTTTGAAGCTGTTCACCAAGCATTTAGTTTTCTCTCTCACCTCTTTTGGGAGGGTGTTGAAGATTTTTGGACCCTCATGGCCTAGGCTGGTTGCCAGTAGGGTCTTAATCCTTTCCGGGGCTCTTGATGGGAGAGTTTGTCTCTCACACTTACGCCCATGCCTTACACTGTGGTATGGCTTGATTGTAGAGGGCGTGGGGTCTGGAACAAGTCCCTCAAGGATTTTCCATGTGTAAATGGCCCTGTATCTTTCTCTCCTCCTTTGTTGAGAGTATAGACCTAGTGCTCCCAGGCGATCCCAATAGTTGAGATCTTGCATCCCTTTGATGTGCCTGGTGTAGTTCCGTTGGACAGCTTCAAGCATCTGGATGTCTCCGCGTTTGTGTGGTGACCAGAGTTGGCTACAATAGTCCAGGATCGGTTGAATAAGCGACTTCCAGAGGGTAAGCATCACTTGAACCTCTCTTGAGGAGAAAGTCCTTAGGACCCAGCTGGCCATCCCTCTTGCTTTATTCACTGACTGCATGATGTGGTGCTGGAAAGTGGCATCATCACTTAAGTGAATGCCCAGGCTTTTCACATGGGCTTTGGGTGTGATTTTCATACCTCTTTCCGTGTGCAGTTCAGTGTCGTCTTTAATGCCTTGGTTTGTGCCATATCTCAAGACCTCGAACTTCTCTTCGTTGAATTGCATGTTGCTGTTGTTGGCCCATGCATAAACTGAGTTGAGATAGTCTTGTAGATGTTGCACGTCCCCACTTTCCCGCACAGCACGGCTGATGTGGGTATCATCGGCAAAAGACAGGAGGGTTGAGTCCACCCTCCTATTTATGTCATTCATATGGACAAGGAATAGGAGGGGGCCGAGCACAGATCCTTGTGGTACTCCGCTTATTACCTTGGATTCGGTGGACTTCACACCATCAACTGCGACTGTTTGTGTACGGTCTGTCAGAAAGTTGTGGAGCCAGACTCCTAGCTTCCCTGAGATTCCTAGATCCCTTGCCTTATGGAGGAGGACACCGTGGTCCACCTTGTCGAAGGCTTTGGCAGAATCTAGGAATACTACGTCAACATTTCTCCCCTCCGACAGGTTCCGTAGTAGCCAGTCATAGTGTGCCAGTAGGTTTGAGAGGCATGACCGACCTTT
>NC_134793.1:23294099-23296599 GCF_046742065.1 Oratosquilla oratoria | reverse complement strand
CGACAAAATCCTTCCCAGGATTATCTGAGATGATTCTACTATACTGAATCTACAGAACAGAGAGGAGGGGAATTTATCTGTGCTGGGTTACATGTTACATAGGGCTCATCAAAACCCGATGTACAAGGCTTTGTACATTTGTACATTTGTACTACAAGGACAGTGACGTCATGGCGTGACGGAGGGACATGTCTTAGTTCCCCTGAAGGGTTCTAATGATTACATTACACATTGATAGGAACTCTACCGATCCTCTGAATTCAGTATTGCATCAGCCTATGCTCGGCAAAGCACGTAGGCAGGTGATGTTGGGGTAGTGAAAACATAAGAACATAAGAATGAAGGAGACTGTAAGAGACCCTAAGGCCTACACTAGGTAGTTCCATGTCTATCACCACCTGTCATCCCCATTCATAAAGATGTCTATCCTTTTCTTTAAACAATGGGTATTTTCAACGCTTCCTAATGTTTTCTGTCCCAGATTGTTATGTATATTGAACGTACAATTAACTTAGGATTAGTTTTTGATATATTATTTGTATTTTGTCTGAAATTTCCAGCGCTTCTATCCTTGGAGAAAATGGGGTAAGGGAATTATTAAAAAATAAAAAATAAATAAAGGGAGAGTACAAATTAAAGGTGATTAGTCTCCAACCGTAAACAGAACGCTGCGTAGCTCTGGGCCGTAGGGGTGACACTAAAGTCCCTAAAATACGGACTGGATAGAACGTAGAGTTAGTATCCTGTACGGAGAATTATTTGTAGAAATGTTCAATACGATTAGATTTTCTTGGATCTTGATCGTATCTTTTGGTTTTTGGATTATTTACATAAGATGGAAAAAAAGAGTTTTATCATGTCAGTATTTCGTAAGAATACTCGAATGTGGTTTTTGGTATCAGAATGCATATTACCCACAATTCATCATTTCTGTGTGTTAAAGCCCTAATGAAAACAGGTTTTTAAGCCTTATTACAAAACTTTAAAATATTTAAACTTTGGAGCTGTGTTATAAAATCCCCTCTCTAGTGAGATTGAAAAAGATATTAAGATTTTACTCTAAAAGTTTCGTCATATTTCTAACGTTTCATGTTTTATTTACATTTGTAACAAAACATTCGTTACCTTTACATAATTTTCGTTATCTAAACATTCGTTATATTTTTGTTACATTTGCTCGACATTGTATTAGTTTGTATGGTACTTTGTAAGATATCTAAAATTTTCACCATAGACTTTGGTATATTCTATTTACTGACATCAGTTGTTTTCATTTGCATTGTTATCACAAAGAATGACGTGTACTATTTAACATAGATAATTTGAAATATTCCACCAATAAGCTCCAGTTTTCACATACGATAACTGTCGAGTAATTTACCAAAAACCTTCTCTGGATCGACTAACATATTCTCATCTTGTGCCATTTGATAAAGAACACAAAGGAACAAAAAATGGAACTAAGGATAGGGAAGTCTCAAAACTGGCTTAAGGTACCAATCATCACCCACATCATCAATCACCAACGCAATACCAATCACAAAAAAAAAACGCGTGATTGGCACATATACAAAAAAAAAAAAAAAAACATACGGCAAGAAGAGGAAGAATGTAGTGGGCGTAGAGGCGTGTGAGTGTGTGTGTGTGTGTGTGTGTGTCTGTGACGTGTGGGGAGGAAGGAGAGGGATAGGGTGGGGGGAAGTTGGAGGGGAGGTGTGGGGGGGATAATGGAAGGTGATGGTCTCTGCGTTAATTGAAGGGTCTGCGGCACCTGTCGTGGCTGCAATCACCATTCGGTCATCACACGTGGTTCCCCCCAGGGGCAACCCCTCCCCCTCCCCCTCCCTCGCCCCACGGGGTCCCCCTACTAGGCCTTCGCACCCTCCTTCCCCACCCTACAAGCCCCCACGAACCCCTCTCCCCAACAGACGTCCTTCTCCTCTCCCCTTCACTCCTATCCCGTCTCTCGACCAATTGTCCTCTTTACATTACTTACTTCTTATTTCTTCCTTCTTCTCAGTCGGGCCAGCAGACTTCTCCATTTAGTCCCTCAAAGCTCTCTTCTTCCCTCAAATCCTCTATTTTTCCTAATCCATTTCCCTGTAGGGTTTCTTCAACTCCATCTTTCCATCTTTTCTTCGGTCTACCTCTAGATCTTCTACCTTCTGGTCTCCAGTTCCATCTTTTCTTTGCAATTCTCTCTTCATCCATTCTCTCCACGTGCCCAAGCCACCTTAGCTGTGCCTTTTCTATTTTGCTTCTAATTGATGTTACTCCAATCATTTCTCTTATTTCAGCATTTCATCACCTCTTTACGTCAGTCCTGGAATCCATTTAGTTGCTTTGTGAGACTTTTAGTAAGACATATGTCCAAATAACCCTTGTATCCTTGTATCCTCGTACCTTATGTTTATGTTCACATCTTCTCACACTCAGACAGGACATTCCAATGTCGGAAGATCCCTCACGAATGAAATAGAATTGGTAACAATGTAGTGAG
>NC_134793.1:23284099-23291599 GCF_046742065.1 Oratosquilla oratoria | reverse complement strand
CGTTGATTTGGGGATATTGATTACGTACGTTTTATGCGGTCAATATTTCAAGGAATTTAGTCACACCCCCACGGACCAAGGTCACGTAGCTACCCCTCATTTCTGATATTGGATGGAAGCGCTGGTTTCTGCCTGGAAAAGACAAATCCTCCTCTTCCTCCTCTTCTTCCTCCTCTCTCCTCTTCTTCCTCCCCCTCCACCCTCAACATGGCATTTCTTTTCCTCTCTTCATTCTCTTCCGCCTCTGCCTCCTCGCCTTCCTCCCCATACTCTTCCTCCTCCTCCTCCTCCCCAAACTCTTCCTCCTCTTCCTCCCTATACTCTTCCTCCTCCTCCTCCTCCTCCTCCTACTCCTCCCCAAACTCTTCCTCCTCCCCTTCCTCCTCTTCCTCCCCATACTCTTCCTCCTCCTCCCCATACTTTTCCTCCACCTTCTTCTCCCCAAATTCTAACTCCTCCTCCCCATACTCTTCCTCCTCCTCCCCAAATTCTTCCTCCTCCTCTTCCTCCCCATACTCTTCCTCCTCCTCCCCAAACCCTTCCTCCTCCTCCTCCCCAAACTCTTCCTCCTCCTCCTCCTTCCCTTCCTCCTCCCCATACTTTTCCTCTTCCTTTTCCTCCTCCTCCTCCTACCCATATTCTTCCTCCTCCTCCTCCTTCCCTCTTCCATCCACCTCTTCATCCTTCTTCTCTTCTTCATCCCCCCTCCTTCTCCTCTCTTCCCTTCCTCCACCTCCTCATCCTTCTTCTCCCCTTCATCCCCCTCCTCCTCCTCTCTTCTTCCTCCTCAATAGTGTTTCTTTTCTTCCCCCTAATCCTCCTCCTCCTCCTCCTCCTTCCTCTCTGCCTCCATTTATTTCATTTCCTCCTCCTCTTCCTACTTTTTTACTATCCCTCCTTCTCTACCTCCTTCTTTATCTCCTCCTCCTTCTTCTTCTCCTCCTCCTCTTTCTCCTCCTTTTTCTTCTTTTCCTTCTCCTCCCTCTTCTTCTCTTCCTCCTTCTTCTCCTCCTACTCCTCCTCCTTAACCCCCTTCTTCCTCTTCTTTTCCTCTTCCTCAAAGCAGCGTTTCTTTTCCTCTTCCTCTCCTCCTCATCTTTCTCTTTCTCCTTCTCTTCCTCTTCCTCCTCCTCCCTTTCTCCCTCTTTCCCTAAACTCCTTATCTTTCCCTCCCTCCTCCTCCTACTACCTCGCCTTCCTCCTCACCTCCTCCTCTTTCTCCCCTCCTCCTCCTCCTATCCTCCTCTTCCTCCTCCCCTCTTCCTTTTCCTCCTCCTCCTCTTTCTCTTCTTCCTCTTCCCCTTCCCCCTCCTCCTGCTCCTCCTCCTCCTCTAACTCTCCCCCTCCTATTTCTCCTTCTAAACCTCTTCCCCTTCCTCCTCCCCCCCCCTGTACTCGACAGAGGTTGAGGCGCAGAGCGGGCCTCGGCGTCGCGTCGGAGGAGGAGGAGGAGGAGGAGGAAGAGGAGGAGGAGGAAGAGGAGGAGGCAGCGCCGCGCCGGTCAAGGCGAGGAATGCCGGCGCAAGGGGCCCGGCCACACTTCCCCCTCCCCCCCTGCATAGCAAGTCCGGGGGGGGGGAGAGGGGGAGAGGGGGGGAGTTGAGGTGGTCCACTAGCTGGCACGCTCAGCCCCGCGTCTCGTGCCAATCGCTTTCGAATCCTTCCCGGAGAGGTTCTTGACTTCGTCGGGGGAGCTGGAGGGGGAGAAGGGGGGAAGGGGTAAGGGGGGAAGGGGTAAGGGGGATGGGAAGGGGAAGGGATAAGGAAAGAAGGGGAGATGGAGGGGGAAGGGGGATGGGAAGGGGAAGGGAGAGGGGTAAGGGGGGAAGGGGGAGGGGGAGCTGGAGGGGAGGGGGAGCTGGAGGGGAGGGGGAAGGGGGGAAGGGATAAGGGGGAAAGGGAGATGGAGGGGGAAGGGGGAAGGGGGAAGGGAGAGGGGTATGGGGGAAAGGGTAGGGAGAGGGGGAGGGGGAGGGGGAAGGGGGGAAGGGGTGGTAACTAGAAGGGAAGAAAGGGATATTTGGTGTTCCAAAAGCCTGGAATTTTAGGCAAATGTTTATCTAAGATTTTTGTAATGATGATGATGATGATGATGATGATGATGATGATGATAATGATGATGGTGGTGGTGATGATGATGGTGATGATGGTGATGATGATGATGATGATGATGATGATGATGATGATGATGATGACGATGATGATGGTGGTGATGATGGTGATGTTGGTATATTGACGATGATGGCAGATGTTTGCGTTTTTTTCAGTTTTCTATCTTTATTTTCAAAATGAAAAAAAAAAACGAAAAAAAAAAACTAGATAATGATAGATAAAAAAAAAGTCAAAATGTGGTTGGGATTGCCATGCAACACGGCAATGTCCACAAGGATAGAAACGCTGGAAACTACAGTTCATAACAACAACAACAACAAAACAACATAAACA
Source organism: Oratosquilla oratoria (assembly GCF_046742065.1). NCBI lineage: Eukaryota > Metazoa > Arthropoda > Malacostraca > Stomatopoda > Squillidae > Oratosquilla > Oratosquilla oratoria. The sequence continues at coordinate 23,289,154 of NC_134793.1, read as the reverse complement.
AAAACAAAACAAAAACAAAAACAAAAACAACAGCAGAAAAAACATAAAAAACAACAACAAAACATAAACAACACAAAAAACAAAAACAAAAATAAACAACAAGAAATTTAGGGTATAATTAACATAATTATTTTTTTCCCAAAATTTATTGTGGGGCAACAGCTACAGTAAAACAAAAATAAAATAAATATATATAAAAGATAGAATAGAATAAAATAGAATAGAATAGAATAAAATTAGATAAAAACCATTACCATATAAATACATGCCAGCACCTAATCAATAAGGAGGTCCAACTGATTAAAGTGAATTCAGACTTCTTTCTCGCCCACAGCCGTTCCAATACACCAACGACAACTTTACACGCGGCACTTCTCACTGTACATAAGACAGGCCATGTTATTAACACCAAAACTACAAGAGAAGACAAGAAGACAAGACAAGACAAGAAGACAAGACAAGACAAGACAAGACAAGAAGACAAGACAAGACAAGACAAGAAGACAAGACAAGAAGACAAAACAAGACATAAAGACAAGACAAGACAAGAAGACAAGACAAGACAAGACAAGACAAGACAAGAAGACAAAACAAGACAAGACAAAACAAGACATAAAGACAAGACAAGACAAAGAAGACAAAACAAGAAGACAAAACAAGACAAGACAAGACAAGACACAGTTGATTAAAACCGTTTGGCGCCAGCGTAGACAAAATCAGTAAAATTGTCTTTACAGTCCCTCGACTGAATTAAATCGCCAGGGGCTAGTTAAAGAAAAAAAAAAATAATATACGCAATTAATTCATATAATTTATTCTGGTTACCGTCAGATCAGAGAATACCTAACTAACGATCCTTCGAGTGTAAATGTTTCAAAAAAAAAAAAAATGGCGCCAGCAATACTGAAATGAATAATGACGTCATTCATGTGGGGGATTGTGTCATGTACCACCCAACCACTCGTACACCACCCTCACCCCCACCTCCACCCACCCACCAATCCAACTCACCAACTCAACTCATCAACTCAAATCACCAGCCCAAGTCACCAACTCAACTCACCAATCAAACTCACCAACTTACCTCACCAATCCAACTCACCAACCCAACTCACCAACCCCACACATCAATCTAACTCACCAACCCAACTCACCAACTCAACTTACCAACTCAACTCACCAACCTAACTCACCAACTCAACTCACCAACCCAACTCACCAATCCAATTCACCAACCCAACTCACCTGGTACCCAATTCACCAATCTAACTCACCAACTTAACTCACCAACCCAACTCACCAATCTAACTCACCAACCCAACTTACCAATCTAACTCATCGATCCAACTCACCAACTAAACTCACCAATCTAACTCACCAATCTAACTCACCAACCTAGCCCTTCCCCTCAAAAAAAAAAAAAAAAAAAAAAAAAAAAAAAAAAATATATATATATATATATATATATAGTATATATATACATATATATATATATATATATATATATATATATATATATATATATATATATATATATATATATATATATATATATATATATATATAATTCCCAGAGGCGCAGCTTGAAAGTCAGGTTTCGACCTCAGCGTCCTTGTAGACTCCGTCGCAGCAGCAGCAGCAATAGAAGAAGAAAAAGAAGAAGAGGAAGAAGAAGAAGAAGAAGGAGAAGTACTAAGTTCATTTGCCCTTTGTCAGTTTTTTCCAGTGTCCCTTTGTAGACCTTTTTACCTCAATATTATATATATTTTTGGCTTTGTGATTTGGCTATTCCCAGTAATACAGTGTTGCTTATATCTTGGTTTGTGACAGATGCAAGCTGACAGCTGACAGTTGGGGACAGTTGACAGTTTGTGACAGTTGACAGTTGCTGACAAAGAATGGCCTATTGTGGGAAATAATGCCTCTCTCTCTCTCTCTCTCTCTCTCTCTCTCTCTCTCTCTCTCTCTCTCTCTCTCTCTCTCTCTCTCTCTCTCTCTCTCTAAAAAAAAAAAAAAAAAAAAAAATCCTAGTGGCACTTGGCTCCTGATGCCTCTCCATCTGTCTCCTTTTCCCTGACGGGACCTCTCGAGTGGAGACAAAATTTAACCCAGGAGGATGGGAAAGGGGGATACGGGTCCTATCTATCTTGTGGGCTTCTCTTAGGTGAATCAAACCGGTTGGCGGTGGGAAGTGAGAAACCTCTTGTAGAGCAAAGCCCTGTGTCAGTTGCAGTAAGCCGATGGTTTATCTAGGCCGATGTTTGGGTCGCCTCCCCGCCTGGCCAGGGCTGTCGGGAGTCAATGCAAGAAGCCCGCAGCTGGTCCCAGGAATCGAACTCACGACCACCCGCTCAGGAGTCCGACACGGTATCCATTGGGCTACAAATACCATAGAGAGAGAGAGAGAGAGAGAGAGAGAGAGAGAGAGAGAGAGAGAGAGAGAGAGAGAGAGAGAGAGAGAGAGAGAGAGAGAGAGAGAGAGAGAGAGAGAGAGAGAGAGAGAGAGATAGGCAGGCAGAGAGAGAAAGAGAGAGAGAAAGAGAGAAAGAGAGAGAGAGAGAGAGAGAGAGAGACAGACAGACAGACAGAAAGAAGAAATAAACTTTATGTGTGATTCACAATGATCTTGGACCACGTGCTTTACTCGTGATCGACAGCCAATACCAATCTGGATGAGAATGAGTTCAGCCATCTCAAAGTCCCATCTAAGAATAATTCTGTAGCGTTTTCCACTTCATGCACAAATTCCCTTGCCCTAGGGGGACAGTGACAGATTGTGTAGGATTGTTTTCATCCTCTGAGCTGGGGGCGATCTCGGTACCGGTGTGTGATGGGTTGTAGCCCTATCATAGGGATTTGTGTGCGCGCGTGCGTGCGTGTGCGTGCGTGCGTGTGTGTGTGTGTGTGTTTATCTCCCTATTTCTATAAACCTAATCGTTGTATATAGGATACGTGTATACAGGGAGAAATCTCTGTAAAGAAGTACTAGGAAAAATATCATCAACATTAAGGACACAATGTTCCAAAATCTAGAAAATCCTGGAAACTGGATCCATTTCATTAGTATTCTAGAACATTCTCAAGATGCAGTTTTGTTCCAAATTTTGGAAGTTTATAGATTTTAGAAAGATTTCAGAAAGAGTGAACAACTTATATATTGAAACGTTGTGAGTTGTTCTTTTGAAGAACAAGAACAATTGTTCTGTTGTTCTTTAGTAATTTTGTTTCTGTGGTAGAAATAAGGATTACAAAAGAAGAGCATGTCGACAGGAGACCTTTTGGTCCATAAATAGGTCGGATGAGAAATAAATAAATAAAAAATAAGTAAATAAATAAACAAAATAAATGAATGGATAATGATAAATACATCGAGAAGTGTCGATCTTTCTGAAATGAAGAAACTTAGATCACGTTTTCACCCTTCCTCTCCTCTTTTCTATTATCTTCTTCCTTCCTCCTCCTTCTCCTCCTCCTCCTTCTCCTCTTCCTCCTCAATCTACCAGTCTTCACCTCCCTCCCTACCCATCCTTCTCACTCAACCATTCTTCCTTTCAGTTACCTTCCTCCTCCTCCTCCTCCTCCTTTTCTCTTCCTTCTTTCTTCCCCTTTCCGTTCTCCTTCCTCCTCTTCCTCGTTCCTCCCTTCTTTCTTCCGCTCTTCTCATTCTACTCCCTTCTCTTCCTCTTTCTTCACTTATTTCTTCCTGTTCTCCTTCCTCTTCTACCTCTTTCCTCCCCTTCCCATTCTCCTCTTCCTCTTTCCTCCCTTCCCATTCTCCTTTCTCCTCTTCTTCCCTTTCCTTCTTTCTTCCACCCTTCCCATTCTCCTTTCTCCTCTTCTTCCCTTTCCTTCTTTCTCCCCACTCTTCCCATTCACCTTTCTCCTCTTCCTCCCTTTCCTTCTTTCTCCCACCCTTCCCATTCTCCTTCCTTCTCTTCCTCTTTCCACCCTTCCCATTCTCCTTTCTCCTCTTCTTCCCTTTCCTTCTTTCTCCCCACCCTTCCCGCTCTCCTTCCTCCTCTTCCTCTTTCCTCCCCTCTTTCTCCTCCCATTCCCAATCTCCTTTCTACTCTTCTTCCCTTCCTTTCTATTTTATTTTCTCTCTCCTTTCTCCATTCGCTCTCTCGATTTTCTCCCCTTCACCCCTCTCCCTCCTCCCCTCCCTCCCATACATCTATTTGTCAACTCCCTACTCAACCCTCCCAATCACCCTTCACTCCCCACATCCCCCCATCATCCACTTGTCTCTAATTGATTGTAATTGTAGTCAATCGTCCAGATGCTTTTCAATTAGTGGGTCTGCTGCATCAAAACACACACACACACACACACACACACACACACACACACACACACACACACACACACACACACACACACACACACACACACACACACACACACGAGAAGAAACTTAAGAAGGACAGTTACAGAAGAGATCTGAACAAAAATAGCTTTCCACACAGAGTGATAGATATCTGGAACAAACTGAATGAGGAAACAGTGAGTGCTAAAACTATATATGACTTTAAGAATAAATTGGATGTGGACAGATAGAATAGCGGGTCACTACGAGCATAGCTCTTTTCCCGCAAAATGAAACTAGGTAAAACTAGGTAAATACACACACACAGACACACACACACACACACACACACACACACACACACACATACAAGGAGCTAAATTATACCTAAGCCCAATTTTCTCTTTCTCATTGTCTCGTGGAAACCAATTAATGTTAATGCGAGACAGCTTGGGTCATTTTGTCTCTTCCTTTGGAAGCCTGTCTCTTTCATTCACTTCCATTATCTTAGATCACGTGTTGGACTCGTGATCGACAGATATTACCCTCACGGACGAGAGCTCATATATAGCCCGATCTATGAGTAATGCTGTGACATTATACACACACACACACCCAAATCCTTGCCCACCAGAGTTGGAGTACCGGCTCGCAGTACACCCGTCAATATGCCTGTCAGTCTGTCTGTATTTTGTCCCTCTCAATAAACATAATGTTGAAGGTTCGAAATCTTCAGTGTGTGTGTGTGT
>NC_134793.1:23261599-23271599 GCF_046742065.1 Oratosquilla oratoria | reverse complement strand
CAATATCATCATCAAAGGTTTAGTTAATAAAAGAATATTACGTCATTATGTGTTCCGAATATCAACATCAAAGGTTTAATTGATAAAAGAAAATCAGATCGTTAAGCGTTTTGAATGTCATCATCAAAGGTTTAATTGATAAAAGAAAATCACGTCGTTAAGTGTTTCGAATTTTAACATCAAAGGTTTAATTGATAAAAGAAAATTACGTCGTTAAGTGTTTCGAATTTTAACATCAAAGGTTTAATCGATAAAAAAAAATCATGTCGTTAAGTGTTTTCTCTGGTTTATTAGAATCGCTTATCGGTGACCAGTATAAATATATAACTCAAATGGCAACCTCTCTTCACTGGTATTTATTTTGATTAGCGGTAAATGATTTTATTCGGCGCTCTGGGCGACAAACTCATTTCAGCCCTGAATCCACCATTGAGCTGAATAAAACCGCCTGGACTCAGCCAGAATAAAATATCCAAGTCACGTCACCGCGCTGGAGAGGTCTTGCATGTCGTCGACGGAGAGAGTGTTAATTGGTTGATTATCGGGAATAAATTTGTTTTGGGGATCCAGATGGTGAATAGATGGGACGTTTCTGAAGAAGGCGCCTACTCTCAGGTAACCATGTGTTGCTCTAGACCAGTGGTGGGGAGGCCGCATGCGGCCTTCCGGGCCATCAAGTGTGGCCTTCTGCGGCCTTTGATATACATATTATTTAAAAAATTATATTATCTATTATTTAAAAAGTATATTATTTATCATAAAAAGGGATAAGATAATTGAAAAAAAAAAAAAAAATCAGTGCGGCATCTATGTGGGACGATGAATTGTAAGGTGGCCTTCATGCACAAAAAGTTTCCCCACCCCTGCTCTAGACTCTAGAGTATTCTAGACCGATTCTAGAGGTCTTCTGGGGCCGAATTTATAGAAGATTCTAACCCCTAAGTCTAGACATAAATCTTCAAAATGGCGGAGATTTTAACTTAATCCCTATGTCGGCGACCTAAATGCTTATGTCTAGACATTCTAGACATAAGCATTTAGGTCGTCAACATAATAGGGATTTAGGTAAAATCTCCGCCATTTTGAAGATTCATGTCTAGACTTAGGGGTTAGAATCGTTCATAAATTCGGCCCATGGAGTCCTTGAAACCCCCTAGGGGGGTATACTAAGTTCCCAAAGTTCCCCTAGAACCCGAAAACTAGTTAGGATTTGAACGCTTAGCGATATAATTCGACGAAGTGGTCTCTTTCAGCAAGCTACACAACAGCATTCCATAAGTGTAGCATCCGAGACGAGAGACGGGTTGATCACTCTTGCTATGATTCATTCTTGATCAAGAATTCTTAGTTTGGGAGTCAGAAGGTGTCGCCTGACGATTTTATTCAGTTCTGAAGCGGTCTCTCCAGGAGATTAAAGAACAGAAATTCATAAGAATAGGATACACGGCACAATAGACTGAGAACCCTTATTATAACTCCCTACAGATCATTTCTTTACTTGGCCCAAACAGATCAGTTTTCAATCTGGTCTACAAGACGAATAGCTAGAGGGATGGCTTCTGATTCTACTCGGCTTTAGGTAGGATGTCTGCGTGAGTCTAACAAAGAGGAACGAGTAGATTTTTTTGTATCTGCATATTTCAAAGAGCGGCAAAAAGGCGGACTCTCTGCCATGGATCCTCGCAAGAGGTCGTTGGTGTTAATGGGATCATTCTATGGGTGATGGAGTTGTTTGTTTGCCCTCAGGGTCAGGACGAAGACTCATCTGAGCCGCCAGGCCCACGGAGGATCGCCATTGGCTACGAGGGGAACCAATGAAAGGCGACTAAGTTTTTTGTTCGTTAGTGTAGGAAAAAAGTATGCAAGGCATGAAATAAGGAACTCTTTTCACCTCTCAGGATGAAGGTTATGTATATAATACATACGTACACGCTCACGCACACACACACACACACACACACACACACACACACACACACACACACACACACACACACACACACACACACACACACACACACACACGCCTCCTGTTCTCTAATTTTATATCATACCAAACCTCAAATTCATGTACAGTTTCAACTTAATCTATATCCTTGATTTCCAATTATGATACTTAGATTTGAACTCATGTATTCTCTGAACTATGCATGAGTTGAAATCTAAACCTGATAATTAGATACCAAGGATATAGATTAAATTGGGACTGTACATGGATTTGAGACTAGGTATGATATTAAATGAGAGAATAGAAGACGGGACCCAACGAGCGTTGCTCTTTTCCTGTATACTATAATTAGGTAAATACAGTTATGTAAACACACACACACACACACACACACACACACACACACACACACACACACACACACACACACACAACTCGTGTCGCAGTTGGTAGAGTTCCCGGCTGCCACTACGGTGGTCCGGGTTCGAATCCCGCCCAGGGCTGAAGTAATTTCAGTATCGCTGCGCTGCGGGTTGTTACTCCAACTTTCGTGGGCGGGGAGTTGGGTGTGTGTGTGTGTGTGTGTGTGTGTGTGTGTGTGTGTGTGTGTGTGTGTGTGTGTGTGTGTGTGTGTGTGTGTGTGTGTGTGCGTGTAAGGTTACAGCATTACCTACTGTATAGATCGGTTACTTGAGTTCTGAGCTCTCTTCCGGGACGGAAATAGCTGTCGATCATGAGTCCAGCATGTGATCCAAAGACCATGGTGAATCACACACACACACACACACACACACACACACACACACACACACACACACACACACACACACACACACACACACACACACACACACACACACACACACACACACGAACCTTTTAAGCTTTTACTCGAGAGTGATTGATGTGCTGCAAGAGAGAGAGGATGGGTAGACGTTGTATACCTAGACCTAGTGATGGCTTTTGATAATGTACCTCAGGGTCGACTTATATGGAACTGGAGCATATTGGGGAACTAAGAGGCAAACTACTCGAACGGATGAAAGATTTTTTGAAAGGAAGATGCATGAGGACAGTAGTAAAGGATAAGATGTCAAGGGGGAGAGGAGTGATGAACGGAGTTCCTCAGGGTTCAGTGTTTGCACCAATAATGTTTTTGTCTATGTCAATGACATGATGGAAGGAACAAAAAGCTATATTAACAAGTTTGCTGAAGATGAAAAAAAATCACGAGAAGAGTGAAAAATGAGAACTATAGGTTATTAAAAAAGAAAAAGAAAAACAATCATGGAGCCAAGAATGGGAATTGAATTTCAATACCAAAAAATGCAAAGTACTAGAAATGAGGAAAAAAACGCAAAAGACCGTCTTTAAACTATTCCTTGGGAAGTGAACTCATCACAAAAGCAAAAGATAAGAAGAACTTGGTAGTGTTGATAAAAGACAACGCGTCACCTGACAGATATATCAGCAGGATTGTGGCGGAAACGTACAGACTGCAGCAGAAAATGAAAGTGACTTTTCACCATAAAGACGATGACATGATGAAAAATCCATCAAAACCCTGATACATCCAAGACTGGAGTTTGCGTCAGTAGTATGGTCTCCACACAGAGTGAAGGATATAAGCAAGATTGAGAGAATACAAGGGACAGCAACCAAGCTAGTCCTCAGCCCGGCAGAGAAACCATACGAGGAGAGACTAAAAACACTGGGTCTATCAACTTTGAAACATCGAAGAGAAAGATGTGATACAATTTCAGTATTCAGATCACCGAAGGGAATAGATTACACTGACAGAAGAGATCTCCTGATTAAAGATGGAAGGTTTTTAAAAAGTCATGGAAATAAATTAACAAAGATCACATGTCTAAAGGATGGGAAGAAATAAAAATTTTCATATAGATGCATAAATACGTGGATTAGCTTAGAAGGTGATATAGCCCAAGTTCAAAGAATACACGAGTTCAAATCTAAATTGGAAAATAATTATTAGGATGAGATTGGAACTGTACTTGAGGCTTGGTATGATGAAAAATTACAGAAAAGGAGACGGGACCCAACGAGTATTGCCTCTTTCCTGTATACTATGATTAGGGAAATACACACCTACACACCTACACATGCATATGTATACACATACGCACACATACACATACACACACACGCACACACACAAACAGGCACACACACACACAGGCACACACACACACACGCACACACACACACACACACACACACACACACACACACACACACACACACACACACACACACACACACAGACTCGGTAGCGCGGTTGGTAGAGTCCCAGACTGTCACTACGGCAGTCCGGGTTCGAATCCTGCCCGGGGCTGAAATAATTTCAGTATCGCTGCGCTTCGAGTCGTTACTCCAACTCTCGTGGGCGGGGAGTTGGGTGTGTGCATTACCCATAGATCGGTCATACGAGCTCTGAGCTCTCTTCCGAGAGGGAAATAGCTGTCGTTCACGGGTCCAGCACGTGATCCAAATAATAATAATAATAATAATAATAATAATAATAATAATAATAATAATAATGATAATAATAATAATAATTATGATGATGATGGTAATTATGATGATGATGATGATGATGATGATGATGATGATGATGATGATGATGATGGTGGTGGTGGCAATGATGATGATGATGACGATGATGATGATAATGATGATGATGATGATGGTAATGATGATGGTGATGATGATGGTAATGATGATGATAATGATGATGATGGTAATGATGATGATGATGATGATGATGATGATGATGATGGTGATGATGATAATAATGACAATAATAATAATAATGATAATAATAATAATAATAATAATAATAATAATGATGATAATAATAATAATAATGATGGCAATGATGATGATGATGATGGTAATGATGATGATGATGATGATGATGATGATGATAATAATAACAGTAATAATAATGATAATAATAATAATAATAATAATAATAATAATAATAATAATAATAATAATAATAATAATAATAATAATAATAATAATAATAATAATAACACCGTCACAAAATAAACTGCAAACCAGAATTCTGATTATCATATCTTTATTATTTTTTTATGGGGAAAGCTAGGATTACTTAGGGCAGTCTATGATTTCGGTGAGGACAGTCTGATTTTAGCAGACCTGAAGGAATGATTCTGGCAGGTGTTATGGGTGGAGAAAAATCTTACACCAAGTTCACAAATAAAACATTTAATCTGTATATCTATTCTTAACCGTTTTATGGATACCTATCAAGTTTAAGAGTTTTTAATGAATGATAGTGATATTACAGCCATATCTAAGTTATTTATTGTTTATTTGTAAACAGAAATGGTCCTATGAATAGTGAAGCTGACATAATCGTACGTTTGGCAACGCTGTTTTTCTCAGCCAATCAGAAACGGGCCTCACCAGTCACTCCGCCTCAGTGTGGTAGAGCACTTTATTAGAGATTATATTAAACATTTCAACAAAAACAGATATAACCTCTAGTACAGGAAATTACGTAACAAGTAAATCAACTGTTCTATAGTACGAAAAATAGTATTAAACGTTTTCTTTTCTTGAAAAAGTCTGGACATCTCGCGCGTAGAAAATCGCGAACTGGCAACTCACCTGTGATGGGATTTTAATTTCATTTCTTTCAGTCGTGGACAGCAGACTCAAGTCAGTGTATAAGGGACTGTGGTTGTGTACAGATTCGACAGCCACCTCCTGCCGCCTCTGAGGAGAGGAGTTATTCCAAGGAAGAAGAAGAAATCCCTTTCAAATTTATACCATGGTATGATTTAATTAAGTTAGTAGTGAATGTGATGTATAGAAGGAAAAGAGACACCACGAGGAAAATTTAAGTGGTGTAACAGTGGAAAATATGTTTGTTCGGGTGAAATACACAAAGTTATGGAATTGGACGAAAAGATTTTTGAAAAGAAAACAATGATTTCTTCCTCATATCTGGACAGTGTTGACACCGTTTTCTATTTCTAAAATGGCCCAGAAAATATACTATTGAATAATCCAATAGTTTTCTCAAACTGTGTGGATCACTCCAGAATAATGAATAAATAAATGAAGAACGACAAATAAGAGAACAGATAAAAGAATAAATGGATAAAAGGCAACAATAAGAACAGATAAAGAGAAAGATGAACGACGTCAAACACGCGAACAGATAAACAAATAAATGAAGAATGACAAAAATAAATCAAGAAGAGAATGAAGTGCATGACTAGTGAGCAAAGGGTAACAAAGTCTCATTGACCTCATAGTTTCCTCTCTTCGGGGGAAGAATGTTACCCCTTCCTCTCTCGATCTAAGGGAATTATAAAACCAATCTTCACAGGAGAAGGGATGGAATCCACCATTACTGAATTGTGTATTTGTAAATCCATCATGTATTGGTGCGATGTATGCATGTTATCTCCTACACATATACATATACATGTATGTATGTATATGTATTTCTCGCTTCTGCTTTTACGCAGTATAGGAGGTCGGAACCATTCTTCTGGCCCTTATATGTATGCATGATAATATGTATTTATCAGTTTAGACATCTCGCCCCCTCCCCCTACATGGGTACACTTGTCCTAGAATTTAGTATTAATGTGAATATGTATATGTACGTACATAAATACGTATGTACATACATATATAAATACATATATACATACATACATACATACATACATACATAGATACATCCACGCAAACATATTGACACACACATACACACACACACACACACACACATGCACACACACACACACACACACACACACACACACACACACACACACACACACACACACACACACACACACACACACACGTATATGTATGTATATATATGACCATATATACATTTACCTACGCCCGAAACGATAAAAAGGAACGCAAGAATATGCATTGACATAGTACGAACACAATTGTGTGCAGCTTTAATAAATCTGAATTTTCGCCGACGCTTCCAAGAAAGTAGCGGTCTTGGATCTCTTCTCCTGAAGTATATCCTGATGCGGCTGAAGTTCCTGAAGGCTCCGTTAGATGGAGGTAAGCAGCTAGGCTCGGCCGAGGGCTGAAGTCTTCTGCGCACGCGCGGCCTGAAACCGAGGAGGTCCAGGAACTACCAAGAGTCAGTGAAAGTCTGGAAACGCCGAGGTGGAGTCCAGACCAGTCGAGCTGCGAGGTTTCCGAAACTCTTGACGCGGTGGGTAAATTAGATAACATGTCTAGTGCTCTAGGAAGTGTGTGTACGTTCCAGGCTTCCTTTTTTTTCTTTTAATTTTTTGTCTCGTTCTTGGCCGACGTGGTGGCTTCTGGGTGTCGGATGAAGTCTGTGGAACCAGGCTTGCTTTCGCGTGAACGAGGGCCGTGTGAAGGGAACCTTTTGGAAAAGACAGCCCGTTCTTCGTGTTCTTCGTGTTCCCAGGAGTCTCAAAAGCTTCCCATAGGTTTCCCCCTTCCTCCCTAGGGGGATTTCGCTCAGCCTCCCATACATACCCACCCCTGGGGAGTCGTGGGGGGTTCTGGCTTGTCCCGCGCACCCCATCATCTCCCCCCCCCCCAGTTGTGACCTGGGGGTAGAGGGGGGAGGAGGGGTTGACAAAGTGCGTAAATGCGTGTGATCGTTGTGATGATTGTCAACCATCTACCGTGCATTCAATCGTTATCAATTGATGCACTTGTTAAAGAGAAGACTGATAATCCTTCAAAAGCAGTGACCTTGTCTTCCTGATATATGACCTGACCTGACCCAAGCTGACCTCTGGATTTCTTGTACCGAAGGAGGCTCTCGTGTCCCAAGCTTGCCTCCCGGACGAATAAAAACCGTTCGAGTTTAGCCAGAACAAAATATATAGAGTGCGTCGCTGTGCTGTGGGTGGACGTCTCAATGACCGTGATGTTGGCAACCCGCAGTCACAGAAAAACCGTGTTTGGTCACGTGACATAGTTCAACCCACGCAAGGGCAGTTTATGTGGATTGCACATGTGTCGTGGATTTGCGTAATGCCTCCGTGCGTGTGTGTGTATATTTATTTATCAATTTTTTTTCCGCATTCGACCTAGTTATGGACCAAAAGGTCTCTTGTCGCCATGCACTTTCTTTGTAATCCTTTGCATGCGTGTGTGTGTTTGTATGTGTGAATATGCATGCGCGCGTGCGTGTGTGTGTGTGTGTGTGTGTATTTGCATATCCATGTGTTTTCATGCATGCGCATACACGTGTGTGTGTGTGTGTGTGTGTGTGTGTGTGTGTGTGTGTGTGTGTGTGTGTGTGTGTGTGTTTCTATAGCCTTACGTTTTCTTGTATATGTGTGTGTATGCGCACCCTAGACTGCGTGCATGCTTGTGTATGTTTGTGTGGTTGTGTACGCGTGTAAGGGTGTTCGGAGAGAGAGAGAGAGAGAGAGAGAGAGAGAGAGAGAGAGAGAGAGAGAGAGAGAGAGAGAGAGAGAGAGAAGGCTAACGGTGTAAAGGACCGCCCGAGAAGTTGTATAAATAACTGTAAACTTTCTTACAATGGGCCTCCCATTGAGTGTAGAATGAAACTTAAAAAAAAAAAAAGAATATTTCCTGTAATTTTTTTTGGTGAAGTTGAATGTAGTTTCCGTCGCACAAAAATGATAAATTGAAGGTCCATAGTTGAGTGATAAAAATCATATTAAAACGAAATAGAAATAATTCACAAATGACTAAGATAATACTTCGTGTTATTCAGTGGCCGAATTTATTAAAAAGAAAAAAAATTCTTTTGGTTTCCGTTTTGACGAAACACTTGACCTCCAAAGAGTCCGTGAAACCTCCGTAGCTTTTGAAGACTCCAAAAAATAAATCCGAACTCCAATGAAACTATTGTAGCGAGACTGAGATGGTATAAACAGCTAATCTTGAAACTTGATAATACTGAACGTTTAGAAAAGAATATTTGAAAAATGTGCCCTTGACTAATATATGTCGTGAACATAGATCAGATCATTATGGAATTTTTGAAAAAAAAAAAAAAAAAATCAAATTAGTGAATGAAAAACAATAGTGTCTTAAGAATCTTTTGCATATTACCAGCTGATTTGAAGAACACAGTCATAAGAGAACTATAAAAGGAAGAACATAGAACATTTCTGTTTGAGAGGGGTTATAATCAAGACACATGAAATTATAAATGATACATATAAACTGTGAAACAAATGCGGTGATGTTATGTACAATTAGAAAAATGGTTTGATACGTGATAAAGGGCGAAAGATAGATCTCCAGATTGAAGATTGATAGGGATCAATGTTCACCTTACCCCTTCAACTGAACAAAATCGTCTGTCGTGTATATACTCTCAAGTGTAGTTCACGAATGGAATAAACTTCCCGCTGCAGAGGCAGTGCAATGTAGTACGGTTCGAAGTCACAAGGTTCATTTAGATAAACCCCTAAACAAGAAACCGTAATGTTTGGTTCGCTTATCTATTTATTTCTTCGTTTAATTCTCTCTTCTTCGCATCCGACCTAGTTAAGGACCTAAAGGTTTCCTGTCGGAATGCGCTTCCTTTGTAAGACCTTTGTGAGTGCAAGAAGGGCATAAGTCGGGGTGTGTGTGTGTGTGACGACATTAGTGCGTTGCTTCACAGACTTCTTCAATACAGTAACTCAGACGTGGGGAGGTCGCAAGGGGAGGGGGCTTTATATATTTAGGCCCTTAATTGAATAAAGGGTAAAGTCTCTAAGGAGTTGGGGGAAGGTGATATCTTTCCTGGAAGGGGTCCCGATCGATTTGGAGCCTCTTCAAACCGGGGTCCTCCCCATGAGCTGCAAGGAATTGCCTCAAGTAATTTGATAGAACAAGATATGTGTTACCGTATTGAACATTGTCAAGGGAATTTGTATGCACATGTGATGCTCTGCCCCAAAGTTAAATTCAAAATCAGTTTGAACCTATCTGAACAGTGGGACATTGCTACATATATTCATATCTACATACTCTTATATACATTATATATATATATATATATATATA
>NC_134793.1:23211599-23259099 GCF_046742065.1 Oratosquilla oratoria | reverse complement strand
TTCTAAATGAGGTTCCTCCAACCCAGACTCATTCAGTTTCCGTCACTGTCACTTGCTCAGTTCGTATTTTACCCTACTGGTGTTCACTGTATAAAACTTAAACATCTTTTAGGGATAAAGCCAGGAGGTTTGGGTCAGTTTTGACGAACCTTAAGGTACAAATGGTTTATATACATCTTAAGAACTTTCTTTTCAGTCGTCTCTTGTTCTGACTGCTTAGCAAAGTCGTTTTCTTTTGTTATTATTTCCATACAGGTCCTCTTTGTAATATTCTTTCCTTTAAAGTTGACCCACGGGGCCGCTCTTCTGAAACGTGGATTTGTCGTAGATTGCCAAGACGTATCAGATCTACATCGAGTCTATATTTCCTTGTTTTAGGTGTGATTCTTTCAACCTTGTCTACGTGGATCTTCAACTTCGTCTAAACGCACTGGATCTACGTGGGTCTTCTTGTTTGGTCCTCTTCTCATCTCCTACACCCATTTCTGGAACGATTATTTCAAGATCGTTTGTCATATTGAAAGATCAAAAGCTACGCTACAGCTCTGTTCCTAGACAGTAGTGGTTCCCCTACTTGTGTTGGAAACGAGCTCAGGATCTTTCATCCTTTTTTAGTGACTATGTTTTAGAATTTATATCTATTCTGACCACGCTACATCCCAGCCGGTGGTGGTTCCTCTACTTCGTGTTGGAAAAGACGCTACATCTCTGTTCCTAGACAGTAGTGGTTCCCCTACTTGTGTTGGAAACGAGCTCAGGATCTTTCATCCTTTTTTAGTGACTATGTTTTAGAATTTATATCTATTCTGACCACGCTACATCCCAGCCGGTGGTGGTTCCTCTACTTCGCGTTGGAAAAGACCTAAGGATCCTTTATCCCTTTTTAGTGACGATGTTTTGGAATACATATCTATTCTGGCTTCCACCCAGGAATTCTACTCAATCCATTTAATCTTTGGATGAGAGGCTATATTACCAGTAGATCTACTATAGCTGCATGCGTTTGCGCCAGGTGATTTTATTCATTCGTAGGGCAATCTTTCGTTGCTGTGTCCACAACGATCGCTACATAAGACCACAAGACTGAAGGAGACTGTAAGAGACCATAAGGCTTACACTAGGCAGTTCCATGTCCGTTACCACTTATCATCCCCATCCATAAAGTTGTCTAACCTTCTCTTAAAACAACCAATAGTTTCTGCTCTTATTATGTGGTTACTAAGTCTATTCTATTCATTAACCACTCACCGCTAAAAGCTCTTCATATTAGCAGAGTCACTTGTGGCGACAGCGAGCAGTGAAGCAACTGATCTTCTGATTTTCATTTTGTAATGATCTGCTTTCTGGAAAAAAAAGACTGATCTTCTGGTCTTCATTTTGTAACGATCTGTTTTCTAGGGACCACCCTACTGTCGTACCATCTGCTATTGTGGGAGATTTGAATTGTTTCAGTGAATGCTCACTACGGTGATCATTTGTCCTCCTGTGGAGCCTTTGAATTCTAATGTGAGCTCTCGAGGTCTTTCTGTGTTTTCCTCTCTGCTCTTGTTTCTCCACTTTTATCAATCCTCGTCTTTTCCAGATCACTCTTTACGTTGTCTTCCCCTCTTCACCGCGGTCTTCCGGGTAGTTTTCTTCCATCCACCCCTGATATGTCTATTCATCTTTCTTTTAGGTGGATGGTTTCCAGAGAATATGTTGTCAGAATGTTCATACTAGTCAGGGTGTTCAAACTAGTCAGGGTGTTCAAACTAGCCTCTGTGTTCTCTTTCGGGCAATTATAATTCCTGCCTGAAACCATTGTCACCAGTGTCATTTGCTTTCGTTTTTGTATATCTTATTCTAGCTACCGCTGAACGATTTATTCAGGAAAGGGGAAGACGTCAGCTGTTGAGGAATCTATTGACCACGAGAAGGTCAAGAACTGAAATTGCAGAATGTGGACGAGAAAGGAACATGAAAAAGAGAATTCCGATTCTGTATCATGGATGACATGTAAGTTGAACGTGCAAAGAAAAAGAATAAAGCCTCAAAGAACAGTCATGGGAAGGATTGTTCTGGTTCCAGAAGAACATCGTGAAGAACAAACTTAAGTTCACTTTATCAAGAAGAGGAAGAAGAAGAAGAAGAAGAGGAAGAAGAAGAAGAAGAAGAAGAAGAGGAAGAAGAAGAAGAAGAAGAAGAAGATTGGGGGAGGTTAGTCTCCCCTGCTGAACAAACTCCTCAACCAACCCCCTTCCCTGGCCACGCTACTCCTGCAAACTTCACTATCTCTGTGAAGTGGAGCACAGAACATTCTTTCAACTCTGTAACAAAGCATATGCACAGGGGGTTCAGTCACTCTTGCTTTCGTAACTAGATCAAGGCTGCTAAACACAAACTTGCGGCGAGTCACAGAAACCGGAGTAACAGCTGCTCCCCTTAGAACTGGAGACGACTGTACGCTAAATGACCGTTTCAAACCGCAAAGGTGATGATGTACTCACTTCAAGGTAATCTTGCGGTTACTCGCTGGCCAGTATGTGTTATTACACAATTTCACATTTTGTTTTCAAAATATAATCGCAGATGACTCTGAAAGGGCTCCATGTTGCTGGGAAGTAAACTATACTTTTCCAGGCTGGGAAATTATGCTTACCAGGTTGAGAAATGTTTGGCTGGCAGGTAAATCTATTTGGACAATATTTGACTTGGAAGTGTAATTGCTCAGGGAAATCTATTTGGAAATTTGTGCATTTGACTTGGAAGTGTAATTGCTTGGCAACAAGTAAAAAAAAAAAAAAAAAAAAAAAAAAGAAAAAACGAAAGTGACCCAGCTTCCTTTGTGTGATTCAACTTGACCCAAAATACGGCAAATGCATACACACGAATACACACACATACATACCTACATATATTACACACATATGTACGTACGTACATACATATACACATACATACATAAATACATACATGCATATATACATACATACATTCATACATATATACATACATACATACATATATACATATATATATATACATACATAACTACACACATACGTACATACAAACGTAAATACATACATGCATACATGAGCATACACATACATATATCACATACATGCACATATACATAGACACATACATATTTACATTATATACATACAAACGAGCAACGAAGTAAAAAGAAAATGTAGCCATTTGTAAGATGAAAGACCAGATTCGGACGTTTAAAGAGTTTTTTCTTGCTAGCGGCCAACGATTTTATTCAGTTAAGAGGAACCCCAACCCGGTCGAGGGTTAGGTTACCAGAGGACGGCTCTGCCTGTGGACAACCGCGTGCCCACCGCGTACCCACCGCGTCAAAACCGCCCCCACACACACCACATATTCTGTCGCTCTCCTTCTCTCTCTCTCTGTCTCTCTCTCTCTGTCACTCTCCTTCTCTCTATCTCTCTGTCTCTCTCCATCTTTTCTCTCTGTCTCTCCCCTTCTCTCTCTGTCTCTCTCCCTCTTCTCTGTCTCTCTCCCTCTTCTCTCTCTGTCTCTCTCCTTCTTCTCTCTCTATCTGCCTCGCTCTCTCTCTCTCTCTCTCTCTTTCAGGCTGTGCCCTGCGTTACTTTAAGATGAACTCACCTTGATATATGAAGAACAACAGACAAAGGTTTAGTCTCGCATACACGTAAATTACATCTGTATGACACAGAAAAAAACACATTTATAACATTTTACAAATATAACTATTTCTTTGAAAACAAATCTGTGACGCAATAAAATTCCCCGGTGACGTCACACTGCTTCATATATTTCATCTGGCCAATGGCATGGGACATGGCTTGCTGGGGGGGGGGGCATAGGACCCCCTGGGGGGCATATGGACCCCCTGGGGGGCATAAGGATACCCTGGGGGGGTCATATGCCCCCTCCCCCCATGGTTGAGGTCCAATGGAGTAACTCGACCGACCAGCTGCTCTTCGACATTGCGGTTCGTTGCGGCTGCTTACGAAATCTCGAAAACGCTCTCCTTGCGTTGCCGTGCAGGCTCGTTCCCTCCCCGTTCTACCTCCTCTCGCGTCTGTGATGGTCTTTGGTTCTTTCTGTTCCTGTTTCTTCTCCTTCTCTTCCTTTTCCTTCTCCTCCTCCTCTTTCTCCTCTTCCACGTACTCTTCCTGCTGTTGCTCCTCCTCCTCCTCTTTCGCTTCCTCTTCCTCCTCCTCTTCCACGTACTCTTCCTTTTTTTTGCTCCTTCTCCTCTTCCTCCTCCTCCTCTTCCACGTAATCTTCCTTCTGTTGCTCCTCCTCCTCCTCTTTCTCTTCCCCTTCTTCGTCCTCTTCCTTCTCCTCTTCTTCTTTCTTCTGTTGTTTCTTCTTCCTCCTACTTTTCATTTTCCTTCTCTTCCTCTTCCTCCTCTTCCACCTCCTCTTCCTCTTTCTTCGTTGCATTTACGCGCACAAACGTGCAAGGACATCCACACAACACACAACTACAATGTATAACCATTTCATTTCTCGCATATTTTCCTTCAGCACAAAAAGAAAAACGAGAAAGGAAGATAGAGAGAGAGAGAGAGAGAGAGAGAGAGAGAGAGAGAGAGAGAGAGAGAGAGAGATATGGTAAGGTGCTAAGCAGGAGATGGGAAAAAAGAGGAAAGAGAAGGCAGAGGAGAATAAGAGGAAGAGGCGAAGTACAAAAAGAGGAAGAACGCGAGGAACTAGAAGAACCAGACAGATGTGACACATGAAAGAAAATGGCACCCGGCAGAGAAGCCTCTTGGACACTTTCAACATGATTACCTCAACTTCACAGACAACCCCCCCCCTCCCCCGGGGCCAGAAACAACCAACTTGGCCACCACAGGTGGACTTGGTGGTCCGGTGGGGCTGGTGTCCGACTTCCCAAAACTCCCCCCACTGCCTGTATAAAACCACCCTTTTTATGCACAAAAACAAAAAATTATTATGAGACATCACAGACTCTCCCCCGGGCCTAAAACAACTTAGCCACCTCAGGTGGCCTCGGGGGTCCGGTGGGGCTGGTGTCCGACTTCCCAAAAACCCCTTCTGCCTGTATAAACCCCCCCTTTTTTATACACAGAAAAACAAAAATTCTTTTGAGACATCACTGTAATGAAGAGTCGAAGACGCGAGTCTTGGATGGCTGAAGAAGGAAGGAAGGAGCGAGGGAGGGAGGAAAGTCGACCTCGGGCAAAATGGAGGAGGAGTCCATTGGAACCAAATGAAGCGTATGGAGAGGGGCCTTCCCCCCTCCCCCCCTCCTCCTCCTCGTTGGTTCCTCACTGCCGCACAGTGGATGGAATATGCATCCACATTGACCGAATGTTCCAGAATGGCTCGTCCTCGAAGGATTTCCAGAATTCTTCGTTCAAAGCGAAATGACCGAAATGACCCAGTAAGAACCGTGAACAGCTCATATACATTGACCGAATATCACAGAATGGTTTGGCCTCGAAGGATTTCCAGAATTCGTCGTTCAAAGCGAAATGACCCTGTGGGAACCGTGGACAGTTCTTATACAAAAATTTCTTTCTATTTGAAATCCCTCAAACGAGGAGACGAAGGAATCGTTTACAGATTTCATGACTGAAGCAACTTGATCGAACCTGTCGAGAACGGTTTGGAATGGGAAGGGTGCCTGCATGGAAGCTTGCCTGCTCGGAGAGACGTGGGGAGTGGCACCGACTTGTGAATGAAGTAACGTGACTCTTGGTGTATGCCCCTAATTGATGGTAATGATGATGAATATTCGGTGTTCTTTAGTTCTCCTGTACGGAATTTTCTAGATGAAAGTATTTTTCATTCCGACCATTGGAAGTTCCTTGATTTACGAAATTTGTTTTTTGAATATACTCATCTTTTCGAAAATCTCCAATGCGGATTCAGTCATATTTCCGAAAGACGTTCTGGTTCCGAATATTGGAACGAATTTCCGGGTTTCAGAAATTCCGAATAAGAAGAACTATTCGTACTCTGGACCTCGATGCACATAGTGACGCCATGATGACGACATCTCGTCGAAGAATGACGTCATCATTCCCAATCTGGTCTACGAATTGGACCATTTCAAAAAGAGAAATTCCTTCGTTTTCGGTTTGCTATTTTGATTTATTCGTTCTTTTCCCTCTGACGGGGTTATCTATGGTCATTTCATTGTATTCGTTCATTTATCTTCTTGTTTATTTATCCATTTTTAATATTGTTATATTTTGATATCCAGCCACCCGCGATCGGATGAGAATGTTTTGTTCGTTGTGCGGACAAAGTATGGGCAACTTTTTTATTTTTATTTTATTTCTATTTTTTCTTTGCATTTTTTCCTTGTGTTCTCTTCCCCCTCACCCATCTCCTCTCTTGACGAGACGACAATGCTGCGTTGCAAATTCAGCGGATTCTGATGTCAGTCTGCTCGAGCCTGCGCGCGCGGGCTAGACTTCTCCGGTATCAAATGTCTTACACACATCTGACGTTGACTCTATGCACGTGACTCTCGCTCTCAACCCTTTTCCTCTTTCGTATTTGGAATATTTTCCTTTGACTCAACTTTAAGCTGAAGCCATCTATATGCTGTGCGTTCGCATGTGTGTGTGTGTGTGTGTGTGTGTGTGTGTGTGTGTGTGTGTGTCGTTCATTAAGGTCATAGATAAAAAAATGTAGTCATGATGAACATGAAATCATCCTGGATATATATATATATATATATATAGATACATTTTTATCAACCACAATACACTTTCATTCTAAGCCATCAACACTGGCCTCCTCGAGTCTCTCTCGATGTTGATGGATTAGAATTAAAGTGTATTGTGGTTGACAAAAATGTATATATGTTCACTGGGACCCATTAAGTTTATATATATATATATATGTGTGTGTGTGTGTGTGTGTGTGTGTGTGTGTGTGTGTGTGTGTGAGTGTGTGTGTGTGTGTGTGTGTGTGTGTGTGTGTGTGTGTGTGTGTGTGTGTGTGTGCGTGTGCGTGTGTGTTTATGTACGTCCTGTTACTTCGTTCAAGAGGTTAAGGGCAGAAACCTGCCAGACCCAATTTGGCTTTGTCAATTGTATGGGATTCGTGCCGCCCGGAGGGGACGGAAGCATTCTTCTTGTAGGAGGAGGAGGAGGAGGAGGAGGAGGACGAGGGGTGGGGGTGGAGGGGAGAGAACAGAACCAGGTTGATAATAAGGACTTCTTAAGGGGGAGAATGGGGAGGAGAGTTTAGGGTGAATGGGGTAGGAGAATGGAGAAACAGGAGGAAGGGAAGGAGGAAGGGGGATGCTGGGGGGGTTGTAGAAGAGGAGGGGAGAGGACAGGGTTGGGGAGGAAGTGAGGATGGGGAGAAGATATGAGCTTGCTATTACTGTGGCATGTTTACATTTCTTATGTCGACGTCCTCACCTTTGCCCTGTGTGCTAGAATTACTTATGTAACTTAAGACGCTGTTTTTTGTCTTAACACGTGTCTCCTTCCGTGATTGTAGGTACTTTTCCCTTTGGCTCTGGGATCCGTCAGACTATTTTATTCACCTCTGTGACACCTCTTCGTCAACGCCAACACCAAAGACAAAGGCAACGTCACCAGCACCACCACCACCACCTCCACCACCACCACCACCACCACCACCACCACCACCACCACCACCACCACCACCACCACCACCACCACCACCACCACCACCACCACCACCACCACCACCACCACCACCACCACCACCACCACCACCACCACCACCACCACCACCACCACCATCCTTAACTCCATCAGCATCCTTACCTTCACCACCAACATCTCTACCTCCACCCCCACCACAACTACCACCACCACGTCCATAAGGACCCAAGCTACCGTCCTTTGTGTTTCCACTGAAGGAGGGTCTTTGTGTTTAGCCGAACCACTCGAGGATCAGGAGTCCTTGGGGAGGCACGTTTCGAGCTCGAATTCCACCAAAGGACTTCGTTCCTCGAGAGTCACACGCTGCCGAAGGCTTCTCCGAGCTGAATAGAATCGCCTGACGGTACACACACATAAGTTGATCGTGCCGAGGTCGCTGGAAAGCTGAAGGGAAGGGTCTGGCTCTTGGCGGAACAGAATGCATCAAGACTGACGACCTTTGGACTTGATCAAGTCTCAAGATTGAAAAGGATTGTTGGCGGAGAAGATGAGAACCGTAAATAAAGATAAAAGAATTGAAAACATTATCTTCAGAGTTGAATTTCCTACACCCATCCGCTTTGATGTTCAAAACCGGAGACCCATTGGGCCATCCCAAAGCTTACTTCAAGAGAGAGTGTGATGCCAGATTATTTTAATCAAATTAGGGGTAGACAGGGTGTCTCGATCGTCCCTAGTCTGCTCATCAGATGAATAAAATCTTTGGCGTCACCTCAACACGAAGATCCGCTCAGAAACCAAGTCAAGCAAATATTCCCGTTCATTTACCATATAATTTAAACTTTGGTGTCTGTTTCTTGAAAAAAAGAAAGAAACATTGACTTAAGTCACCTATAAATCGAACCAATTCACCCATGAATTGACCTTATTTACTTATAAGTTCACCTGATATACCTATGATTTGACCTGGTTTACCTATATATTGACCTAATTCAACTAAGTATTGACCCAATCTATCCACACATTGACATAATTTACCTGTACGTTTTTCTAATTCAACTATAAACTGACCTAATCTGCCTATACACTTACCTAATTTTCCCTCTCTTTTTTTTTCTCCCCTTCCAGGTTGACCTTCAGCCCAAATTGTGCGTCGCCAGAATGTGCAGCTGCGCGGGTCACTTGCGGCACCATCACACGGAACACCACCAGTCACTCCCACAGACGCAATCGCAACCCAAGCTGGCGTCACAACCCTACGCCTCCCGCATCGTCCGCAAGTACCGCAGGTCGAGAATGCGGCGTGTCAAAAGACAGGAGTACCGAAAACTGCGAGATATGGTGCCAGCGCTCCAGGAAAAACCGAAAGTTTCCAAGGTAAATGAATAAATGAATAACTAAATAGATAAATAAGCGAATGAATAAACAAGTGAATAAATAAAATGTGGTCAGTAGAAACCTAGTAAACAAACAGCATTAACAAACAAAGGAGACACTCATAGAAGAAAGAAGGAGTTTCTAGAAACTGTCAGTAACAAGTCTTGTGTTTTCTTTTTGGTTTCTAGGTGGAAGTGATAGAAGAAGCCATCAAGTACATCGACCAACTCCATTCGGCGCTCATCGAAAGATTCCGAACTCGAGGACTTCCGGCGACACTCAAAGGTAAGTTGTGGTTCTCGAGTTCAGATCGAAGGGGCATTTTCCTCGAACTCAGATTGAAAGAGGTTAGGGGGTTCCTGTGGAAGAGGTATGTTCTCGAACTCAGATCGATGAAGGTTCTCTCTTCCTCAACTCAGATCGAAAGAGGTTTGGAGGTTCCTGTGGAAGAAGTACGTTCTCGAACTCAGATCAATAACGGTTTTCTCTTCCTCGAACTCAGATCGAAAGAAGATAGGAGGTTCCTGTGGAAGAGACATGTTTTCGAACTCAAATCGATGGAAACTTTCCATTTCCTCGAACTCAGATCGAAAGAAGTTAGGTGATTCCTACTGAAGAGGTATGCTCTCGAATTTAGATTGAAGGAGGTTAAGAGGTTCCTGTGAAAGAAGACATCGAACTCGTATCGAACTCGGCTTGGAGGTTGACGAGGAAGAGGCATTTCCGCACTTACGAAC
Source organism: Oratosquilla oratoria (assembly GCF_046742065.1). NCBI lineage: Eukaryota > Metazoa > Arthropoda > Malacostraca > Stomatopoda > Squillidae > Oratosquilla > Oratosquilla oratoria. The sequence goes on along the minus strand of NC_134793.1, from coordinate 23,249,381 downwards.
ACATGTACATTGTGTAAAATTTGGTGTATGTGTTTTAATAACGGTAACTTCAACTGTAGGAGTCAGGGAACCCCGTGGTGGTAACGAGGCTAACGATGATAACGATAGTAACCGTAGTAACGATAGTAACAGTCGTAACGAAGGTAACCACCGAGAAATGGAATCCCATTTACTGGAATGGCCGAGACTTGGTGCTGGAAATGAGAGACAAAAAAGATTTATATCTATCATGTGGAAAAGGTCGAGGTAAGGTCATTGAGGAATCGGCGTGTAATGAAGATAATGAGAAGATAATAAAGAGTAATTGTGAGAAGAAGGAAAAAAATCGAGAAGTCTCCTTCAATTGGTTTTGCAGGATTTTGTTTTCGAGTCTGAGCGGCTGTTCCTCAGTGTACTAAAGGTGCGTTTTGTTCGGTGCGATCATCGTTCATGGCTCAACGATGATCGCTCATGGCTCAACGATGATCGCTCATGGCTCAACGATGATCGCTCATGGCTCAACGATGATCGCTCATGGCTCAACGATGATCGTTCATGGCTCAACGATGATCGCTCATGGATCAACGATGATCGTCAAACGATTATCTAGAGTACTAATTTACTTTCGAATGGGGTTGTTTAGCTTCGAGATGCAAAGTACGAGGTTGATAATTTTAAGCAAATTTACCAACGCGCTTACCCAAATAGGATGTCAGGTAGTAGGAGCCGCATCACCCGCCATTGGCTGTGCTAGTAGCAGCATAATAATAGCACCAAACAAAATGTACCTTAAGACTGTTTGGTTGGTGTTTGCTGTGACAAATGATTAAGGAGAATTGTGTATAGAAAATCTGGGATCTAACAGGAACATTTCTATTATTTTATATTTCGACAGAATTTCCTCAGAAAACATGATACAGTCTACTTAGATATCCACTTATAAAAAAAACAAACAAAAAAAACAAAAACAAAAAAAAAACAGGACGCATCTGGAGACAAAACGGAACAACGATAAAACAAGAAAAGGAACTCCAAGCATTGCCCTACTCAAGAAAACCAGAGGGATTACAAAGAAAAAATTCCTCTAAAAAATCAGCATAAACATTGTACGCTCTTCAGGACAAGGAACAGGGGACATTTTCTCCATTCCTTTTACCCCATCATCAGTCGTTCTGCTATCACATCCCCTCCACCTGTTTTGTCTCTCTTCAGCCCTACCCCCTCCCTCCTCCACCTCCTCCTTCTCTTCTGGCATATTTTCATAACTCCACATGGAGGTAACCTCATCCCTCCTTCCCTCCACACTAAACAAACGAGGTAAGGAATGCGCACGACACACGCTTCCCATTTTCTCTTTGCTCGACGTGTATCCCGTGCTCCGTTTTCTGTGGGCGGTGTGAAAGGACAGGTCCCCCCATCTGGTGTCCTGAAGGGATTTAGGTCTAGCCCCTCCTGGCGAAGTTGTCCGCAGGAATTTTTGTAGGAAGAGGGCGGGTGGGGTGGGGGGGGGAATTAAAGACATTATAGATATGAGAGAAATTCGCTAGTGATAGCGACATTAATCTGATCATTTTTATGACAGTCTTACGGGTGGCCGAAAGCAGTGGGTTCGAATCCTACATGCTATTGTTATAAAAAATGATTATATCAAACATATGCTATATAATACACACTTCTTATTAACCGCATAAACCAACGTAAATAATGTGCATTATCTACATAAACAAAATTTTTGACTTTCATCATTCATACACTGATATTCTATAACTTGAAAAAATCAACGAAATTATAAGTGACGACTGTCAAATTTCCAAGCGTACCCTGGATTTCTAGCGGGGGAGGTGTGTGGGGGGGGAGGTTACCCCAGGTTACCCCCCTTCCCCCCCACCTTCCGGATACCAATGACTCCTGGTGTGTTGTTCCTGTTTCTGAAAAAGAGTTCTGGTCTCCTTGATTGGCCCTCAGAAAACCCCCCCTTGAACCTCAGAGTCTTACCAAAGGTCTCTTTCCTCACCTCCCCCCCCCCCACACTTCCCTTTCCCCTCACCTCTCCTTCTCGTCACCTCTCCTTCCCTCACCTCCCCTTCCTCCTACCTCTCCTTCCCTCATCTCCCCTTCCCTCACCTCCCCTTCCTCCCACCTCCCCTTCCCTCATCTCCCCTTCCCCTCATTTCCCCTCCCTCCACCTCCCCTTCCTCCCAACTCTTTTTCCCCCATCTCCCCTTCCTCCCACCTCTTCTTCCCCCATCTCCCCTTCCTCCCACCTCTCCCCTTCCCCCAACACAATAGGACCTGTAATGGAAGGGTGAAGCTGAACGTAAGAAATGAGGGTGAGGGTGGAGTGCTATTATGGATGAAAAATAGGGAGAAAAGAGAGAGAGAGAGAGAGAGAGAGAGAGAGAGAGAGAGAGAGAGAGAGAGAGAGAGAGAGAGAGAGAGAGAGAGAGAGAGAGAGAGAGAGAGAGGAAGGGTGAAGAACAAGGTAGGGTTAGGAGTGTGGGTGAGAATTAGGGTGAAGGTGAGAATAAGGATAAGGATGAGGGAAGGGTGAAGTGTGTTGATTCGCCATCGAGGATTCTGAAGCGATCTCGCCGATCTGATAAACCGTGAATGGTATGACGTCATCCATCATCCCGATGCTTCGTGCATGTACGCACGCACGCGCACGCACAAACACACACACACACACACACACACACACACACACACACACACACACACACACACACACACACACACACACACACACACACACACTGTATGTATGTATGTGTATATACATATATATATATATATATATATTATATATATATATATGTATGGAAAGCACTGAATGGGTCCCAGTAAAAATATTTACATTTATTATCCACAATTCTTTAACTCTGATCCATCAATATTGAGAAACTTGAGGAGGCATACATGCAGAAATTGAAACGTGGTACAGCCAAGGATGGCTTAAAATGAAAGTGAATTCTGGTTGATAAATACGTATAATATATATATATATATATATATATATATATATATAATATATATATATACATGTATATATATATATATATATATATATACATGTATATATATATATATTGTGACCTAGAGGTGGTAGTAGTGGGAAGGGGAGGTGGAGGTGGAGGGAAGGTGGAGGTGGGAGGTGATGGTATCCACCTGTTGAGGCCTGTGGATTGACGTCCTCCTCCGGGAAGATTGGGTGGTCTCGAGGGAGGAGGAGGAGGAGGTGGTAGGAGACGAGGAAGTGAAAGATGGTTAGGGAAGAGCAGAGTTAGAGGAAAAACGAAGAGGATTGGGGCTCTCTTTCTCTCTTTCTCGCGCAGTTAGGTTTATAAATGATTTGTATGTGTATATACACGAACACACACACACACACACACACACACACACACACACACACACACACACACACACACACACACACACAGTATTACCCATAGATCGGTCATACAAACTCTGACCTCTCATCCGGGAGGTTAATAACTGTCGATCATGAGTCCAACACGTGATCCAAGACCATGGTGAATCACACACACACACACACACACACACACACACACACACACACACACACACACACACACACACACACACACACACACACACACACACACACACACACAAACTTTCCAGTCCGTGGTATACAGTTAACCTCTGTTGCTGTGAAGTAGTTTGCGAGAGTTTAAGCGAGGAAAGAATAAGAAAAATTCTGCGAAGTTGAAATACGACAGTTTACCTTGGGCTTCGACAGACGGGAACAACAACTATCGGGCCGAGGATCTGGACTTTTTATACGTGGAGGGAAGGAAGGAGGGAAGGAGGGAAGGAAGGAGGGAGGGAAGGATGGAGGGAGGGAAGGAAGGAAGGAAGGACAAAGAGGTAGGGAGGGAAGGAGGGAAGGAAGGAGGGAGGGAAGGAAGGAAGGAAGGACAAAGAGAGGTAGGGAGGTAAGGAGGGAATAGGGAAGAGGGAGGGAGGGAGGGAAGGAGGATAAGAAAGGGAGGTAGGGCGGGCGGGAGGGAAAGGAGAGAGAAGGGAAGGAAAGAGGTTGGGAGAAGTATTAGTCACGGGTGGGTGGGAGGGAGGGAGAGAGAGATAGGGAGGGGGTGGGGGGAGTGAGTTGGGAGTGAGGAAGTGCAGCACTTGACAGGGATTGGTTGGGTATTAAAGCTGTCGTCAACACTACACACGTCAAGTGCAGATAGATAGATAGATAGATAGAGAGGTAGAGAAAGATAAATATATAGAGATAGATAGATAGAGATGAGGTGGAAGGGATGGAGAGAGAGAGATAGAGATAGATGGTAGGAAGAAGGTGAGGGAGAGAGATGACAGCGACAATGAGGATTTGGAGAACGGGGAGGGGGAGAGGAAGAGAAAGAGGAAGAGGAAGAGGAGGAGGTGGAAGAGGGTAGGAGGGAAATATGGGCACTTTGCGTGACAGAAGTCAACCGTCTTCGAAAGTGTCAAGTACCACTGAGTACATACATGCATACATACACACGCACACATATACTGTGTGTGTGTGTGTGTGTGTGTGTGTGTGTGTGTGTGTGTGTGTGTGTGTGTGTTTACCTAGTTGTATCTAACGGGAAGGGGAGCTATGCTCGTGGTGTCCCGTCTTTGTATCTCGTAGTGTCTAGTTTGCTCTTAAATTCGTGTATATTTTTTGCTCACTAGTTTGTTCCAGATACCCACCACTGTGTGGATTTTATTTATTTATTTTATTATTTATTTATGTGTGTGTGTGTGTGTGTGTGTGTGTGTGTGTGTGTGTGTGTGTGTGTGTGTGTGTGTGTGTGCAGGAAAACTACTCCATCGTAGGTTATGAATGCAACAATACCACAGGAGAAAAGTGAATAGATTATAAAATCCTTCGTATACTCTCAAACGTTACATAACGACATAGCGGAAACAGGTCAATACATAGATACATACTCAAGCAGACTGGTCCTGTTTTTAGTCTCCAACCTGACTTTAGAAGAATTTATGTTTGTTATATATAGTGTATATGCAATGGCATAACTGTATACACACTCACGCACACACACACATACCTTAGGTCGTCTATCACTTAATGCAGAGACATGGCTAACTCCTCCCTCTTGTCCTCCCCCAGCCCCCTCCTCTCCCCAGCCACCCCGAGGGGGCTGGACGGGACTTAGGTCAAGTAAACAACCCCACACATGCACCACCTCAAGCTCAGGTCACCTTCAAAGGTCAGGTCATTCGGGGTCGCGTACGTAAGTCGAGATGACACATGTTGTGGCTACGAGAGTTTTGGGTCAAATGTCAACGAGCATTGGCACCATCTGGCACTCGTTATAGCGGACAAGGCACGGGGGAGAGGGTGCCCTGTCGACCTCGATATAACGGGCAATGCTTCAAGAGGGGCAAGGGTCCATGTCGACCTCGATATAACGGACAATGCTTTAAGAAGGGCAAGGACCCAGGTCGACCTCGATATAACGGGCAATGCTTTAGGAGGGGCAAGATCCCATGTCGGCCTCGATATAACGGACAATGCTTTAGGAGGGGCAAGGGCCCAGGTCGACTTCTATATAACGGACAATGCCGTAAGAAGGGCAAGGTGCTCTGTCGACCTCGGTATAACGGACAATGACGTAAGAAGGTGGAGGTGTTCATGTCGACCTCGGTATAACGGGCGGTGTCGTAGAAGGCAGGGGAGAGAGTCCAATGACCTCGTTATAACGGGCATTGCCTTAAGAAGGGTAAGGTGACCATGTCGACCTCGTTATAATGGACCTTGTGGAAGGGGAGGAAGAAGAGGGGGAGGGGGAGGGGGAGGGGGAGGAGGAGGGCGAGGAACAGGTTGGTGTACTGGGGGAAGGAGGAGGAGGAGGAGGAGGAACATGGTGGTGCATTGGGGGGAGGAGGAAGAGGAGGAGGAGAAGGAAGAGGAAGATGAGGAGGATGATGATGATGAAGAGGAAGATGAGGAGGATGAGGATGAAGAGGAAGATGAGGAGGAGGAGGAGGAAGAGGAGAAGTGTTGGTGATCTTGATGATCATACACTCACCATTCCTCGGGTCAGTTTGTTTGTTTGTTTGTTTATTTCTTTCTGGACGCCCTCCGTGCAAGAAGGGGATTAGTGGCTCCCGGGATCTCTAGAATGTCCGTCGGGTTTTCTAAGACCACGGTAACCCCTTCAGGGGGTCTCGGTCGATCAGAACCGTCTTCAAGCGGGGGCCGCTCACCTGCCTAAAATCGTCTGTACTTAACCTCCACTCCTCTCCCCTCCTCCTCCCCTTCCTTCCCTCCCCTTCTCCTCTCCTTCCCTCTCCTCCTCCTCCCTCCTCTCCTTCCTTCCCTCCCCTCTCCTCCTCCTCCTCTACCTTCCCTCCCCTCCTCCTCCCCTTCCTTCCCTTCCCTCTTCCTCCTCTTCCTTCCCTCCCCTCCCTTCCCCTCTTCCTCCCCTTCCTCCTCTTCCCTTTCCTTCCTTCCTCTTCCATTCCCTTTCCATTCTATCCCCTCAATTCCATTTCCTTTTCCTCCCCTCCCCTCTTCCCATGGTCGAAGTTGACATGAGCCTCCGGTAGATGACATGGGTGTGGGGGGAAGGAGGGAGGTGGTGGGGGGATGGGGGGGATGGGGGGGTATTTCTCTCGGGGGTGCCAGGGTGCAGGCCTGTCTTCACCGGGCACTGGCTTGTGTTAGAGCATTGTTTTGTGGCACCAAGGAATGTAGGTGGGGGGGGGAGGGGAGTGGGGGGCTTGGCCTGTGTGTGGTACTGACCCGACAGAAGAATCTGAAGGGGGGGAGGGGGAGGAAGTAATAGAATAATGAAGGGAAGAGAATGGGAGGATCAGGTTAGGAAGGGAAGAAATAGGGAAGGGAAGGGAAGGGAAGGGAAGGGAAGAGAGGTGGAGCTAAAGGGAAAGGAAGGGAAGCTAGCAAAAGTAAAGGGAAAGGTAAGGGAAGTGAAGGGGAAGGGGAGGAAGAGGAAATAGGATGGGAACAAATAGAACGTGAGAGAAAAGGGAACAGAAGGGAAAAGAAGGAAAACGAGAAAATAGAATAAAAGGAAAGCGATATCAAAGGAAAGAGGAGAGGACAGAGGAGGAGGAGGAGGAGGAGGAGGAGGAAGAGGAAATAGTGACAAAGGAGTCGTACCAGATGTGGAGTAAATGGCATTATCACGGTAACCCTGGGTAGTCTCTGTTTTTTGTAACAAGTGTGACGTTCGCACGATGTGTGTGTGTGTGTGTGTGTGTGTGTGTGTGTGTGTGTGTGTGTGTGTGTGTGTGTGTGTGCGCGTGCGTTCGCGGTTGTGTGTGCTCGCATATAAGCTGTGTCATTATGTAGAACAACTTAACTATTGTTCAACCTGTTGCCAACCATAAACACGTAATTTATGGAATACTGTTCACATAACTCATTTGCAGACTGAACTTCTTGCTTAGTTCCATTTATGAACACTGTGGTGCACTTTATAATTTGTTTCAGGCTAAAGAAAGCAAAACTGCAGATTATGAACTGGACTCGGCCTAAAAAAAATCTTTGCCTTTAACTTGAATAAAATTAATCAAGTATGGTACTGTATTGAAGAGACTAATTCCTAAGTGTAATACGACGGACATTTGGTCTTGACCCAGGGTGAATATCTTAATGATTTTGTTATACAATGAACGTGATGGATTCAGTATCATACGAATACCTTCGTTCAACGCACTGACTACATAAACATTATGCAGTAAATGTTCTACAGAGTTTAGTGACATCCTTACGGATCAGAGTCACGTACCAGCCTTTTTATGATCTGAGAATACTCTCCATTTTCTCTCTCCCTAACTCTCTCCTTTACTATCTCTATCTCTTTACTATATCTCTTTAGCATCTCTATCTCACCCTGCTTCGGTGTGGTAATGTCCTACATCATCAAAACCCAGCTTCATTAAGCGCATGACACTTCACCGGAGCACTGTCGTTATCAGTCATCGACGGACTGCCATAAACACTGAATACTACATTAATATAGTGAGGAAGGATACTATGTTGACATTGTTCTGATGACACCAAAGTCCAGATTCGAAAGTCCGAAACTACACATGTATGCAAAGCTGTTGCACATACGCATGCCGTCGTGAACAGCTTCAAGCTTCAGCAGCTGCAACAGTAGCGCAGCTGTAGAGCCAGGCGTCCGCTTCTAAGAAAGTAAGCAGTTTCTTCTGACCGTGTCGAACCGTACGAAGAAGATGTAAACAGAAAGATCGTGGTTGCATGAGTCACGTGGTCTCAGCTGTCGTCAAGATTCAAGACGTGGGATTCATGATACGTTCACCACTGGGGATTACACAGTCTGTGTCACTTCAGAGTATTACACTGGCATATGTCTTTGCAGAGGTGGAATTCTTTCCCAATGGGGTCCCTTCTCCAGGTATAGATCATTTGTAAGTGGGCTCTTCGGGTGATATGATTTTCTTGTGATATTTTGCTGTTGGGGTTTTGTCCATTGTTGGGGTTTTGTCCATTGTTGGGGTTATGTCCATTGTTGGGGTTTTATGCAAATACATTCTTACGCGGCATGATGGCTTTTAACACTATATCTAAGAAGTTTAGGGTAGGTTAACTTAGGTTAGGCTAGGCTAGGTTAGGTTAGGTTAGGCAGACAAAGAAATAAGACTGTGTCAAAGAGAGAGAGAGAGAGAGAGAGAGAGAGAGAGAGAGAGAGAGAGAGAGAGAGAGAGAGAGAGAGAGAGAGAGAGAGAGAGAGAGAGAGAGAGAGAGAGAGAGAGAGAGAGAGAGAGAGAGAGAGAGAGAGAGAGGAGAGAGAGAAAAAAAAGATTATGCAATCATTTAAAATCAAAATCATTCTGACCACCGATTTTACTTGTACATTTAGGACAGTGGTTCTAAACCCTTTCCAGTGCCTTTAGTACCCCTTGATATCTCAGAAAATGTTCTCGTACTCCCATCCAATACAAATACAGTGCAAACATATGAAAAGGATTGGTGATACGAACCTTGCTCTGCTTTCTCATTGTGAATATACAGTACCATTGCACTGGATATCATGTCTCGTTTCCCCATCCAATATAAATACAATGCAAACATATGAAAAGGATTAGTGATACAAACCTTGCTTTGCTTTCTCACTGCAAATATACAGTACCATTGCACTGGCTATCATGTCTCGTACCCCCCCCCTCAGGGTTCAAGGTATCGTACCCCTTGGGGGTACCTAAGGTACCCCCAGGTGAAGAACAGCTGCTTTAGAAAGAATAGCCTAGCGACAGTCAGAATAAAATGGAAAAAGGCATCCGGTACAGGAGTAGTAGATCGACATAAAGAGTTAGGATGTAACAGCAATGCATAAAATCGCCAAGTTGCAGATGGAAAGAAAGAAAACGACAACCGTTAAGAGGGAGTAGATCGACATAGAGGGTTAGGATGTAACAGCAATGCATAAAATCGCCAACTTGCGGATGGAAAGAAAGAAAACGACAACTGTTAAGAGGGAGTAGATCGACATAGAGGGTCAGGATGTAACAGCGATACATAAAATCGCCAACTTGCAGATGGAAAGAAAGAAAACGGATAGGTAAGAACCCTATTGAAGAAGGGGGGAATGTAAACAGCTTTGGGTAAACACAGAGAAGACACGACCTTCAGATCAGCTGTTACACGAGGAAGAGTTCGTTGTTGGAACCATGAAGTCTTGTTTACAAGAAAAGCCGAAGACCTCAGAGCCATATGTTGGTCTTCTTAAAGCCCTCGACAGAAGAGCAGACGCATTAGCCATGCGCGTAATTATCCTTCGAGCAAATATGGAATGAGGAGTTCTGGATTGTGTGTGTGTATGTGTCTGTGATATACATATTAATACGCCTGTAGACACGTACACATGCGCACACACACATGTAAACAAACACACACACACATAAAAACAAACACACACACACACGTAAACACACACACACACACACACACACACACACACACACACACACACACACACACACACACACACACACACACACACACACACACACACACACACATACACACACACAATCACACACACACACACCTCTCATTCTCTCCCCATCTCTCTCTCTCTCTCTCTCTCTCTCTCTCTCTCTCTCTCTCTCTCTCTCTTATACAATAAAAATAAAACTCCCATTCATAATTCCTTGCGTAAAACAACAATGGTGGAAAGGTCATAATAGTACAATAAAATGGAGATCAACGATATGGAACAAACACAATATTTCTGTTCTTTTCAGCACATAGAAAAAAAAAAAACTCCCAACTCCACTGCCCCTCCTCCACTCCTTGTTCTTCTCTTTATTCTCCTCTTTTTCTCTCTCTCTTTTTCTCCTCCACTTCGGGTCTGAGTCAAGGTCACGGAGGAAGCGACGGCGACCGAGATCCCCCCCATAATATTATGCACCAGATGGTCCCGGTTCCCAACATCCTCCTCCTCCTCCTCCTCCTCCTCCTCCTCCTCTTCCTTCTCCTCCTACTTCTCCTCTTCCTTCTCCTCCTACTTCTCCTCTTCCTTCTCCTCCTACTTCTCCTCTTCCTCTTATTCCTACTTCTCCTCCTCCTCCTCCTCCTCCTTCTTCTGCTCCTCTTCCTCATACTACCTCTCATCTTCTTCCTTTTCCTCCTCCTCCTCTTCCTCTTACTTCTCCCTCTTCTCCTCTTCCTCCTCCTCATCTTACTCTTCCTTCTCTTCCACCTCCTGCTCCTCTTCCTCCTCCCCTTCCTCCTACTCCTTCCCTCCTCCTCCTCCTCCTACTCCTCCCCTCCTCCTCCTCCTTCACTATGTCCACCTCCAACTTTTCCGCCTCCCCCTCCTCCTCCTCCAACTTCTCCAACTTTTCCGCCTTCTCCAGGTTCTCCACCTCCACCTCTTTCTCCACCTCCAACTTCTGCCTCCAACATGAAAATCTCCTTCCTCGTATCGCCTCCCTTCTCCATCCCTTCCTCTTCCTCCTCCTCTTATTCCTCCTCCTCCTCCCCCTCCTCTCCCTCCTTTTCCTCCTCCTCCCCTCCTCTTCTTCCTCCTTGCAAAGGATTACAAAGAAAGATCATGGCGACAGGAGACCCTTTGGTCCATAACTAGGTCGGATACGAAAAAAAAAAAAAGAATAAATAAATAAAACATAAATAAATAATGAATAAATAAATAAAACAAATAAATAAATAATGATAAATAAAAAGACAAACAAATAAACGGTAAATAAAAAGACAAACAAATAATAATAATAAATCATGAAAAAGATATGATAAACGGATAAATGATAATAAATGATTAAATGAAATAAGTTAAATGGTTGGCATTACATTTTTCTCTTAGATTCCCTCAAAGTCTTTTCCTCTTTCCTCTTTCTCCTGATCTTCTATCCTTCATATCCTTACTCCTTATCCACCTCTATTTCCCTCTACCTTTTCACCAGTCGCGACGCCCCTACGGACCAGAGTATCTTATTTGTTATTAGAGACTAATCTTTACTCAGAGAAGTCTTTGTTATTAGAGACTAATCTTTACTCAGAGAAGTCTTCTGATCACTTTTTATCTTCTACTCTCTCTCTCTCTCTCTCTCTCTCTCTCTCTCTCTCTCTCTCTCTCTCTCTCTCTCTCTCTCTCTCTCTCTCTCTCTCTCCCTCCTCCTCCATCGTCTTTGCGGACTTCGCCTCTTCGGTGTGATTTTGTCCCCAAGGATAGAAACGCTGGTTATAGGAGACGAAATACAATCCTCCTCCTCCTCCTCTTCCTCCTCCTTCTCCTCCGCTTCAACCTCTTCTTTATAAAGAAAAAAATATAATAAAATAGAGTAAAATAATGATAATGATAGTGATAATAATAGTGATAATAATGGTAATAGTATGGTGGTGATGGTAATGGTGATGGGAATGGTGATGGTAATATTGATAATAGGTAAAGTACCGGAACAGCCGTGCAAGGACCAATAGGTCTCTTGCTCTTCGTTTGTCCATGTAACCTCTTTTGGTCCTCCTACCACTCTTCCTCCTCTTCCTCTCCCCTCCCCTCCTCTCCTCTCCCTCTCCTCCTCTTCTATCTCTTCCTCCTCTCCCCTCCTCCTTCCTCTCTCCTCCTCCTCCACCTCTTCTTTCTCTCCCTCTTCTCCTCCTCCTCCCCCCACGTCCTTCTTCGAATTCCAAATCTCCTTCTTCCTTTCTTACCAATACACCCTTCACGGATTCCTCCCCCCCTCCCCCCACCACTCCTCCCTTCCTGCCGCTCAGTCCTCCTCCTCCTCCTCCTCCTCCACCACCACAGCGCCACCTGTCTCCTCGTATCCTATTTCTTCTCCCGTTTCCTCTGCTGTCGGGGAGTCCCGTCGCCAGAGCACCTGTTCTCGTCGCCAACCGTCGCGGATTCGTCTGTCGCCGGCGACGACGACATCTGTGACCTTTTGCTGGAAACAACATCTGTCACCCAAGAACGTCGTCGTGGTTAGGCCTTGATCGTCGTGAGAGGGAGAGAGAGAGGGAGAGAGGGAGAGGGAGAGAGAGAGAGAGAGAGAGAGAGAGAGAGAGAGAGAGAGAGAGAGAGAGAGAGAGAGAGAGAGAGAGAGAGAGAGAGAGAGAGAGTGAGTTACATTAATGAGATTGTCGGGGTTCGTATATTTCTTCTGGTGAATCTCTCTCTCTCTCTCTCCCTCTCACTCTCACACACGCACACACACACACACACACACACACACATACACACGCACACACGCACACACACACACACACACGCACACACACACACACACACGCACACACACACGCACACACGCACACACACACACATACACACACACACACACACACACGGTGTGTACATATCATAGGAAACTCGTATGAAAATTAAATTGATGGATGATTTTTGTAAAAACGTTTGGACAGAAAATAAAAAAAGCAATGAGCTTTACGTGTAAGTAAATATAGGAATCCTTGTCTAGCTTTTCATAAAAGAAAAAAAAAAACCAGCAAGGCCGTTTGAGCAGAGCTACTTTACGTCAGACATGTTGAGAAAGTGTTGTGTCAACCTGTTCAACACAGTGACGTGGTTTATGAATTGCTGTTGATTTGGTTGTTGGCAGGCATTTTTATTCAGCTAAAGATAGAGTGGCTATGGAAGGTAACGGGGTCTCGATTAAGGGGGGTCTGTTTCCATCTCGTGGCCACCGTCTGAGCCAACTGAAAATCGTGTTAAAAAAAAAAAAAAAAAAAAAAAAATCCAGGGCGTCTCTGTATTGAAGGCTTAAAACGTGTTGTCTAGTTCGGTGGAATGTTGTGATGATGACGGCGTTCGTCTACATTATGGTCACATCAACTGATGTAGATGATGATCATGAATAATGTAAATGCGATGATGTAGGTCAAAGAGTCTGTGGATGAGTGGGTGATGAGGCAATTTAGTTGCTGATTGGGTGTATATATGACAGTGGTTTGGGTAGTTGAGAACGTGGGGAGGGGGAGGGGGGAAGGGGGAGAGGGGGGAAGGGAGCTTGTAGACGTCTGTCGTTCTTGAGGTGTCTTTTGTGGGTTTGGCCAAGGTGAGAGTAGAAATGTTGTCTTCGGCGGTTTCTGCCGGAGACGGGAATAAGCCTTGAGGTCTTTGTCGGTATTGAGTTTCGATTGGCTGACTGACAGACTGTGACTGACTTACGGACTGCCTTACTGACTGACTTACAAATTGGCTTACTGACTGTCTGTTTGTCTTTTCTTTCTAGCTGACCAAAGGACTGACTGTCTGTCTGTCTTTCTAGCTGATCGACTGATTGACTGTCTGTCTGGCTTGCTGACTGACTGACTGGGTGGCAGGCTGACTGACTGACTAACTAACCAACTGACTGACTGGTTGACTAACGACTGACTGATTGCTTGCCTGACTGGTTGACTAACTAACGACTGACTGATTGCTTGCCTGACTGATTGATTGAACGCATAGATATACACTCGCCATCTGTCTACACAGACCCAGCTACGATCTCAAAAAAAAAAAAAAAAAAAAAAAAAAAAAACGGCAGGTGGGGGGTGGGGGTGGAGTTCCCATAGCTGAATAAAATCACCTGGCCTTACAATCCAACACCTTAAGACACAACGGAGAGAACCAGAAGCTCGTAGAGTCTGCCGATGGAACAAAAGAATCGACCCAGACGCTACGGAAGCCTACAGACCTCCAAAGAACTCTTCCACACTGGAAGTCTCCCCCTCCTCCTTTGCTCCCCAGCCACCCGCTCCTGCGTCCCTCCCCCTCCCCCCGCCCTCCCCGTCCTCCGAGAGTCCTTCTGCATGTCCCCGCGCCCTTGAGGAGGTCCTCGGGAGTGCCCAGGTGGCGCTGAAGGCGGCGGAGGAGAAGGCGAGGGCGGAGGCGACATATGGTGTAGGAGCAACAGATGGTCATGGCCTGACGTGTCTCCTCCCTTCCTCCCTCTCTCTCTCTCTCTCTCTCTCTCTCTCTCTCTCTCTCTCTCTCTCTCTCTCTCTCTCTCTCTCTCTCACCCTCCCTCCTTGTATTGTACCTCCTCTCTTCCCCTCTTCTTCCTCCTCTCCCTCTCCTCCTCCCTGTCTCTCCCTCCCTTCCTCCTTCTCCTCCTCCCTGCCTCTCCCTTCCTCCCTCTCAATCCCTCCCTCTCCCTCACTTCCTTCCTCCCTCTACCTCCCTCCCTTCTTCCTCACTCCCTCTCTCCCTCCTCTCCCTTTTTTCCTCGCTCCCTCTCTCCCTCTTTCTTTATCTTCACTTTTCCTCCCTCCCACTCCTCTCTGCCTCCTCCTTCCTCCCTACTTCCTTCTTCGCCTCTTTCTTTTCCTCTCTTCTCCTTTCCCCTTCTTTTTCTTCTTCTTCTTCTTCCTCTCCTTCTCCTTCTTCTTCTCCTCCTCCTCCTCCTTCTTCTTCTCCTCCTCCTCCTCCTTCTTCTTCTTCTCCTTCTTCTTCTTCCTCTTTTTCCTTCTTCTTCTTCTTCCTCTCCTTCTTCTTCTCCTCCTCCTCCTCCTCCTCCTTCTTCTTCTTCTTCTTTCCCCATCTTCCCCTTTCTTCTTCTCTTTCTCGTTCTTCTTCTCTTTCCCCCTTTTTCCTTCTCCATCTCCCCTTCCTCCTCCCTCCTCTCTTCCTTGACGACTCTCAATCACCCCATGAAGAGCCTAAGGTCCTGCTACTAAATAAAATCTTATCCTGCTAACCAGAATAAAATATGCTAAGTCGACTATTCTGTAGAAGATAGACTGGGCTTTGTGTACACGTCACTGTCTCTCTTTATCTCTCGTTTTGTTGCATTTCACAATATTTTTTTTTATATTTGGTACCCGCTCTACGAGGTAGCTAAGCAGTCTGACTTTACTGCCACCGCGGGAATCGACCCTGGATCGCTGAATTAACGATCGAGCGTGGCACCATCCAAACGTGTGTGTGTGTGTGTGTGTGTGTGTGTGTGTGTGTGTGTGTGTGTGTGTGTGTGTTTGTGTGTGTGTGTGCGTGTGTGTGTGTGTATGCGTGTGTGCGTGTGTGTGTGTGTCTGTGTGTTAGATAGAGATAGAGAGAGAGAGAGAATGAGAAAGAGAGAGAAAGAGAAAGAGAGAGTTAAAGAACCCCACCATAAACTAAACAACATACGAAATCGCGGCAAAAAGATCTCTCTTTCCTTTCCGTTCTCGAGTGACTTTGTCAGCCCATCCGTCAGTCCACCACACCGCTGACTGAGCTGTTGCTGCTGCTGCTGCCTTCAGCGTCTGGGCTCCTGGCTGACAGGTGCTGAGATCGCACCAGTCCAAAGGAGCAACAACGCCTCAGACTTTCACTTTCAGTGACAAACGATAGATGTTTTCACTTGCCTATCTTAGGATCTCTTTTTCTTTCCTCTTCGTCCTCTTCCTTCTACTCTTCTTCCTCCTTCTTCTGCTCCTCCTCCTCTTCTTTTTCCTCCTCTATCTTCTTCTCTTCATCCACATCCTCCTCTTCTCCTTTCACTTTTTCCTTTCTCCTCCTATTTCTTCTTCTTCTCTTCTTCCTTATCTTCTTTTTTCTTTTCCTCATCCTAAATTTCCTTCTCCTTCCAATTCTCTTCCTCTTCCTCTTCTATATCTTTCTTTTACTCTTGTTTCTTCTTCCTTCTCCTTCTCTTATTCCTCTTCTTCCTCCTCCTCCTCCTTTTCTTCCTCCTTCCTTATTTTCTTTCACCTCTTCTTCCTTTTCCTCCTTCTCTTCCTCTTTCCCTTTCTCTTCCTTTTCTCTGCTCCCCTTATACCTTCTCCTTCACCTTCTTCTCCTCCTCCTCTTCCTTCTTCTCTTTGCTCTTCTTTATATCTTCTCCTTCTTCTCCTCCTCCTCCTTGTCTCCAACTTTCTCCCTCATGTTTCCTGCTCATTCATGACTCATCCTCCGCACGAAATCAGATCCTCCTCCTCTCCCCCTCCTTCTCCTCTTCCTACTCCTCCTCCTCTTCTTTCTCCTTCTCTTCTTTTTCTTCCATCTCGTCCCCCTTCTCGTTCTTTTCTTCCCTTCTCTTCTTCCTCCTCCTCCTCCTCTTTGTGACCTTCTTCTTCCTTCCTCTCTTCCTTTCCCCTCCTCTTCTTCCTGACTAACTCTTCCTCCTCCTCCTCCTCCTCCTCCTACCTCTCCTCCTCTGGAAGATATTCCTATACATATAAACCTCGTTCTGGAAGCTTTATTATACTTTAATGTATAAGTAAACACATTTTACTGTAAGGTGAGTATTTAATAGAGATATAAGATGGTTAACGATACAATTTTTTGCTCAAAGAATTCTTAGGATGTTTCATAGCAGGCAAGGTCATCATATTAAGACAGCAGGATAGGACTTCTAGTAATGGGTTTAAATTGGACAAATTTGCGTTTAGGAAGAAAATAGGTAAGAACTGGTTTGCTAATAGAGTGGTTAACGAATGGAATAGACTTAGTAACCATTTAGTAGTTAGCGCTGAAGCAATTGGTTGTCGGAGAAGATTTGATAACTTTATGGATGAGGAAGATAGGTGGTAACGGACATGGAACTACTTAGTGTAGGCCTTATGGTTTCTTGCAGTTTCCTTCATTCTTATGTTCTTTATGTATACAGTGGTTTTAATTACCAGTAAAAAAAAAAAAAAAAAATATATTTTCTTCATTTGAAGGTGTCACACATTTCCATCTATGCACCACAAATCTCTTCCGTGGGTTCGAGACACTACCACCTGTCGCCTCCAGATACCATCTGGTATTCCCAATACCTCCTGGTATCCTTGGAATTGCTCTGGGTTTTTGTTCCTCCAGATTTGGTGGATTGATAACGAAGAAACAATCGAATTCCGTTGTATTTTTCGGTTCTGTTGTTTGTCGAAGGTGAGCAGGTAATTGGTTTTCGTGTATCACCACACGGAGAGCCACGCCTACGTCGGGTTCCTTCAGGTTTCTCTCTTGCTGTGTCGTACTCGGTCCAAGGCAGCAGTACGATACAGTCTTTATTTTGTAAAAACCAAAATGTCTTCTCTATTGTTGTGTCGTATTCGGTGCAAGACAGCAACACGGCACAATTTTCATTTTGTAAAAACCAAAATTGTCTTCGCCATGCATTGATCTTCGCACTGCCTCTCCTCCTCTCCTCCTCCTCTTCCTTCGCCTTTTCCACTCTCTCTTGTTGTGTCGTATTCGGTCCAAGACAGCAGCACGATACAATCTTCATTTTGTAAAAACCAAAATCGTCTTCGCCATGCATTGATCTTCGCACTGCCTCTCCTCCTCTCCTCCTCCTCTTCCTTCGTCTTTTCTTCTTCCTCCTCCGTCTCTTCCTCATCTTCCTTTTCCTCATTAAAAATTACCAAATTTGACCTGATTAATCATTCTGCTTGTACCTTTTTTCACGGCTCTGTACGTCTTTAATGCTTATTTTACATGCCGTCGAGCGATTTTATTCAGGTTTCGGAACTCTGTGTACAAAGGTTGAAAAAAGTCCTGCAGGCGAATTAAAAAAAAAAAAAAAAAATTCCTTAATCTCTCGAACCTGGTAACACATTCACTGATTTAGTTTTAAGTTCGGGCGATATTATCTAGCTGAGATGATGATCTCTGGCCTCCTAGAAGGAGCTCTCAATCATAAGAGTAGTTGCAGTCTGAAAAAAAAGTGTTCCTGTTGAAGTTGTTACGTCTATAAAAAAATCTGCAAGTAATAACTACCGGATTAAGTGTGGCCTTCAGGAAGAAGCTATCTCTGTCTGTCTGTCTGTCTGTCTCTCTATCTCTCTTTGATTCTCTCTAATTCTCTCTCTCTTTCCCACAGTTGGCCTCTTTTGTATATCTATCTATCTCTCTCTTTTTCTCACAGTTGGCCTCTTTTGTATCAGACTTCTCTCTCTCTTTCCCACAGTTGGCCTCTTTTGTATATCTATCTCCCTCTCTCTTTTTCTTAGTTAGCCTCTTTTGTATCAGACTCTCTCTTTCTCTCTCTTCCCTATAGTTGGCCTCTTTTGTATCTCTCTCTCTCTCTCTCTCTCTCTCTCTCTTTTTCTCACAGTTGGCCTCTTTTGTATCAAATCACTACCTCCCATTGTACTGTAGGACTTTCTTTCCCCCTTTCTCACTACATCACCCCATTCCTCGGTCTTCCTTTCATTCTCACCCCTTCCCTCTACATGATTACATGGTAACGACACATTGTGTGGATAGATGCCTTCAACACACGGAAGTTGTGCCCGCGATGTCTTCCTGTCTTGCGCGTTGGCTTGGCGTGTCCTTCATCCACCTGTATGTGGAGTTGGTGGAGGGAGGTGGAGGGAGGTGGGTGGGTGAAGGTTGGAGGTCATCCGTGCCGCAGGTCACGCACCTGGAAGGTCAGGTCATAGATAATTCAGGGGAAAAAATATCTTTTGGTTTCGATAGAGTCCTTCAAGTGCTTGCTTGTAGAGGAACTATTTAAGTCTTGTTCATCATGGATCACGTGTTGGACTCGTGAGTGCGCATGTGTGTCTGCATAATTTGGCTGTCGTCAGGAGATTTTATTCAGTCCCATAAGAACTGAAAAGGGATTACATAAGAACGTACAAGGGACCATAAGGCCTACACTAGGTAGTTCCATGTCCATTGGAACATTGGATTACCTTGATCTAGGTACGAAGATCGACTTGTATGCTTATAATGATTGTCGCTAGGGAATTTTGTTCAATAGACCAAGGATCCTTTCGCTCTCAAAGGGTTCGCACGTTCAAAACTAATGACGTACTTAATATATTTTGTTCAGGTGAAGGATAGATGATTTTATTATCATGCTCGATTTTTTTTCTTTTTTTCTTTTTTTTTACTCACAATGTGGGAGTTCCTTCGCGTACGGCTGGGAACATAAGTTCTTGGATATGTCGGATTTCCTCTTCACTTAAAATCCATCCTCCATTGGAACCAGAAACAAACGGGAGACTTCGTTTGTGTCGTTTATTCTTGAAGAACTCCAACGCGTTTTCTTCTTCTTGGTCACCAGACACCAAGACACGGCAGACGGTGCCAAAGATCTTATTCCTTGAACCGATTCTACCACAATGGAGGCTTAGGTGGAGGCGGACGTGGAGGTGGAGATGGAGGTGGAGGTGGAGAGGGAGGTGGAGATGGAGGTGGAGTTGGAGGTGGAGATGGAGGTGGAGATGGAGTTGGAGGCGGACGTGGAGGTGGACGTGGAGGTGGAGATGGAGGTGGAGGGAAGTGGAGATGACGTGATATGAGCTGCAGGATCCTTATACACACTGGGGCTCAGGTCCATTCAGAGAGCCAAGCGGCCGTGTGGAATTATACCCCACTGGGCGGATTGCAGACTCTTAGAGCTTCACTCGATCATAGCCCAAGACGGTCTCAAGGACATCTTCGGGCAGCGCGAGGGGGGGGGGGGATTGCGAAGTTGAGGGCCGACAGGTGGTGGGTCTCTCTCTCGTTGGGGCTGAGGAGGAGGAGGAGGAGGAAAAGGAGGATGAGGAGGAGGAAAAGGAGAAGGAGGAGGAGAGAGAGGAAGAGGAGGAGGCACAGGCTGAAGAAGAATAAGAAGATTGAAAGAAAAAAGAAAGGAAGAAGAAAAAGAAAAATAACCAAAGGAGGAGGAGGAGGAGGAGGCACAGGCTGAAGAAGAATAAGAAGATTGAAAGAAAAGAAGAAAAAAAGAAGAAAAAGAAAAATAATTAAAGGAGGAGGAGGTGGCACAGGCTGACGAAGAATAAGATTAAAAACAAAAGAAAAGAAGAAGAAAAAGAGAAATAGCCAAAGGAGGAGGAAGAAGAGGAGGAGGGAAGTAGGAGGAGGAAGAAGAGTAGGGGAGGAGGAGGAGGCACAGGATTGGGAAAAAGAAGAAGATTAAAAATAAAAAAGGAAAAAGAACAACCTAAGGAGGAAGATGAGGAGGAGGAGGAGGAGAAGGAAACGAAGAAAATTAAAGACGAGGAGGAGGAGGAGGAGGAGAGAGAGAGAGAAAAAGAGAGGAGGGGTAGAGAGAGAGAGAGAGAGAGAGGTAGAGAGAGAGAGAGAGAGGTAGAGAGAGATAGAGAGAGAGAGTCAGAGTCAGTCTTCCGTGGAGAGGACAAACAGCGGACACCACGAGCGTAACGGTGTCCTGGGTAATTGGGTCAATGTGCGAAAGAGCAAGAGCGTTGCCGGATGCTTAGGGGCTCCGTTATGTCTCCACCTTATGAGAGTACAGTATATATATATATATATATATATATGTATGTATGTATGTATGTATGTATGTATGTATGTGTGTGTGTGTGTGTGTGTGTGTGTGTGTGTGTGTGTGTGCGTGTGTGTGTGAAGGGGGTGGGAAGAGGAAAGTCTGGAGTCTTATTCCGAGTTTTATTCTTCACTAGTTTCGTTACAAGCTTATAGCGAAACTAGTCAAGAATAAAACTCGGAATAAGACTTCAGTCTCTTCTTCCCACCCACTTAAACATGTCAGAATGTCTCAACAAATATATATATATATATATATATATATATATATATATATATATATATATATATATATATATATATATATTGCTACAAATTCTGATTACACCATCTTCGACCCTAGCCTCGTCTTTATCATCACAAACACGAAAACAATACCAAGATAGTATTGTTGACACCATCACTATCACCACAACCACAATCGCCAGACTCGCTGTCATTTACAACTATTAATTTATTGTTCAAGACAGGGGAAAAATTATGTCACTATCACCAACACCATCACCAACACTACCAACAACGACAATACCACCACCACCACCACCACCACCACCACCAACAACAACAACACAGTCACCATCGCCATCACGAACACCCTCGATCAGCAATCATCAATCAACAAAAGACAACGAACAGCAGTGGAAACTCCTACGAGTATATCAGTACCTTTATCAGCAACAACATCAGACGCAGTAGCACAAGAAGGGCCACAGATATTGCACGTGTGTTACATCCAGTTCACCTTCACAATCTGTGTAAACTTCCTTCTCCACCTCTTCTCCATCACCAACAGGCATGTCGGAATGTTGGAGATATAGTGTCCTTTTTTTGTCACCTCAGTGTCATTTTGTTGACCAAACCTTACTTAAGTTATGAGAATGGGAAATGTCTTTTAGAGGAACATTATGGAATAGTCAGCTTGGGTAGTTCGGTACTTCATTGGCAAAGTTCAGCTGTTCTTGATAGTTCTTCTGAGGTTCAAGTGTTCTTGCAGACCTTTTGGGAGATCCTTATCTACCAAAGGAACCTGTTCTTAGTCTAGGACGGTTTCAGATCAAGATTGTTTTTTTATTTTATTTAATCAGATATGTTTGTAATTCCATAAGATCGTATCAATGAATGTACCATCTATGTGGCAGAATAAGATACCATATATAGAATTGTCGTTTATTTACTTTTTTTTCTAATCTGATTGTATCTCTGAGTTTATGTAGTGCCTTCGTCTTAGTGGGGTGGAAGGGACACACACACACACACACACACACACACACACACACACACACACACACACACACACACACACACACACACTTAAACCAACTCTGTGTGCAAGGAATTGTGTGTGTGTGTATGTGCGTATGTGTGGGTGCGTGCGTACGTGCATGTGTATATGTTTGTGTGTGTGTGTGTTTGTGTGCTTATCTAGTTGTTCGTTCGTTTGTGTGTGTGTGTGTGTGTGTGTGTGTGTGTGTGTGTGTGTGTGTGTGTGTGTGTGTGTGTGTGTGTGTGTGTGTGTGTGTGTGTGTGAGGTCGCAGTATTACCCATATATCGGGCCATATATGACCTCTGGGCTCTCATCCGGAAGAGAAACAGTTTTCGACTACGAGCCGACCTCGTGATCCAAGACCGTGACGAATCACACGCATGGAGGCGGGTGAGGGGTGGGTGGGTGAGGGTGAGGGGGGGGTGAGAGCCATCTGGGACAACATTGAGGCTTCCAAGTCTCCCAAACACCTGTCTTCTTCTTCAGCGTCCCCTGAAAGGAAAAACCAAAGTTGTTTCCAGTGTTATCGGCGTTCCTCCTTCGTTATCGCGATTTGCACATCTCCCACGTGTTCCTCCTGAGTTCGCTAATCCCTTCTGCAGGTCAGAGAGACACCTGGAGGAAGGCTCCTTCCCGTAAGACAACACCCAACGCCGCTCCCTTTACCTCCGACTCTTCCCGTACCACAAAGAATACTCGAACTCGCGTTCGTTGCTTCCGATAGAACGATGGGTTACGCTTCGGTCCTTGGTTCGAGCCGCGAGGGAATGGTATCCGGTATCCTCCGGATGAAATCCTATTTCCTACGTGATAACAGGTAAAGGGATTAGTAGGGGATTAGGAGGCCAGTGATAAAGGGATTAAGACTTTGAGGGACGTAAGGGAATAGGGAGTGTCTTGTTGCACCAAATCCCTTCGGGGGGGAATCCTTTGCAAACCTTTAGGAGTTTGAAGGGGAAGGGAAGGGTAGAAGCTTCGGAGAGGCAGATGGTATTTTGGGAAGGAAGGAAGGGGGTGGGAGGGAGGGAGGGAGGGAGGGGGACAAAATAACGAATACACGGAGAGGAAAGAAGGATGAATGTAACGGGAGAACAAGGAAGTGGGAAAAAGGTAGATAAAGAAGGACCTAGGATAACTGATAAAAAGGGAGAAAGGAGAGAGATTAGGGAGGTGGAGGACAGGGGGAAGGGGTGAGGGAAAGAAATGATGAGTTTGAGCAGAATCAACGAATCATAAATTTTTCCTTCCCGTGTACCTCGTTTCTTTAATTCTTTTGTGGTCATTGGAGAGTCTTAGGCTGACCAGGAAGTCTTGTTTTGATTGGATTAGGTCACTGTTTCCTAACCCTGGGGTCGCGACCCTGCCAAGCATTTTTCCTGGGGGGGTCGCCAAGATATCTTGTATGCTAATCTTTTTTGTTGCAAAGTTATATTTTGTTGCAAAGTTATATGAATTCAATACAGCAACCATGCACACGCGATAAAAGCTTTTATAATTTTACATTACCTTTCTTATACATATATTTATCATACCTGTCCCCTAATCTTTACAGTTAACAACTAGATATATATTAACACATATACGATTAGTGGGGTCGCCTGGTTTAGGTCGAAAGTGTCCCATGTATATCCCGAACACCAACAAATGATCCCCGCTTGTCCAGGAGCTCCGAGCACGTAGGGCACAGGTGTTGACTTCAGTACCTACTGGGCTGAAGTTCGTTTTTGGTCAGAGTGCCCTAATTGGGGTCAGCGAGGTCGGGAAGAGATTATTGGATACGTAACATTACGATGCATGTTTTAGGACATTTTGCATTATGGTCCTTACCTTGTTAAGGACCTTCTCTTCGCTACTCCACCTGATCAGCCGACGTTAATACTCCTAGTTACTCTAATCCTCGACCTATCAGAGGAGATCCTTGGTGGTAATAGTCATGTGGAGTGATACGGTAGGTTATAGATACCTATTGCAACTCCTATTATGCTATTACGAAAGGTAATTGTGTCGTCGTTGTTATGTTGGTCAAGTTAAACCTTATCAAAGGAGGATTATTGGCCTTCTTTCGCTCATGCGCGTGGATTAGGAACCCTCCCTGGTACAAGTATGGACAGCGTCTAAAGGTGGAGGTGGAAGTGGATGGGGAGGTGGAGGGGGAGGTGGAAGAGGAGGGGGAGGTGGGAGTAAAGTTAGAGGTACAGGCAGAGGTGGAGAGAGAGAGAGAGGATGGAGATAGAGGGGGAGGGGGAGGTGGAGGGGAGGTGGAGGGGGAGTTGGAGTTGGAAGTGGAGTTGGAAGTAAAGTTAGAGGCACAGGTACAGGTGGAGAGAGAGGAGATGGAGAAAGAGGTGGAAGCGAAGGAGGAAGAGAAGGAGGAGTAGGAGTAGGAGTAGGAGAAAGAATAGGAGAAGGAATAGGAAAAGGAGGAGGAGGAGGAGACGGCGGCGGCGGCGGCGGCGGTGGAGGAGGAGGAGGAGGAGGAAGAGGGAAAGGGAAATAAAGATACAGAATACAAGGCGATGAGACACAATGCTATTCCTGATTGTGCA
This sequence comes from Oratosquilla oratoria, assembly GCF_046742065.1. Classification (NCBI taxonomy): domain Eukaryota; kingdom Metazoa; phylum Arthropoda; class Malacostraca; order Stomatopoda; family Squillidae; genus Oratosquilla; species Oratosquilla oratoria. The sequence goes on along the minus strand of NC_134793.1, from coordinate 23,224,904 downwards.
GTAGCAGTACTTTACGGTGACTTGAGTGGTGTTGGAAATACTGGTGATATAACCAGTAATGATGGTGATAGTGTTATTGGGAGGGACGTGGTGGTTAAGGTGAAAGGAGGAGAACACCTGAAGAGCTTCAGAAACCCGTCAGGCGATTCGTTTCAGCTGAAGGAGATTCCTCCCTACCCACTTCACCTAAACGCCTCACTTGGCGATCGTTTCTTGTGGCACTTTACAGCTCCATTTAGTCCCGCGAGTAGTTGCTTTTGTTTATACCCAGAGAACCATCTTGATAAGGAAATATTACTTCCTTATCGGTGTTTGCTTTGGGTTTTGAGTACCTTTATGCCAGCAGCTATCGCACGGTCGTATCGAATATGTAAATCCTCATGTTGTTCTCCTTCTCATCCTCCTCTTCCTCCTCTTGCTTCTCCTTCCTCCTCTCCCTCTTCCATATCCTTCTAATGCTCCTCCTCTCTTTCTTTTCTTTACTCGTGCTCTCTTTCTACTTCTCTTTTTTTTCTGTATTTCCTTTGGCTAATTGTTTTTTCATGAATATTTCGCATGTGATGATTTTCATTCCCAGATTGATTAATTTATTCATTCATTTATTCATTTATTTGCTTGTTTATTTATTCATTTTTCAAGTTCATCAGAACTACTGATATCCATTTTTTTTGTCTTTACTTGCTCCCCATTCTCTTTCTCCTATTTTCTCTGTCTCCTCCTCTTTTTGCTCACCCCTCCTCCTCTTCCCCATTCTGGCCTCCTTCTTATCCTTCTCCTTCTTCTTTTCCTTTTCTTTCTCCTCCTCTTTCTCAATCTCCTCTTCATTTTCTTCTTCCTTACTCTCTTCCTCGTGTTTTTCCATTTTTCCTCCTCCTCTTCCACCTCCTCCTCCTACTCCTTCTCCTCCTCTTTCTTCTCTTCCTCATCCTATTTCCTTTTCCTATTTCCCTTCCTCCTATTCTCAATCCTCCTCCTCCTCTTCGTCTTACATCTACTCCTCCTCCTTCTTCTTCTCTCCCTTATCCTTCTCTTCCTGATCCTCTTTCCTTTTCCTGTTCCCCTTCCTCTTATTCCCAATCCCTCTTCTCCTCCTCGTCCTCCTCCTCCTCGTCCTCACTAAAAATCTAAATGGAAATATATATTTTTTCTATTTTCTTATTTGTCGGAGGTTTCTTTCGATTGAATAAAATCGCCTGGCGGCAGATATAATAAAACTTTTATTTGTTCTCCGTAAGTGAAAGAGATGGCACAGTAACAGGCAAACGTTTATGCAAACGATTCTTGTGAAGACACAGTCTTGCACACAAACGTTTTACAGACCTTACCTTCCCCCCCCACTCCCCCCAGATTATACCATCATCGTACATGTATGGTCAATGGCTTTTGTTTGCCAAGACGCTGTTTTGCTTCCCCTGAATCATATCTAGCGCTTTTGTGCTAAGCCCTTTTGTGTTAGCGCTTTTGTGCTGCTCACTGAGGCTCCCTAACTGGGAAGCTATATGTGCTCTCTATGGGATCGCTGGCTAATCATAAACTGGCCTTTAGACCTTTTTATTCAAGACTCTAACCTACATTCTTCTTCTTACAATCCTTCTAGTCTAGTGAGGTCTTGAGGTCCAGTGATCTTTGACCTGTGTCCTCGCAGGCTCCTGACGTTATGAAATGCTGTTTCGTAATCTGGAAATCACTTAAGTAGAATTGTTATCCATCCATCAACTTCTAAGAGCTTTAGGTCCATGAATGTCGCCTCAACTTCAATCCAACTCTTTGGCGTCTTCGAAGTATATTTTGGTGGTCGATTTCGGAGACGTTCTTAACGTGGTGGCATACTAGGCATTTCTCGCTAGCATGCTATTTGCTTTTGCTATTTCGTTTGGGTGGAAATTACTTCGGTTATATTTTGTTTTTCAAAATTTCCTAATGTCAAATCACTTTCGTGTCATAGAGTGAGAAGCTGAATGAGGAACTAAGAGAAGTCAAACCTAGAATACGAATGTTAGACGCAATGTCGAGATGTTCTTCCGGAAGTCTAGAATATTGTAACCGAAGTCGTTTCTACTCAAACGAAGTAGCGAAAGCAAGTAGCATGCTAGCCTAGTGTGCCACCACGTTTATGTTGTTTCCATTTTTACCAGATGGCAAAATTACTCGAAATAATTTTGAAATCATTGGGAAACTGATGTCCAAAAGACCAGTGGCGCCGGCGCCAAGATGAGAGGAGGAATGGGATGGTGGGTCGAGTCCTGTGCGAGGCAACACGTATGTATGTGTGTGTGAGTGTGTGTGTGTGTGTGTGTGATTCACCATTATCTTGGATCACGTGTTAGACTCGTGATCGACAGCTATTACCCTCCCGGACGAGAGCTCAGAACTCATATGTGGCCGATCTATGGGTAATGCTGTGACCTCGCGCGCGCGGACGCACACACACACACATACATACCACCTCCACGCCCACGAGAGTTGGAGTAACGGCTCGCAGCGCAGTGGTACTGAAATTATTTCAGCCCTAGGCGTGATTCGAACTCAGACTGCTGGAATAGCAGTTGCAACGCTACCACTGCGTCGTATCGAGCTGTGTTTGTGTGTAAGTGTGTGTGTGTGTGTGTGTGTGTGTGTGTGTGTGTGTGTGTGTGTGTGTGTGTGTGTGTGTGTGTGTGTGTGTGTGTGTGTGTGTGTGTGTGTGTGTGTGTGTGTGTGTGTGTGTGTGTGTGTGCGCGTGTGTGCGTATCGGTAGTTGCACATTATGATAATTTGCCTTTTCGAAGCTTCTTAAGTGTTAAACCTTAAAAAAAAAAAAATCTTCGAGAGAGTGAAGGTGAGGATAACAATCATAATTATCAGCTTCGTCAGCGTGATAAGACTGATCTCGAAGCTGATTGGCCGATTGTGAGGATTCGTCTTCACAGAAAACGGCGATAATGGTGATCACAATGATTATGGGCCTGCAGAGGGATGTCATATTGTGATGATGGTGAGATGTGAAGGGAATTATGGTGATTTTTGTAAAGTCAAAGGTAGAAGAAGGATTAAAAAAAGAAGAAGAAAAAACACAAGAAAAAAAGAAAAGTAAAAGAAAAAATAATAAAAGATGATGGTGATGGAGAGAAAAAGAGAGAGAGAGAGAGAGAGAGAGAGATAGAGAGCGAGAGAGAGAGAGAGCGAGAGCGAGAGAGAGCGAGCGAGCTTGATGACAAATACAGAAAAAGTAAACAAACAGACAAATAAAAAGCAAACAAACAAACGAATAAACAGATAATAAGAAATAATAGTAAACAGCAACTACATAAATCATAAATGATAGACAAATGAAACTATCAATCAAATATCGAATGAATAGATGGATAACAAGAAAATTAAAAGAAATGGAAGACTGAACACCTCTTGGCCATCTCGGTCGGAGAAAGTTGGTTCCGTTCAAGTCGACGGAATGCAGGTTGAAAACTCCCGCCCGCGCCTACGCCCACGCCTACGCAGACGCCCACGCTTCAGCTGAAACCCACTGAAGCTGAAATCCACTGAAATTGAAACTCATCGAAATTCCCCCCATCCCCTTACCTTCCCCTTCCCCCTAACTCCCCCTCCCTTTCCGTTTCCTACTCTCCCCCTCCATTTCCCTCATCTTAACCTCCCCATCCCTTCCTCTCCCACTCCCTTACCCTAACCTCCCCACTCCCCCTCCCGTCCATTCCTTTCCTCCTTCCTCACCCTCACCCTAACCTCCCCCCTCCCCTAACCCCACTCCCCGTCCCGTCCCGTCTCGTCCCTTACTTTCCCCCTTCCTTCCCCTTACTCAAATCTCCCCCCTCCCCATAAACCCCACTCCCCGTCCCGTCCCTTCCCGTCCCCGTCCCCGTCCCGTCCCGGCCTGTCCCGTCCCGTCTCGTCCGGTCCCTCTCCCTTCCCTTCCCGTCCCGTGCCGTCCCCGTCCCTTACTCTCCCATACTTTTCCCTCTACACTGTCCGTAAGTCGCCGCCGATAGGATCTTGATCGGCCGATCGCCGCCGCCGTGGAGGTCTGGAAACTGGAGCCGAGGGGACTCGTGAGTTGCTTTACATGTTAATCAGATAATCCTCCGCCTTCTATCTGCCCGGAATCTCGCCCGGGCTAATTTGCATGAGGGTTGGTCACCTTTCCAAATGGGCAAAGACCCGGGATCGACGGTGCGCGGCTGTTGGGTTTGATTAACTAGGGGGTTTGGACATAATGTTTACACACACACACACGCAAACAGACACAGACACACACACGCACACAGACACAGACACACACACACACACACACACACACACACACACACACACAGACACACACACACACACACACACACACACATTGATTTTAATCTTAATTTCATGCCATCACGGTAGAGACTGTCAAGGAACTCGATTGAAGTATATACACAAACTGAAACGTAGCCAAGCTATGAATTCGAAACAAGCTGAGACGTAACAAGTGAACAGTGACTTAAACCATATGGTTGAAAAGATGAAAATATATGTACTGAGGACCATTCAGTGTGTGTAATATATACCGTATATATATATATATATGTATATATATATATATATATATATATATATATATATATATATATATTCTAAGGCTAAATGACTCTTACTATCTTGAGAATTTACCTTATTTCATTAGATTTTCCTTCGGGAACTGGTGATGTTGATAGTAGCGGTGTTGGTCATGGTGGTGATAATGGTGATGATAGAAAATTAGATATCAGAGAGGAGCAAATCCTACCAAGACAAGGATTAAAAGAGGCAGTTAGAGCAAGAGAAGAAAAATCAATAGTAATAATAGCAGTAATAATAATTATAACAATAATAACTGATGATGATAATGATAATGATGACGACTATGACTATGAATATGATTATGATGATTACGATGATGATTATCGTGATAATTATGATAATGATGATGATGGTGATGGTGATGATGATGGTGGTGATGATTATGATGGTGATGATGCTGCTGCTGATGATGATGATAACAAGAGATGATAATAATGATAATGAATAAAGATGACGATGATGATATGGCTAATGATAATAATAATGAGGAGAGGAGGAGGAGGAGGAAGAGAACGAGAAGGTGGAGTAGGAGGTGCAGGAGGAGGAGGTAAAGGGAGGAGGAGGTAAAGGGGGAGGAGGAGGAGGAAGAGGAAGAGGAGGGGACGAACATGATCGATAACATGGAGATAAGGAGTAACTAAAGTTGTGGCTAATCAAGGAAGGCGAACGCACCTGCATAGATTAAATACGTAAATCAGTAGGCCTATCTAAGCATGCAACGGTACTGTGGGCATAAGAAGAGGAGGAGGAGGAGGGAGGAGGAGGAGGAGGAGGAGGAGGAGGAGGAGGAGGAGGAGGGAGGAGGCGGTGGTGTGTGAGTTGGTGTTTGCATTGCTGATCTAAATTTTTGTAAAAAAAAAAATAATAATAATAATAAAAGATGATATTTATTGCCTTGTCTTGCCTTTGGTTTTTTCTATTCCTCTTCCTCCTCCTCCTCCTCCTCTCCTTACTCCTCCTACTCGCTCATCATCATCACCGGTACTCTGCCTTTGTCATATCTTTGTATGGAGGCTGTCAGTTGGTTTCATTCGGCTAATAGAAAGCCATTTGATTGAAAAAATATATATTTACACACACACACACACACGCACACACATGCACACATACACACACACACACACACACGTACACATACACACACACACGCACACACCCACACATATATATATTCTTACAAAAAAATTAAAGTAAAAAAAATCCTCCTCCCCCTCCTCCTCTTCATTCTTCTTCTCACACCACTTCCTCCTCTTCCTATTCCTCCTTCGCATACCTCCCCATCTATGGGATTGGCCCGGACTTCCCTCTTAACCTCAATCCCTTTTCTTAATCCCCTACAGAACAATTTTCAGCTTAAGCCTAATCCAGTTATCTATTTCCTTTATCCTTATTATCAGTGTATTCGTACAATCTGATTCCCATCACTATATACATACATGTATACATATACATATCATGTACACATACTTATACATGTGCTAGATACATATACAGTACTTATACATGTGCTGTATATGTACGTGTGAGTGCGTGTTTATACATACATTGTGTGTGTGTGTGTGTGTGTGTGTGTGTGTGCGTGCATGTATAATACGTGGGTTAACAAACTGGGCTAACAAACGAATTAACTGTATTGCCAATTACTGTAACAATATTCATTGGAAATGGTACGATAGGCTACCCCTTCAATGTGGGGGACGACTTTCGTAAAATGACATTGAAGACCGCACGATCGTGACCTATGACGTCACGCTCTCTCGGACGAGGTCACTGAGCGGGCGCGAGTTTCTGGAGGTGACAAAAGGCCAGAGGGAGGTGGACTGAATCCCTAAGGGCCCCCACACACGGTTCGATTTGGTCTTGAGGCCGCCTGACGGATCTGGTCGGATCCGATTCGATTGGATGGTGTATGGGCTGATTTTGCTTTGTCCGACCGACGTACACGATCCAATCTGATTGGATCCGACCAGATCCGTCCGGCGGCCTTAAGACCAGATTGTACCGTGGATGGGGGCCCATGAGACTCAAAGCGTGATGCCGGCAAAGGCTTAATGCGTTCTTAAAATCCTGAAGCTTCAACGAAGGGGATACCATACCTAGCCACCTCGTAAGGGCGGGGGGGAGGGGCAGAGTAAAAAAAAAAATAATAATAAAAAATAAATAAAAGTAAAATAAAATGAAATAAAAAGTAAATAAAAATAAAAAAAGTAAATGAAAATATAAAGTAAATAAAAAAAGTCGGATGTTGATATTCCATTAGGACCCTTGGTATCTGTACATGGTAGCGACATGCCTTCAGAATCGTCTTCTAATGCATTTGATGGTCGTAAAAGTTCCCTCAAGTTCGCCGGACACCTCGGAATGGGTCGATCACCCTCGTCAACCTACCTCCTCCTTGACCTCCTCCTCCTGTTCTTCTCCCTTGTCTTCCTCTTCCTCCTTCTCCTCTCCTTTCTACCTCTTTCTTTTTTCCTTATCTTCCTCCTCTTCCTGTCCCTTCTACTCCTCTCCCTTTTCCTTATCTCCTCTGTTCTTATCCTTTCTCCTCTCGTCCTCCTCTTCCTCCCCTTTCCTTCCCCTCTTCACCGTCCTTCTTCTTCTTCTTCTTCCTCTCCCCTCCCTTCTCCTAATATCTACTGTTCTATTCCTTTCTCTTCTTCTTCTTCTTCTTCCTCTCCCCTCCCTTCTCCTGATATCTACTGTTCTATTCCTTTCTCTTCTCCTCATCCTCCCATCCCCTTCCCTTCTTCCCCGTCCTCCTCCTCCTCCTCCTCCTTCTTCTTCTTCTTCTTCTTCTTCTTCTTCTTCTTCTTCTTCTTCTTCTTCTTCTTCTTCTTCTTCTTCTTCTTCTTCTTCTTCTTCTTCTTCTTCTTCTTCTTCTTCTTCTTCTTCTTCTTCTCCTCCTCCTCTCAAGCACTTGATCTTTGAGTGCGAACACGACGAAATGAAATTCAAATTGGGACCTCCGCATTTCGCGACCTTCATATATGCTAATAGAACAGGAGGAGGAACGCAAAGGTGTTGGGTTATTGTTGGGTTGATGTCCACTACATAGACTTGGGGGGTGGGGGACTTTGTCTGGGGTGGGTACGATCCCCCCCATTCTCCCCCCTTCTTCTCTCCTCCCTCGTTCTCTTTCTCCCTCTCCATCATTTTCCAACCCCTTCTCCACCCTCTTTCTCCCTCCTTTCCACCCTTTTCCTCCCCTTCTCCACCCTCCTTCTCCCACTTTTCTTCCCTTCCCCCCCCTCTCTCTCTCTTTTCTTTTTCCTTGTGTGAGTCGTAGGCGATTTTATTTTTGAACCCCTCGCGAGGCTAGGAATATAATACGCCCGTAAATCATTTTTTCTTCTTTTGTTCAGTCTTGCAACGCCACTCTATCATTTCCTGTAAGATTTTGACGTGTTTAACCTCGAGAAACACTTCCTTGAAGCCGCCTCGGAAACTGCGTTTCTTTTTAAGAATTTTAATTTTTCGAAAGAAAGATAATTTTCCTTTTTGGTTCCTCTTATTCAGGGAATTTCCTTTTGGAAACAAAATCTTTTCTTTGTTGAACCTTTTTGATAATGGATCTTTTTGACTTTTTAAGAAAATTCCTTTTGAAAACAATTATTGAAGATTTTTTCTTGTCGGAGAAAAGAAAAAAAATCTTAGAAATTTCCTTTTGGAGTAAAAAATCTTCTTTAAGAAATTTGCTCTTCGAGTTTCCCAGTCGTAGACGTCTCCCATCAAGTTTCTTGACTCTCTCAATATTATGACGAATAGTTACCTCCACTTCTAAGTACTACAATGTCTGATACCTTCAGATTTGACCTAGGACGTGCATTAATTACACCTAGATTTAAGACAGAAGAATTCATTAGATCATAACAAATTTGTTCATATTGTATACATGCGACATAAAGTAACGTGTTTTCTTCTGCTTCGCTGTAGTACTTAAAAATGGAAGAAACTGTGCATTATAAATTTTATTCAGTCGACAGATGACCTAGGCCGAATGAAACTATCTGGTTTTGGTTGGATATAAATCTAAGAAACACTTATGAGGAGTAAGGAAGAAGAGGGTGGAAGAGGAAGAGGAGAAGGCGAAGAAGAGGGAAGGGAAAAAAAAAGGGGAAGGCAGAAGGAGGGGGAGGAACTGAAAGACGAGAGAAAGGAGCAAGAAGAAAAACGGTAAAAGAAGGATGAGGATAAGTATGATGGGAAGAAGGAAGAGCAAGAGAAAGAGAAGGGAAAATGGAAGAAGAGGAGGAGGAAGAGGAAGAGGAGGATGAGGAGGAGGAAGAGGAGGAGGAAGAGGAAGAGGAGGCAGAAAAGTTTAGGAAAGAGGAAGAAGGTGGTTCGGGAGTAGAAAAGAATAGCTTAGGAGGACGAGGAAGAGAAAACGAGAAGGAAGGGTGGAGGAAAAAGGAAGAAGGGGAGGAGGTACGGGGGTCAGAGGGGAATAACTGAAGAGGAAGGGGAAGAAGAAGAAGAAGAAGAAGAAGAAGAAGAGGAGGAGGAGGAGGAAGAGGATAAGGAAGGTACTATGGAGGTTAGAGTTGTTTGGAATTGCAAAACTCTCTTCCTTATAAGGAATTGGCTTGTGCTGCTCACTCATTATGGGGCAGAGGTGAACACATGAGGCGAATAGATTCAGAAGGCGAAGACCAAAGTCTACCTCAAACTGTGTTCTTTGATGAACATAACACCCAATGTGAACAAGGGTTCAAGTTCGTCATTTTCTTTTTGGAAAAGATTCGTTCAATATGTTTCATTTAGTTTAGTCTGACGTGTGCATCGTTCAGTACATTCCTGGCTTCGAGTAGCGCAGTGGCCTTCCGGCCATAAGCAGTCACGGACAAACTGGCGGTAACACTTAAGTATGTGTTACATTGGACTAAGTGACGTAGGGAGAGATAAAGCTCGGATTGGTTTATGCTCTTTATTCTGGTGTTGGCCGGCCTGAGTCCAAAAGGATACTGTGACCTGTGACCTCACACGAATTAAATATCCCCCATGAATACCGAAAAGTAGCATCCTTCTGGCTAGGACAGGATTACCGGGCATGGCCCGGCAACTGTGCTTTTGGTCGCATACAAATGCCTTTCTCACAGGCTCAATATGGATGCAGCCCAAACATAAATATTCCGAGGCTGAAGGCCAGTACTCCTTACATATCAACACCAGTGGCTGTTCCCCCACATCCCGCGACAATACTAATATGTCTAATAACGTTCCTGTGGGGGACTCTGTCCACCAAAGGCTGAGTATTGACAATATGTACTCACTAAATCTTTCTGTGAGCTTTTTAACAGTGTTACAAGGCCGGTTGAGGCCGCATATATAACTATACCTCCCCGGGTCCGTGGCTTACCAACGCGTACATAGGCTCCACCTCTTGAGCGGAACCCTGGCAATGTTCCGCAGTCACATACACATCGTCAGGTTATCTTGGTCCTCCCTTGCCATCGGGTAACAGCTGTTGTGGCCAAGTTTGTGTCGTTGCTGGAGTCCACGGACTCTTCTGCACCTAAATCTCCTCTTTGCTTGGGTTACATTATCCTTGTACGATGGACAAGGTCGCCATCTTCGTCTACGAAGGTCTACCAAAAGCAAGAAGCAATGTACTTTCTATTCTTTCATTACCTTTTTTTTCATATTAACTTGTTATCGGGAATAGATTATACTCCACTGTTAAATTCAGGTTAAACCATTAGTGTTAATTAGATACCTTCACAATAGTAGAGAATCGCATTAAAAACAATGCTTGATTAGCAACTAGGAAATTTATTCTAGCAATTAGGGTAACTAGAAGCGGATTTCGTAGTCTCTGGTTAGGGGTGGGGGGGCGGGGTGGTGTGTGTGTGTGTGTGTGTGTGTGTGTGTGTGTGTGTGTGTGTGTGTGTGTGTGTGTGTGTGTGTGTGTGGAGTGGAGTGGAGTGGATGGGGGTCGATGTCTTAGGAATCTTGGTGAAGAATCCACCACTGGATACTGTAGAACATGATCCCGTCATGAAGGAGCTAATGGATCCATACTAACCTCAATGTGGTCGGTCTGCCCCACCGAATGGTCATTAGCATATCAGATCAGAAGGTTGAAAGTGTGATGCCTTTCCAGCAGCGTCGCTGGCCTTGATGTGGGTGGTTAGCACGTGATGGAAGGTTCGTTCTATAGATGAAGAAGGAAGAGAGGAAAGGAAATAGACAAACACACACGCATGCCTACACGCACACACACACACACACACACACACACACACACACACACACACACACACACACACACACACACACACACATGGGATAGTAGAGATACAAGAAGACACGGAAAGAAAACCAAGAAAGACAATTATAGAAGAGACTTAAAAAAGAACAGCTTTCCCTACGGGGTAATAGATGTTTGGAACAAGTTAGATGAAAATGTGGTGTGTGAAAAAACGATACACGAAATTAAAAACAGTCGAGATAAAACGAAATACGAAGACGGGACACCACGAGCATAGCTCCCCTTCCCGTAAAATACAGCTAGGTAAATACAACTAGGTAAACACACACACACACACACACACACACACACACACACACACACACACACACACACACACACACACACACACACACACACACACACACACACACACACACACATTACTACGCCTTTGGGATTTCAATGCGACTAAGAGAGGTAACCCTTACGACGTCACACTGGGAGAAGGAGTAGGAAGAGGAGGAGAGGAGGAGGAGGTGGAGGAGGAGGAAGAGAGAAGCTCCTATGATGACGTCGAAGCCTCGCAAATTCTACGCTTGTAGGATCCGATCCTGTATAGAGTTCTTAAACTGATTAAAGACGTTGGACGCTTTTGTGTCGAATAAAGTCGTCCGGAGTTAGAAGAACACTTGAGATTTTTTTTTTTTTTTTTGTGACTCTTTTGAATATTTTCTGGAGTGTTCATGTACCACCACGACCGTATCATGGAACGTTGTCTAAGAGATAGTATTTGTTATTTCTACTCATTCATCAAAGATCATAAGCCACAGTTAAACATATTTAGCTACTGTTATACATACCGGTAAAGGTATATGATAATGTAAGATATATAGTAATACATAAGATATATGAAAATATATATATAATGATATATTACAATAGAACATGATAATGATGTATTTTTATAACGCAAGTTTGCAATCGCTTCAGAACATTTCACATACCCGAGAGATTCCCCCCCACTCACTTCCCCTGGGGGATGGCGTGGCCCCACGGGGTAATATTCACATGAAGTTGAAAACCCCTGATAGGGTTACTGGGGGAGATTCTGTCCCCTTTCCTAACGAGAAGGAGGAGTCCTGATACGAATAAAATCGTTCGGCGGGAGGTAGGATTAGTCAGTAATGGTTAAAGGTTTCTCAAAAATAGATTTTTTTTTTTTTTTTTTTGGCGCGGAGATGTCCCCTCCTTAGTGGAATAAAATCGCCCGGCGGCATCCAGAATAAGCGAATAGGTTTGTATAACTCAGAGAAAAGGTTAACCTCTCCCATTCCTCACCCAGCTTAGATTTCGTACCACATGTAGACCCAAACCTCTAAAAAGGGGTTGGACCCAAGCCGGAATCACTGAGTGTTGGATTGTCATATTTCATTCTCCTTTTTTTTTCCTCTCTCTCTCTCCTCTTCCCTCACTCTACCAAAAGGAACCGAAGTGATATATCATTCTCTAGATGGACACTCATGAGAGTCGGAGCAACGCGTCCCTCAGAACCATTAAACGAAAAAGAGTGAAAAGAAAGAGTCTGTCTCAAAGAGGCTTCTGAAAGGTAAAGAGAGCGAGGGAGGAAGCGAGAGAGAGAGGAAAAGAGAACGAAGAAGGGGGAAAAAATGATCCGGGTGAATGGACAAGGGGAGGGGGAAGGGAAGAAGGGGGAAAGAAAGGGGGAAGGTCGGGGTGGGGGGTGGTAGGGGGAGAGGGGCACCTTTGGAAGGGGACCAATATAGAGGGCACCCGCTGAGATGGCAACAATACGCTGTGACGTCACTCAACATGGGCCCCAATTCGACCGAATGAAATCGTCTCTTCTCTTGAAAAAAAGAAAAACAAATAAAATAAGATAAAAACAGAAAACAAAATAAAATATAGAGTAAAAAACTAAGATAGAATAAGATAGATAGGAGTTACGTGGACATTGTTTAACAAAGAAAAATCTTGCTACCAAATTTAGAACCAAAAAGATTTTACTTTTTTTCTGTTGTGTGCGCCTGCACGTTGTCCATTAAAAGAGAGAGAGAGAGAGAGAGAGAGAGAGAGAGAGAGAGAGAGAGAGAGAGTGTGTCTGTGTGTGTGTGTGTGTGAGAGAGAGAGAGAGAGAGCGAGAGAGAGAGAGAAACGGTGAACTATCTATGACAACAACGAGCCCACTTTGGTAAAGCTATTTCTATCACGACTCCATTGAACAGAAACTCCCAGACTCTTCCGCCCCAGAAGCTGGCGGAGTTCATGGGAGAGTTGAGTCCTCGGTTTCAATGAGGTACTTAATGCGTCATTCCTAAGAGGAGTAGGCCGCCACGAGGCGATCAAGCGGTTCGCATTCACACAGCCCAGCGTTTCTCAACCCTTTTACCCTTGCATAACCATTAAAATAAATTGCATGTCTCAAGGAACCCCTGCGCAAAAAAAAAAGAAAGAAAAAAAAACGTGTACCATATCTTTCTCATTTTATTTTCATCGTAATAATAGATTAC
>NC_134793.1:23204099-23206599 GCF_046742065.1 Oratosquilla oratoria | reverse complement strand
TATTAATGTTAAGCAAGGTGGAAAAATAAGTCATGGATCTATTTCCGAGCTGTGAATTTATTCCTAACCGGTTTCGCTCTACTCTTCTTCAGAAGAAGCGTAGAGCGAAACCGGTCAGGAACAAATTCACAACTTGGTACCAGATCCATGACTTCTTTTTTCATGTTCCTTAACATATATATATATATATAATATATATATATATATATATATATATATATAATATATATATATATATATATATATATATATATATATATATATATATATATATATAATGTCATGGATCTGTAAGGCAAGTATACATATAAAGATCTGCAGAATATCAAAAGGAAGATTCAGTCCTTCTCAGACATGGTCATGTCGAACTCAACCGAAAACCATCTGGACCCCCAGAGGGTTCTAATCATAATTCTAGGGGACCACATCACACCAATGGAGTTATTTGGGGCCCCCAAAAACATGTTTTAGGACCACACCAATGTAACTGATCCCCTACATAAGGTGTTGCAAAACACTTTTTTGTGTAACAGCGTAGCAATTCGTACATATCCAAGAATACGGATAATTGGATATACATATCTTTCCAAGAACGGTTTTGTGGTTAGCGAAAGGTTTGTGACATGTGAGAAACGGGCCATCATCATCATCATTATTATAAAAAAGAGAGAGAACCCTAGAGGTAGCGGGTCCCCCCCCCTTTCCCCCTCCCCCACATTTCCCCATTTCCGTAATGGGGGAGCAATGAAATCCCATTGGAGGATCATTACACGCACCAGACCTCGCTCTCTGCGGTTCCTTGTCATCATCGGGTGACTCCACTTACCAGAGGGATTCTTCGGCAAAAAAAAAAAAAGAACTCCGGAGGAACTCTTGGAGGGGGAGGAGGAGGAGGAGGAGGACATCAGTGGGATGTGAGGCAACGGGAGGCTAATTTCATGGATTTTCCAACCCAGAACCTTGAATATGTTTTATTTTATTTATTATCATTTATATTATTATGTTTTATTTTTTTATTTATCAATATTTATTTTCGCATCCGAAAGCTCTCCTGTCGGCATGCTCCGCCTTTGTAATCCTTTATAATCCTTTGATGTATCTTATATGTGTATATTCTTTTTTTCTGGTTATTCTTAGACCCTTGAACTAGTGGGTGGCCTAAGGTCACCAGGACTGGGGGTGCGTCAGGGTCTTGTATGAGCTGGTTGGAATTGTCTGGTATTTGAAGGAAATTTGGAGGGGATGCTCCTGCATTGAAGGAGCAAATGACATGCTGGTTATTTTTTGTTTGATTCTTTTTTTTACCCCCAAAATACTGATATTTTATCGACTGAAAGCTCTCTCTATTTCTCTGTCTGTCTGTTTGTCTGCCTGCCTGTCTGTCTGTCTGTCTCTCTCGCTATATATATATATATATATATATATATATATATATATATATATATATATATATATATATATATATATATGTAAGGTAACCACCTTAGTAAATAAACAGAGTAGAGCGCTTTCGTATATTACATCTTCAGTGTAAATTGTCCGTTTATTTCTTTTCTAAAGTGGTTACCTTGCATTTATAAAAACACACGTTCCTAGTGTTTTTATTGCATATATATATATATATATATATATACTGTATATATATATATATATATATATATATATATATATATACATATATACTGTATATATATACATATCTTTCACACACATACATACACACACACACACACACACACACACACACACGTACACACACGTACACACATATCTTAGCCCCGCCCCCCTCTTTAAAGCGAGACATCTACCACGTGATTGCTATATTGTTGCCTCGTCTTAGATTAAAATGTCAATCAAAGGGAGCAATCTATCTCGCCTTAAACTCGGGTCTTTAGGCACCTCCGCGGTTGGGCCGAGACGCTTCTGTGGAGCTAAATTGTCGTCTTCTGTATGTTCACCGCGCAGTCTGTGATTTGGGGCGAGTCTGCGTGTTCTTCGTCGCGCTGGGACGAAAGCGTCTGTGTCTCCTCCCGACCAATAAAGGCTCTTGCGTGTGTTTGCGGCCCTTCAGGCTCTGTAGCATTTCCGTTCCCATATGCCTTTGCCATAGATTCCTCCCCTGCCATAGACCACATGTCACCCCCTCCCCTTCCCCCTCCTCCTCCCTTCTCCTCTTCCCTCTCTTCCTTCTCCTCCCCCTCCTCCTTCTCCTCTTCCTCCTCCTCCTCTTCCCCCTTCTCCTTCTCCTCCTCCTTCTCCTCTTCCCCCTCCTCCTTCTCCTCCTCCTTCTCCTCTTCCTTCTTCTCCTCCGTTTCATGGCTCCTTCTTCGTATCTTGAGACATTTTTTTCGTAACTCAGAACTGGCGACGCTGTAAATAGATAACACGCAAACACACATACAATGGGTGATAGGGAATCATAAAAGACTATAAAACATGCTAATAGGAGACCTTTAGGTCCATAAGCATGTTGGATGTAAAAAAATAGAATAATGGAATA
>NC_134793.1:23189099-23199099 GCF_046742065.1 Oratosquilla oratoria | reverse complement strand
ATCAAATCCATGCAGGCCTCAAGGAACCCGGTTCCTTTTCAAACTCGAGACGCGTACACTTCCATACGGGCCAATCAGGTTTCTTTGTCGACTACAGACCGACAGACAGACGAATAGATAGTCCTTCCCGTCTTCGTCGTCATATTCTGGGCCTATATTACCACTTTTCCTGAGTTTCAAACTTCCCTACCGCTTTCAAAAAATTGTGGACTCTTTCCGAGTTGCCCTCGGTTGAATAAAATCACCTGACGGCAGCCAGAGTAATATACACGTCGCCATGGTAACGAAAAAACTATCTTCAGTGTAGTGACGTCACTGTATGCATACATACATATATTCTTGTGTTCACAAATACTCAACATACACTCAACAAACACTCAACATACAGACATTTACGAGTATATATTGGTATATTACATCTTCAGTGCATTAGATGTAATATACGAAAGCGCTCTGCTTCGTTATTTTCTTTTTCCAAGTGATCTACTTTTGCATAAGTGAACACACGTACCCGTGTTCTTATTAGCATGTATGTATATATATATATATATATATATATATATATATATATATATACATATATATACATATATATAATATATATATATATATATATATATATACATATATATATATATACACATATATATATATACATATATATATAATATATATATATATATATATATATATACACAGTATGTATATATTATACGTGATATATCAAAATAGCGGTTTCAACTTTTTTGCTGTGGTAGCCCTGAGTATTCCCTGGCTGACACCTGTCAGCTAGGGGCTCACAACTAACACCTGACATTTTGTGATCCTCGTACAGCTGACACCTGGCAGCTGACACCTGTATAGGCCGTGGGTGACGGCCTGTTCGGGGATTTTTTTTTTTTTTTTTTTTTTTTTTTTTTTTTCTTTTTTTTTTTTACGAAAACAAACGTCCTCCAAGAGGTTTTGATTTTTTTTTCTTCAGAGAAAGGTCGATTTCGTCTCTGCTTTATCTATTTTCGAATTTATTTTTTATTTATCCATCTATTAACCAATCAATTTATATGTTTATTTATTTACATGTTTATTTATTTATTTACTTATTCATTTACCTACTTCGAATCCCACCATTTTTTTATTCATATACCCTTGAGGGTGTGGATAAGACGATGAGGAAAAGAAGGAGGGTGGGTAGAAGGTGGAAGGGGAGTGGAATGAGAAATAAGGAAGAGGAAGAAGAAGAAGTAGAAGAAGAAGAAGAAGTAGAAGTAGAAGAAGAAGAAGTAGAAGAAGAAAAAGAAGAGGGAGAAGAAAAAGAAAAAAAAGGAGAAGAAAAAAATATGATGATGAAGAAGAAGAAGGGAGAGGGAGAGAGAGAGAGAGAGAGAGAGAGAGAGAGAGAGAGAGAGAGAGAGAGAGAGAGAGAGAGAGAGAGAGAGAGAGAGAGCGAGGCAGGAAGAAGATAAAAAATAGAGAAATGTGAATCGAGTTGTTAGGGATTCCTATTCCCCCCTCTCTTCCCCCCCCTTCCTCTTTCTCCTTCAACCCCCCCTCCCCCGGCAGTTGGGCAATCCGTCACTCGTTTATTTACAAGCTGATTTTTTTTCTTTTCTTTTTTCTTTGACCGCCGCCGCCGCCGTCGATCCAGTTGTCGCTCGCTGTGGTGACCGCCAAGCCACCGAACACTTGGTGGAGGAGGAGGAGGAGGAGGAGGAGGAGGAGGAGGAGGAGGAGGAGGAGGAGGAGGAGGGAGGTAGGAGAAGAAGGAGGAGGACGAAGACGGCGGGAAGAAGAAGAAGAGGAGGAGGAGGAGGTGGAGGGAGGTAGGAGAAGAAGGAGGAGGACGAAGACGGCGGGAAGAAGAAGAAGAGGAGGAGGAGGAGGATGGGTAAGGAGAGGAGAAAGATTAAGAGGATAAGGAGGAGGAGAAGGAAGAAAAACAGGAGGAAAATGAGAAAGAGGAAAAGAAAGAAGAATAGGAAAAGGAGGAAGGGTAGTAGGAGGAGGAGGTGGAGGTGAAGGGAGGGGAAGAAGGAGGAGGAGGAGGAGGAGGAGGAGGATTAGGGAAAGGAAAGGAGGGAAGGAGGGAGGAAGGGAGGGATTTGTGTTCTGTCTAACCTTTCCTCCTCTCTTCTTTCCTCTCTCCCTCCCTCCCTCCCTCCTTCCTTCCTTTCCTCCTTCCCTCTCTTCCTTCTTTCTGCTCCACCTCTCTTCCTCCCTGCCTCTCTCCTTCTCTTTCTTCTTCCCGCCCTCCTTCTCTCCCTCCCTCCCTCCCCGCCTCCCCCTCCCCTCTTCCCCTTCTCCCCCTCACCCTCCCTCCCTCCACCGCCTCCTCCAGATTTCCTTTCATGGTTCCAATCAATGGAGTTTCCGGAGGAGAGCAAACGTGTTTGAAAACCTATCCATCCATCCATCCATCTATCCATCCATTCATCTACCTATTTATCCATCCATCCATCCATCCATCCATCTATTCATCCATCCATCCATCCATCCATCCATCTATCCATCCATCTATTCATCCACCCATCCATCCATCCATCCATCCATCTCGAAGTAAAGTTAGATTCTGTGTTAAGTTACATCAGTAAAGTATACCACAACACCGTAGTGAACAGACTCGGATCCGTTCGGTTCTGCAACCGGCTTGTGGTGGTGGTGGTGGGTGATGGTAGGAGGTGGGTGGTATGTGGTGATCATGTTGTAGTTCGTTACGTCTGAAAAAAGGACGTTGTCTTTGGTTACCAACGTGACCACTGTTGGACACTTTCTCCAACTCCATCAAATGTTTCCAGCTTAAAACGTTTCCAGCTTCTGGAAACGTTGACCGAACGTCAAGGGTATTTCCTTCCAACTGTGTCTTCGTGTTCCCACACGTACTTGGAGTTATCAAACGGGGCTATTTTTCCTCCAACCTCCGATTAATCGGCGGTACCGTCCACCTCCAGAACTTTTTCCGCAGTAAATTCACTATGGCAGACTATTTTGTTTTCTGAACAAAAATGCACAGAACGTCTTTAGACATTCTTGAAGAAAAATATTTTCCTTCAGCATATCAGAATCCTTCCCGGAAGCTGCGTACTGGAGATCTGCTCCAGCAGTCGAAGGAAAAAAAGCCCAGTGTGATAACGCCTTCACACGTGCAGGCGGTCACCAGTCCTCTTCCTTTGCAGGCCACGTCTCCTCCCCCTCCCCCTCCCCCTCCCCCTCCGATCCTCTTTCCATTGTTTACATTGAGACGAAACTTCCGGACTCTGCCGATCGGAATGCGAAGCATCGGGTTACCAATGACACTAAACCTGATCAAGTTCCCCGGGTCTTATGTCAATCTAATACTCTTCCTTCTCTCCCCCCCCCGCCCCCTCCGGTGTCCTCCTTGCCTCCCGAAGACCCTTGCAACAACATCGTTTCCGGTACTTTGTGTATACACAGAACTTCGCCTTGGGGGTCTTGTGTCAATCTGATCTCCCGATCCGTCCCACATTCTCCGAACCCCCCCACACACTCCTCCTCTTTCTTTCCTCTCCCCTATTCCCTTCCTCCTAATCCCCCATTCCCCTCCAATCCCCCCCTCCCACCCATACTCCCCCCAGGGTCATCATTTTAGTATTACCTCTCCCAGCAACAGGACTTCCGTTGTATTGTCCATTTGCTCGAGGTCTTCTTAAGCGAACAGAGCCAAAAGCATCTGGAGGCAGTCTTCGGCTCCCGGTCGATGGGCGTGGCCAATCTTTATCCCCGGGATCTCCTTTGGCGTCCCCCCTCACGTTTTTCTTCATTTCCCTATTCCTCCCTCCCCTACTCCTTCATCTCCTCTTCTTCCCCATCCTTCATTTCCCCTTCCTCCCTATTCACTTCTTCATCTTCTCTTCACCCCTCTCCCTCCCACACTCCTTCATCTCCTCTTCCTCCCTCTCCTTCATTTTCCCCTTCCTCCATTCTCACTACTTAATTTCCCCATCCCTCCCTCCTCACTCTTTCATTTTCCCCTTTATCCCTCCTCACTTCTTCATCTCCCCTTCCTCCCTCCTCACTCCTTCATCTCCCCTTCCTCCCTCCTTCATCTCCCCTTCCTCCCTCCTCACTCCTTCACCTCCCCTTCTTCCCTTTCCCTCCCCCACCCCCTCCTTCATCTCTCCTTCCTCCCTCTCCCTTCCCCTTACCTTCATCTCCCCCGACTCTATTTCTACTGTTTCTATCATTACAATTGTTGATATAATGACAACTGCACCTCGGACATGGACTATGTGTACTATTTGTACC
This sequence comes from Oratosquilla oratoria, assembly GCF_046742065.1. Lineage (NCBI taxonomy): Eukaryota > Metazoa > Arthropoda > Malacostraca > Stomatopoda > Squillidae > Oratosquilla > Oratosquilla oratoria. The sequence goes on along the minus strand of NC_134793.1, from coordinate 23,194,839 downwards.
GCTGTCAACAGATAGTACTATACCCAAACACAGGTTACAAGCCCAATTAGTGATTTTGCTTAAGTAGTAAGATAGATTGTGGGCTAGTTTGAGAGTATTTCCGGGGGTAGTTTGCGGGCAGTTCGCGGGGTAGTTAGCAGCCCTAGCAGTCCTGGTAATTCGACCCCCGTCGATATGTAATCACTACCAGTGGTCTACCCGCATCCTGTTCGTATCATCCACATCCCGTTTTCTCTCGATCTAAGCATTACGGTAATGTACTGGTTCAGTGTTAGGAAGAGGAGGAGGAGGAGGAGGAGGAGGAGGAGGAGAAGGAGGAGGAAGAAGAGGAAAAGGAGGAGGAGGAAGAGGAAAAGGAGGAGGAGGAGGAGGAGGAAGAGGAAGAGGAGGAGGAGGAAGAAGAGGAGGATAAGGCCACTGAATCTTGTCTTTTCCTTAACTTTCTTTCAAATCCTTCACTCACTCCTCCTTCCATTTCCCCTTCACCCCGTCCCCCTCCCCCACCTCCAACTCTTTCCCCCCCAGCTGCAACCCCTCTTCCCCCTCCCCCATCTCCCCTTCCCCCCTCTAGATTGCATGACAGGAAGCAAATCTGAGCGCTGCTTCGTTCCCCCCCTCCCTCCCTCCCCCTCCGAGTAATTTCCGATTCGATCGAGACAAGCCACCAGAGAAGCCTCACTGATGCACTACGGAGGGAGGAGGAGGAGGAGGAGGAGGAGGAGGAGGAGGAGGAAGAAGAAGAAGAAGAAGAAGAAGAAGAAGAAGAAGAAGAAGGAGAAGAAGAAGAGAAGAAGAGGAAGAGAAGAAGAGGAAGAGAAGAAGAAGAAGAGGAAGAGGAGGAGGAGGAGGAGAATGCAGAAAAGTATAGGAGAACAGTAAATACCTCTCTCTCTCTCCTTCTTTGTCTCTTTTCTTTCCTTCTTTTCCTTCCCCTCTCTCTCCCTCATTCCCTCCCACCTCTCTCTCTCTCTCCCTCTCTCTCTCTCTCTCTCTCCTTCCTCCCGACTTCGTCTTCATCGCCAAGTATTTAGAGGATAGAGAGACTGGACATCGATGGGAAAGAGCGGCCGGGGCAGTGGGGGGGGGAGGAGGGGACGGGTGAGGGTGAGAGGGAGGGTGTTCCTTCTCCCCTCACTTCCCACGATGAACATAAGAAAAACACAATAGAACAAAGGCGGAAGAGAGGTAGGAAGAGATGGGGGAAGGGGGGAGAGGGAGGGGGAGAGGGAGGAGGAGGAGGAGGAGGAGGAGGAGGGGGAGAGGTATGTGAGGGGTCAGTTGAGGCGAAAATTTGGTTCCTTCCTTTTATTAATTGGGTGAGTTTGAGAGGAACAAAGGGAGTAATTACGGGGCGGATATGGAGGGAGGAAGGAGGGAGTGAGGAGGGAGGACGCCGATTTCACTCCCCTTCACTCCATTGCAGACTCCATCTGATTCGTCTTTAACTCCATTTACCTCTCCTTTTTTATTTTACTTGATTTTTTTTTATATTATAGTATATATGTAAAAGTGTGTCTTTGATTTGGCTATCCCTCTTACAAAGGGGAAAAAGCCCTTAGTATATAGGGAGATATGTGCGTATGAACGTATATTGTATAGACTATAAAGGGAGGTAGTATATGTGTATAGGAACGCTTTGTCGTATAGACGACATTGAAAATGATCTTTTAAAGAAAGAACTCAAGCAAAGGTCTCTGACTTAAAATGTAAAGAATCCTCTGGACGCCCGATCAAGAGTCTTGAAGTGAGTCCTTGGAGGAGAGGAGGAGGAGGAGGAGGAGGAGGACGAGGAAAAGGAGATGGAGGGAAGAAGAAAAAAAAAAGGAGAAGGAAGAGAAGAAAGCAGAGGGGAAGGAGGAGAAAGAAAAGGAGGGGATGGAGGAAAAGGAGAAGAAAGAGGAAGAGAAGGAGAAGAAAGAGGAGGGGAAGGAGGAGAAGGAGACGAAAGAGGAGTGGAAGGAGAAGGAGAAGGAAAGGTAGAGAAAAGAAGTGGAGGAGGAGCAGAAGAAGGAGAAAGAGAGAAGAAGAAAGAGAAAGAGAGGGAGAAGAAATAGAAAGTGGAGAAAGAGAAAGAGGAGAAACACAACAAAGAGAGAGAGAAAGGGAGAAAGAGAGGGAGGAGGAGGAGGACAAAGAGAAGGAGGAGGAGGAGGAGGAGGAGGACATCCAGGTATGGGAGTGCACAACCAGCTTTCACTTCGTTTGCGCTTATCAAAGTTATTTGTGTGGGATTGTTTCCCCCTTCCCTCCTCCCCCTCCCCTCCCCTCCCCTCCCCTCCCTCCCTCCCTCCCAGCCGTGACCCTGTCCAGCTGTCGCCAGACGATCTTATTCAGTCCAAAAGGATAAAAATGAACTCTGTGACTGTCAGAATGTTCATAATGGCTCTCACTGCCTGCAGCTGGTTTTATTAAGCTGAAGGGATATCTCTCTCCGGATTGGGGTTAAAAACATTACATTAATATAAAGTAACGATGTGGAAGAGGGTTAAAATAGAATATGGTAGTGGTGGCGGTGGTGGTAGTGGTGGTAGTGGTGGTGGTGGTAGTGGTGGTGGTGGTAGTGGTGGTGGTGGTGGTGGTGGGGGAAGGGAAGAGAGGGCGTTAGAGAGACCAAAGAAAGAGAAATGGGTCGGGAGGAGATGGGGGAGGGGGGGAAGAGGGGGAGAGATTGATGATGAGGTGAAGAGGAGTTGAAGAGACAGGGGGAAGAGAGCAGAGGGAAGAGAGAGGTGGGTGGGGGGAAATGGGGGAAGAGAGGGAGTTGAAGAGAGTAGAAGAGAGGTGTATGGACGAGAGGGAGGAGAGGGGGAGGGGTAGAGGAGGGGGGAGATTCGTGAAGAGGGAATAGGAGTTGTAGAGAGGAGAGGAAAAGAGCCGAGGAAGAGAGGTAGGTGAGGAGGGGCAGAGGAGGAGGCAAGAGGAGTTGGAGAGAGTGGAGGAAGACAGGAGAGGAAGAGAGAGGAAGGTGGGGAGGGGGAGGGGGAGAGGGGGTAGAGGGGGGGAGATTGATGTTGTCAAACCATTTCAGCAGCTATTGTCTTAGTAAACATAAAAGACTATTAATAACCATTAGATACCTTATTGCACACATTTAGTTTTTCAACTATCGCTTGTCGTCTCGGGCCAACAGGTTGTGGAGCAATGCATCACTAAGAATCAAGATAACTAACAGCAGTGTTTAGTTAATTATTACTTATGCGCTAAGGAAGCACCACTAAGTACTGGGATTGCCTAGTGTTGATGACAGTCATACAAACCGAGTTATGGAGTCTTGATCCTTCGCCCAAGGCCAAGGAAATCGAGTTATGGATTTCTGATACAGCGCCCAAGGCTCTTCGGAAGATGAATGAAACGTTTAGCTTCAACTAACGATCAACATCCGGGTCGAGGTAGCATTCAGACCTCCAATACAGTGAAGCTTTCAGACCTCCAATACAGTGAAGCGCGTTGCGTTTGCAAAACTTCTTCTCGTGAACCCGCAACTCTTTTAGTACGGTTTAGGTTCTCGGGAAAAAGAAAACGGGGGAGATTGGGGACACAAGACTAGGCCTTTATCGTTCAAGTCTCCTTCACCTTCCGAGGTCGTCCCTCAACTGAATAAAATCGTCTGGTATTAGCTAGGCTAAGAAGATGAGCTAAGATAAGGAAACGAGTGGAGGATGGGATTAGAATGGGTGGGAGTGGAATAGGTGGGAGTGGATCTGTGTGCCTTGACTTGGCTACCTCCTTTATGATGGGGAAGAACTTATTGATATATAGATGGATAGATGGATGAATGGATGGATGGATATCTAGATGACAGAGGAACCTCCCAACTCCTTGGCGAGGTCAGAAGGCTCCAGCCTTCACTGGATAATCATGATTTTTTTTATTTTTTATTCCACAGTGTGAATTCGATGCTCACACCGGAGCTAGTACAGGAAAAAACCTTGTCTCTTGTGTTTAGAATTAAGAATGTGACTTCTCTATATAATGATACGCCTGTGTGTGTGTGTGTGTGTGTGTTGTGTGTGTGTGTGTGTGTGTGTGCGCACACACACTTTCACAAGCACAGATCATCTGTTTTTATTTGGGTTTCTTAAAGTTAAAAAAAATGTATTATTAGTAACGAACGCATTTCTAAAATATACCAGGATATCTAAAAAGTCTTCTTGATATTCGGGATTTTGTAGATTTTGGAAAAAAATTCCTTACGAATATTAAAAAGTTTTTGAAATTTTGAGATTCCCGATAGAAAGAAGTGTCTGCACTCCTTCTTAGGAGTCGCAGAAGGAGGATGGAGGAGTTGGGAGTCGTAGGAGACAAAAGTTGAAGGTTGGGAGTTGTTATGAGGGAGTCGGAGGGAGTGGGGGGAGGTTGGAGGAGGCTGGGGTCAAGAGTGAGGACCCCACATTTAGCATTTCCGCTTTTATGCGACAGGTGTTTGACGTCATCGTCATTGTGGGCCACAAAGAGACACAATGGGAGAGGAAATCAGTGGGTAACTTTAGGTTTGTGAAGAGGATGAGTGTTTGGGAAATATTCTTAAGTTTGTAATATTTTTTAAGATTTATAATATTTTTCAGTGTTTGGAAAATATTATTAAGTTTATAATATTTTTTTTTGGATTATTGATTAATCTTTTTGTAAAGGGGATGAATGCAAAGGTAGATTTCTTTGGTAATCGCCATTGTCTACATCGTCGCCAACACAAACATTAGCACTAAACGGCAAACACTAATATCGCTGTTAACATTATTACCTTCATCCTTCTCCTCCTCCTCCTTTTCCTCTTCTTCCTTTTCCCCCTAAACCTCCTCCTCCTTTTCCTCTTTTCTCCTCTTCTTCCTTTTCCTCCTCGATCTCCTCCTGCTCCCTTTCCTCCTCTTCTTCCTCTACCTCCTCCCCCTTTTCCTCCTCTTTCTCCACTTCTTCCTCTTCCTCCCCTACCTCTTCCTTCTCTCCTCCTTTTCCTCCTCTTTCTCGTCTTCTTCCTCTACCTCCTCCTCTTCCCCTTCCGCATGATCATCAAAATCATGCTTCAAGGTATCCTTAGTACTGTTCTTTCACAACCACCCTAATATCCCTTTCCTCCCTCTTCTAAACTCGAACTTCCCCTCCTCCTCCTCCTCTTTGTCTCTTCTCCAAATACTCCCTCCCTCCCTCCCTTTCATCCTCCAACCTTATCTTCGTTCTTCCCAGGACTGTTTGATATACTCTCCCTCGAATCACAAATTCTCTTATGCTATCCTCGCATGGGGCTCAAAAAAAAAAAAAAAAAAAAAAAAAAAAAAAAAAAAAAAATTCGTCCTTCTGCAGAAGCTTACCACATCCACTCTTGAGCTGGTGGCGTAATCGGAAGCCTGCTGGTCTCGCATTCGCTTATTCCTGGGTTCGAGTTCCCCACTCCTCTCTGATTTCCATCAGTGACTGTTATTACTTGTTCCGACAGTCCTTTAAAGGATAAAGTTGACGGCTTCGGTCGTAGGTAAACGCCTTCTCCTTTTCCTCTTCTTCCTCCTTTCTCTTCTTCTTCTTCCTCCTCTTCTTCTTCCTCTTGGTCCTCTTCCTCCTTCCTTTTCCTCCTCCTCTTCTTCTTCTTCCTCCTCTTGCTCTTCTTGCTCCTCACCTTGCTCCTCTTCCTCCTCCTCCTTCTTCCTCTTCCTCCTCTTGGCCTCTTCCTCTTAATGGTCCTCTTCCTCTTCTTCTTCCTCTTTGTTCTTTTCCTCTTCTTCCTCCTCTTTGTTCTTTTCCTCTTCTT
>NC_134793.1:23176599-23181599 GCF_046742065.1 Oratosquilla oratoria | reverse complement strand
ACCCCATTTTGAAAGGGACTCTCATGGGTCGAAACCCCCTTCAAGAGGGGTTTTTTGACCCCTAAGGTGCATAAAAACCCTCTGGGTTTATCTGAAACAGACCCTGGTGGAATGCGTCGCTGTGTTGAAGAGGCTGACCCCTTTCAAGGTCTGTAGACCTTGATCCCACCCAACCAACCTCTGACCCGTCAGGCTAAGCCTATGTCCACTTAACCTATACCAGTGTCTTCCCTTGCCCTCCCGTTGTCCTCTTCTACCTCACACTCCCGTTGTCCTCTTCTACCTCAAACTCCTGTTGTCCTCTTCTACTTCATTCTCTCGTTGTCCTCTTCTCCCTTACCGTTGTCCTCTCTTCTTTCACCCTCTCGTTGTCCTCTCCTCCCTTACCTTCCCGTTGTCCTCTCTTCCCTCGCCCTCCCGTTGTCCTCTCCTACCTTACCCTCCCGTTGTCCTCTTCTCCTTTACCTTCCCGTTGTCCTCTTCTCCTTCACCTTCCCGTTGTCCTCTCCTTCCTCATCCTCTCGTTGTTCCCTACCCGCTTACCCTTCCATTGTCCTCTCCTCCCTTACCCTCCCGTTGTCCTCTTCTCCTTTACCTTCCCGTTGTCCTCTTCTTCACCTTTCCTTTGTCCTCTTCTCCTTCACCTTCCCGTTGTCCTCTCCTCCCTCATCCTCTCGTTGTCCTCTACCCTTCCATTGTCCTCTTCTTCACCTTCCCGTTGTCCTCTCATCCCTCATCCTCTCGTTGTCCTCTCATCCCTCATCCTCTCGTTGTCCTCTTCTCCCTTGCCCTCCCGTTGTCATCTCCCTCATCGTCCTGTTGTCCTCTCCCACCTCACCTTCCCGTTGTCCTCAACTTTCTTTATCAACTCATGACCTGATGACCTGAAAAAGCGTACTCGATATGGTATACTAGTCCACCTGTCTGCTGATTTCTCTGGAAAGGCGTGTTTGATGTGGCCTAAGCGCGTAATATATTCTCTGGTAGTCCTTCTGTCAGCTGACCAGCCTGGGAATGTGTGTGCTTGGTGTGGACTAAGCTCATGCTGCTTTGGTAAACAACCACACCTGACAGGTGATCTGCCTGGACCACTTTGCTTTGCAATATTTTCTATATCGAACTCTATTTGCTGTTTGAAAACCCTCACGTTCTGATTTTAGTTATTTGTTACATATGTTTACCAATTTGTTTAAGGGTCAATTGTACAAAGTAAATGTTTCACCCCTCTTCCTTCTTTCCTCCAGTGACGATATACAGAGAGAACGAGAAGAAAGAGAGAGAGAGAGAGAGAGAGAGAGAGAGAGAGAGCAACAGAGAGAACAACAGAGAGGGAGAGAGATCAACAGAGAGGGAGAGAGAGAGAGAGAGAGAGAGAGAGAGAGAAAGAGCAACAGAGAGAACAACAGAGAGGGAGAGAGAGCAACAGAGGGAAAGAGAGCAATAGAGAGGGAAAGAGAGCAACAGAGGGAAAGAGAGCAACAGAGGGAAAGAGAGCAACAGAGAGGGAAAGAGAGCAACAGAGAGGGAAAGAGAGCAACAGAGAGGGAAAGAGAGCAACAGAGAGGGAGAGAGAGCAACAGAGAGGGAGAGAGAGCAACAGAGAGGGAGAGAGAGCAACAGAGAGAGCAACAGAAAGGGAGAGAGAGAGGGGGAAAGGGAGAGAGGAGGGTGTGTGTGGGGGGGTAATTTCTTCAGGTGAAGCAAGATCTCCCCTAACACGGTTCAAATCACCACCAGATGGGATAATCACACTGGCGTAAACAAGAGTTTGCCTCCGCTGTCCCTCCTCCTTCCACCCCCACCCCCTCCTTCCCTCCCTCCCTCCCTCCCTCCACCAGGTACACACAGACAGGCAAACAGGTTGGATACCCACCCCGTTCCTTCTTCAGAAACACCTTCATTCACCCTCGTTTCGCCCCCACCTCCACCCACGACTCCCCACTGGAAACATCTGGTTGTTTTTCGTCCAAATACATAATGGATTCGGGGATTTTTTGAGATGTTTCTTGGTGGGCACTGTCGGTTTGGTTTTTGTGGCAAGCGTGGGGCTCTCGTCCATCGTCCTTGGTCGCCAGTTCCGACCAGCCGGAGACCAGATGAAGTCAAATACCTCAATGCTTGCAAGTTCTGGGTATCCAGGGGCCTTAGTTAACCCTCCTACCACTGAGCAAGCTCGGCAAAAGGTGGTCGGTGGTTACAGATGCCAAGAAACGTGTAATGGAGAGGGGGAAGTGGTATGTTGAATTGAGCGGGCTGGCGACGCGTGGCAACTAGCGAGTTCTTCCCGCCCGTCCGCTAGATCAGAGCCACCTGTCGTCTATGTTCTGACCCAGGGGGGGTTCCTTCGGAGCGGATGTCGATTCCCAGAATTTCATCCAGGATTATTTTCGTCCTACGGTTTAGGGATTCATACAGCGTCCTGCATGGTCAGGGCGTCCGGTTAAGGATCGGAGAAGGTTACATTAATTACGTAAAATGTCTTGTAATGAAGCACGGATCAGCAGGCATGCAGCCGAGTAACAGTTTCAACACGGAAAGTAATTTCTCTACATTTTTGCTCTAGCTGGCTGGTGCCAGACGATTTTATTCATCCAGCAGTCTGAATGGGAATTAGATTTGCTCAGCATTGATCGAAATTCCATTTCTGTAACAAGATAGCCCCAAGTTTGGAGAGAATGGATTTAGTAATCGTTGTGAAAATGAAGACGAATGTGCATCGACGTGGGGCAAGCTCCGAGATGTTGTTGTGTTTTGTTAGCGGCTCGCTGACCTGACCGCGCTAGAACCCCTCACGCCAACACGACTAAATGCCTACCGTGGATACAGGAACCTGACGCCCAATAATCATTAGAACTATATAGATATCTCACTCCTCTCGTGTAAAGTAGTTAAATTGTAACCAAGTGCTTATTTGGAAAATGAATAAAATAAAACAAAGAAAATAATGACAATAATAGTAATAATAATAACAACTATATATTATCAATGATGATAATGACAAAGGGAAATGTATTTCTATGGGACAATTTGACAATGTCCACGGTAGGACCATGTCAGGGCATTGTACAATCACTGCACGGTTGGCCAGCATCATACCTTGGAAATCAAATTGGAGACATTTATACAACTATTGGAAGAGGCATGAGTACATTTACAATATGTGCATATTCCTGTGTGTGTGTGTGGGGGGGATTGTGTGTTTGTGATTCACCATAGTCTTAGATTACGTGCTGGACTCGTGATCAACAATTATTACTAGCTGAGAGTTCAGAGTTCATATATGGCCCGATCTATGGGTAATGTTGTTTACATTTTTGGGTATCTTTTTATGTATTTTATTATCATTGTATGTTTAATATCTAACTTCTTAATGGACTGAAAGGTCTCTTCTCAATCTCTTTCTTTTTTTGCCTCTTATCCTTCTTTCTTTTTTCGTAGATGATAATTTTCTAACTGATTTCAGATATGAAAAGAAATATATTTTGTCTTGCTTTTGTTTTTGTGGTCCCTTGCCTTTACCCCCCAAAAAAAAACACCCACTTGACTGTTATCTCACAGGACAAGTTCTCACGTACTGTTTTTTCTCTTTTCAGATATGGATGCTGAAGATGTTCACTGTGGAAACATCCGTGATGTTGTGAGACATCTGTTGGCCAGTTCAAATCCAGCTTCTCTTCCACCAGCTCGCATCGAGAACGCGCGCACTCTTCCTTCGTTTATCCATAAGATATCCAAGACGAGGAGGAGTTAATAAGAAGACAAGTACAAGCCTGAAGAGGAGGAGTAGGAGATAGAGGGTGATGATGACGATGACGATGAAGAAGACAAAAGGAGTAATGATACGCCTCAGCCTAAGGACTAAAACACAGAATCTCCCCTCTTTCCTTTTTTGTCTGGGGAAGAATGATTTTTTTTCAATTTTGTATTGTCCTAAGTCTTTTTACCTGTATATGAGTTTAACTGTTAACTGCAGTAGTCACCAGTTAACAGCTTCTTAACCCGTTTTTTCATAATGACAGTGAGAAAAAGAGAGAAAATTTTGAAAAGATACTTTGGTGTTTTCTGAGGTACGGTTCCATGCAAAAATTTAGGAAGAGCATACGAACATAAAACCATAAGAATGGAGGAGAGTTCAAGAGACCATAAGGCCTACACTAGGCAGTTCTATGTCCATTACCACCTATCATCCACATCCTTAAAGTTATCTAATCTACCTTTGAAACAACCAACAATTTCAGTGCTCACTACATAGATACTAAGTCAATTCCATTCGTTAACCACTTTATAGGTAAACCAGATCTTGCCTATTTCCTTCTTAAACCTAAATTTGTCCAATTTAAACCCATTACTATGAGTCCTAACCTGATGTCTGAATATGATGACCTTGCCTGGATCACTTTTGGCCCATTTGAACATAAACATAGGTCGTTTGAGTGCAGTAAAACAATTCCTATTTTTACTATTTCTTCTACCTAGGACCAAAACAAACACTTCTGTTCAACTATGACTGAACTCAAGAATACAGACATCCCAAATTAAAAAGATCACCAGAAAAAACACACACAAACCACTTCACAGAGCTGAAGAAGCTATTTTTGTTCAGTACAAAAAACATGGTAGACATTTAACAGTAAATTAGTTACATGAATCTCAGAGGCTGGAGACGAAATTTCCTTCCTAGTTGACCTACTGGTCGAAGCCAGTGGTCGACTTGTTTTTCTCTCGTCCTCTGGGTTCCTTCAAGACCAGCTGTGCACCATCTGTACAAAACTTGAAGTTCCTGAACTCAACTTCTCCTCCTCTCCCTTCTCTTCCTCTTCATCCTCTTCTCCCTCTCCTCTGTCTTCCTCCTCATCTTCCTCTTTTTCTTCTCCCACCTCTACCTCTCTCTCCACTTCATCCTCTTCTTCTCCCTCTCCTCTATCTTTCTCTCATCTTCCTCTTTTTCTTCTCCCACCTCTCTCTCTCTCTCTCTGTCCTCTTCATCCTCTTCTCTTCCC
>NC_134793.1:23144099-23171599 GCF_046742065.1 Oratosquilla oratoria | reverse complement strand
TCGATATCATTTCAAAGACAAAAGACATCAAAACAGATGTCTATTTTGCATTTATTCACCAAACATCTCAGGGCAATGTACCCCCAACCTAGCAACGAACAAACTGTCTAGTTCAATTGAACTCTTGTGTTCACAAAAAAAAAAAAAATCCGCCATTTTCCTACGTAAAAGATTCCCACATCTGAATAGAATCACCTGGAGGCAGATGTAATAAAATTCTAAAGTTACAAAATGTAGCGAAGGAGGTAATCCAGATAGACTCATAACAGACGAAACATTTCAAAAGATGATAAAGTTTTATCTATTTATTTATTTTCTTCTTCTTTTTCTATCGTGAATTGTATATTTTCATGCACGTTATTCAGTCTTCGTAGTTTGTTTTCTAAATTCGTCCCTCTTGGATAAGAGGGACGAATTTAGAAAATAAACTACGAAGACTGAATAACGTGCATGAAAATATACAATTCACGATAGAAAAAGAAGAAGAAAAGAAATTACCATTTCTAGACACGATAATATGGAGGAATGATGAAGGTCCAAAGTTTACTGTATACAGAAAACCTACGAACAAAGATGATTACATACACTATCTCTCTGCACACAATGACAGGACAAAATCAGGCGTAATAATAGGATTCTTCTTGAGGGCATTAAGAATTTGCAGCCAGGAACATTTAGAAGAAGAGAATAAATACATTATGGATTCATTCATGAAACTGGGTTACCCAAGGGGATTAATATTAAAACTAAAACACAAAGCAAAAGGAATAATGAGACGAAAAAATGACAGGAGCGAAAATACGGACAGAGACACAAGAAAATTTCTAGTACTTCCCAATTCAAAAACAGCCAACAACATTACCAAATACTTACAAAAAGCAGGAATGAGCATTGCCGTCACTTCAGGACAGAAGATTAGAGACTTGGTCGGTCATAAAGGTGAGATCAGGACTGATCAGGCCAACAAAGAAAGCACAGTGTACAAAATTCCATGTGGTGATTGCCAACGAGCCTACTATGGAGAAACGAGTAAGGGGACTAAGGTAAGAATGACACAACACAAATCAGACTTAAGACATCACAGAACATCAAATGCTGTAGTAGTACACGCAGAGGAGTATGGACATTTACCGGACTGGAATAACATAAAAACAATTCACACAGGAATGAGTAAGAAAATCAGGAAAGCAATGGAAGCAGCATATATTAATAAGGAAGAATGTATAAATAATAGAAAAGGGTTTATCAGTTGGTCTAAAATAGGGGCGGAATTAGCAGTACACGACTGGCCAAAGGAAAATGAGGAGGCGGAACATAGAGCGGATCAATCGTCCGCGGATCAATCGTCAGCGGACCAACCATCCACGGATCAATCGTCAGCGGCCCGGTCGTCCACCAGGCCATTAACTAGGAGACGTCCTCCGGACGATATATAATCTTGTAACCCACTTGTACTACTTAGTCTCTCTGAAGAAGGTGTAAATAGCCGAAACGTTAGAGAAATAAACTCATCTCTGACTTGTGTGTTTCTTTACCACCCTCCTATCTTCATATATATATATATATATATATATATATATATATATATATATATATATATATATATATATATATATATTAAAAACTTATGTAATAGGTCTAGCGGCGTGCGTGTAGACACGCCTAAGTAGAACAGGTGATGTCCAAATGTGACAATAAACACTCGACCACAAAACGTAACAGGAGTCGTCGTTGCCTGGAGGCAAACAAACTTGTCCACTGACGCTTCAGCATTCTGCCTTGTCAAAAAGAATTTCTTTTTCTTTTTCATTTCATTTCCTCGCGTCATGAAATAAATGTACACATCAAAACAATGGGAAGGAAATTTTCTTTTTCTTTTTAGTATTTTGGGACGTCAAAATTAGTAAGTTGGCAGGAAAAAAGAAGAAGTTTATTTTGTGACGTCATGTCGCGTTGAATATCGTCTTTACCAAGAATGTCTTCTCGATAATAGTTTCAATTGATATTCTCTTTACTATTATCTCCAGAAATCCCTTATAAGCCCCTTTACTAAATTTCTTTCCTTTTTTTGTCTTTAACTGAAGTATATAGACAAAGAAAAGTGTTGTTATTTTTACATTAATATGTTTTGATTTTATATATATACTGTATATAAATATTTTTCCAAGAAGTCTTACTCACATTTGACTTCAGACAGTGAACTAGCCAGAAGGAAATGCATCAAGTGCGCCGTCGCTCCTCGACGTTTTCTCTGGGACTAAAGAACCCTTTAAATCCTTTGACATCGACCGGGAGCTTCTTCAGCTGAATAAAATCGCCTGCCGCCAAAAAAACAAGTACAACAGCACGTACACATCAAAAAGTAAAATGATTTTCAGTTTGGGGTTGAAATTCCATCTCATTCGTCGTTTTTCGTTATTCTTTTTTCAGTCATAACTTCACTATAGTTGTACTGCGAGCCGGCACTCCAACTCACGTGGGAGAGGAGTTGGGTATGTGTGTATATGTCTAAGGTCACAGCATTACCCATAGATCGGTCATATATGAGCTCTGAGCTCTCTTTCAGGAGTGAAAATCGCTGTCGATCATGAGTCCAACACGTGATCCAAGATCATAGTGAATCTCTCTCTCTCTCTCTCTCTCTCACACACACACACACACACACAAACACGATGGCGCAAGTGGTAGAGTTCCCGGCCGCCATTGCGGCGGTCCGGGTTCGAATCCCGCCCAGGGCTGAAATAACTTCAGTATCGCTGCGCTGCGGGTCGTTACTCCAACTCGTGGGCGGGGAGTTGGGTGTATGTGTGTGCGTGTAAGGTCACAGTATTACCCATAGGTCGGTCATATTGTGCTCTGAGCTCTCTTCCGGGAGGGAAATAGCTGTTGATCACAACTCCAAGACGTGATCGAAGACCATAATGAATCACACACACACATATACACAAAGACACACACACGACTCGATGGCGCAAGTGGTAGAGTTCCCGGGCACCACTGCGGCGGTACGAGTTCGAATCTCGCCCAGGACTGATATAATTTTAATATCGCTGCGCTGCGAGTCGTTACTCCAACTCTCGCATCACACACGCACACACACACACACACACACACACACACACACACATACGCACGCACGCACACGAAGAAGTAGAAGTAGAGATAGACGACTTCCTGCCCAATCTTCCCGTTTTTTCTCTCAGGTATTTTTGAACGATCAGTCTACGGGATTCCGCCTCCCGGTTCCGATCTCGAGACATTTCTTGTCTCGGAGGAACTGTTAGTCCGAGGCCAACGACCATAAGAACATAAGAATGAAGGAGACTGCAAGAGACCATAAGGCCTATACAAGGCAGATTGATCACGTCTGGTCTGTGGTGGATTTGGACATGAAATAGGGAACCATTTCACTGGAGTGACCTTCCCGAAGCTGAAAAAAAAAAAAAAATAAATAAATAAATAAATAAATAAATAGATAAATAAATAAAAAATAAAGTATAGATAGATGAATAATGATAATGAAAATAATAATAATGATAATAATAATAATAATATTAGTAATGATGATAATAATAACAATGATAATAATAATAATAATAATAATAATAATAGTAGTAGCAATGATGATGGTGATGATAATAATAATAATGATAATAATAAAATAATAATAATAATAATAATAGTAATGATGATGATGATGGTGGTGAATGGTGGTGGGTGGTGGTGGTGGTGATGATGATGATGATGATGATGATGATGATGATGATGATGATGATGATGATGATGATGATGATGATGATGATGATGATGATGATAATAATGATAATGATAATAATAATAATAATAAAAATAATAAAAATAATAATAATAACAGTAATAGTAGTAATAATCCTAACAATGGTAAGATGAATAGAATACAGTAGATTACATTAAATAGAATAGATGAACATTAAGAAAACCAAGGTTAAAGACGACTTACTGGGGAATTTTCTATCACTCACAATGCTGGGGTCCCCTTTTATAAACTCGCCCCCCCACTAAAAAAAAAAAAATGAATAGATAAAATAGAAAACAATCAAGTAGAAAACATAGAATAAAAAGTATTTCCATCCATCTCTAGATTTCAGCAAAAATAAATAAACAAATAAATAAATAGATAAATAAATGAATAGATAAATAAACGAATAAAAATAAATTAAAAAACGAATAAAACGAAGTAAGATTAAACGAAAACAAAACGAACAAACAGACAGATGAAACAGAAATGTCTAGAATACTCTGCAGGGTCACCGGCGCTCCTTGGGCAATCACGAAGGAGGCCACACATGGTTTGCCTCTAATTGGGGTTGTTAACTGTCCAAGTCCTCAGGTATGGAAGGACCGGCCATATCCTGTGTGGGGTGGTCACTGCAACTAAGGGCGTGCTGGGGGGGGGGAGGGGGAGGGGGGAGCTCGTACATCTTAATTGTGAAGTAGGGGACGAGTGAGGGAGTGAGGGAGGAGGAAGAGGAGGAACGAGGGAGTAGTGAAGGGAGAACGTGGATGATTTTGGATAGTTTGATGTGATGGAGAGGAGGAAAAGGAGGAGGAGGTGGAGGAGGAGGAGAAGGAGGAGGAGGAGGAGGAGGAGGAGGAGGAGGGGAGGAGGAGGGGAGGAGGAGGGAGAAGAAGGAGGAGGGGAGGAGGAGGGAGAAGAAGGAGGAGGGGAGGAGGAGGGGGAAGGAGGAGGAGGAACGAGGGAGTAGTGAAGAGAGAACGTGGATGAGTTTGGATAGTTTGAGGTGACGTGAGGGTAGTTTGTTGGAGAAGAGGGTAGTTCTAGGGGAGGGTGAGGGGGGAGATGTAGGGGTGAGATGGATGGTGGAGGAGGGTAAGGGGTGTTGGAGATAATGGTCATACCTATGGAGTGTTGGAGGGGGCTGTTGGAGAGCAGAATAAAGAGGGAGGGAGTTAGGGAGGGAGGGAGTGAGGGAGGGAGGGAGGGAGTTAGGGAGGGAGGGAGTGAGGGAGGGAGGAGGGGAGGAAGGGAAGACTGTTGGTGATGAGGGAGGAAACTAATGAAAATCTGGTCTTTAGGAGTCCATGCTCAGTTCCAACCTTAATGGCCATTTTCAGGACCGGACTGATCCATCGGAGACATGACAGCCTTTATACGTACATGTTATTGAATGAAAAAATAAAAATAAAAAATACGGCCGATTGATCAAAATATATCTGGCAACATATCCATCTGTTCCCTCATTTTTCTCTATCCTATCAAAGAAGGGGAGATTATCTACCCCTATGTTTAACACTCCCTCAATAAAATCGTCTTACATAAAAAATAACAATGGCAAGAGTTGGAAAACAGAGGAGGGAAGCATAAAGTTTTTTTTTTTTTTTTTTTTTTTTTGACAAGGAGAGGGTCGGGGTGGGGGTGGGGGAGAAAGTTGGGATAGAAAAGATGGGGGGGAGGGGTAGAGGGACTTAGGCTGAATGAAATCGTCTGGCAGTATATAAAAATTATAAATAAAATAGAATAAGATAGAATCAAATAAAATAGAATTTACAATTTCCTTCTAGGTTAAGTTAAAATAATTTATTCAGTTTAAGGTTGTCATTTTGAAATAATGGATTAAAACAAGATTAATTATTTCAACCCAAGGATATTTGTATTCTACTGTTCGGAACAGAGCAATTCCGAATACCTGAAGCTAGTTTTCAAAATTCGATTTTTTCTTTTCAAAAGATAGATAGATAGATGGATAGATAGATGGATAGATAGATAGATTGATAGACAGATAAATTGACAGGCAGATAGATAGAAATATAAAGAGATAGGCAGATGTATATATATATATATAATATATATATATATATGTATATATATACATATATATATATATATATGTAGATAGATACAGATACATACATAGATAGATAGGTAGGTAGATAGATAAATAGATAAATAGGTAGGAAGGTAATTACAGTATATAGTTATCTAGCTAGCTAGACAGACAGAGAAAGAAGCGTTTTCGTTCTAAATATAAAAATCTTCCGAGATTTTGAAACCGAATAGAGAGAGAAAACTCTTTGTAATTCACTTGTATTCCAACTTGTATTCCTCCTTGTATTTCCACTTGTATTCTTATTTGTATCCCTACTTGTATTCCCCCTGGTTGACCACATTCGACCCTGTTCCCCTTAGCTTTGGCCTCAGGGCTGAATGTGTTAATTGTGCCTGAAAGACATAAATCTCAGCACTACAACTACACACGAACCCCAGACATTGTTTTATGCAATGGGCATAAATCCCCTACGCCATTCAAATTAATTTGATTTATGAACACTACCAATTCATCCCTCCCTTTTTACCCTCCTATTCTTCCCCCCCCTCCTCCTCCTACTCTTCTTCCCTTCTCCTCCTCTTTCCCTCTTCTCCTTCAGTCCCCCCTCCCCCCACCTTCGTCCCATCCTCAGGGTATCTGACTGGTAGACAGGGGAATGGGGGAGAGGAGAGAATGGTATTTTATGAAGAACACATAAGAACATAAGAGTATAAGATTGAAGGAGACTGCAAGAGACCATAAGGCCTACACGACCTATTACTCCGTTCTACCTCATCCTTTTACCCTTCTTCTCTCCCTTATTCTTCCTCCTCCTCCTCCTCCTTTTCCTCCCCCTTCTCTTCCTCCTCCTCTTCCTACCACAGCTGCGATCCAGTCCCTGTAACAACAAAATCAACAACAACAACAACAAGAACAACAGGAGTAACAACAGCAGCATCAACAAGAACAACAGGAACAACAAAAGCAGCAGCAGAAACAATAACAACAACAATAACAAAATAAACAACAACAACATCAACGACAACAACAACAATAACAACAACAGCAGCAGCAGCAACAACAACAAAAACAAAAAGAACTTATTTTCATTGAGAAAAAGTTGATTTTACCACAATCTTCCTCATAGGATCTGCATTCTGAAGGACTTCATCCCTTGTTGGTTGCCGAACTTCAACTTCAGCTCTGAAGTACAGTGACTTCATTCGCGAAGTTTTAAATCCTCTGGTAATACTTATTCATCTATTCATTTACTCATTCAATCATATCTATTTACATTTATTCATATATTCATTCAACTATTTCTCAATTGATCTATTTTCTTGAATATTTACATCAGTTCATTTGTCTGTTTTTAAATTGTTTATATATTTATTTATTTATTTATTCACCTATTTATCTATTTGTCTTTATCGAATTGTTCAAACATTTATCTAATTATTCATCTATTTATTTATATGTTATTTAATCATTTGCTTATATATTTGTTTGTCTATTTATTATATTTTCATATTTATTCAATTACTCATGTATCGATTTACTTATTATATATACAATTATTTATTCGTGTATGCATTTACTAATTGATTTATCTACTCAGTTATTCTTTTATCTGTTTAACCACATCCTTGTTTATTTAATCATTTATATATTTCACTATTTCTTTATTTCTTGATAGTTTATCAACCTATCTATTTATTTATTATTTATCTATTCAACTCCTTATGTGATTGTATATATATATATATATATATATATATATATATATATATATATATATATATATATATATATATATAACACGACAGCATTTTGGCACTGATTAATTTTCTTACTGAGATTTTCAATTTTTCTCACAGTAGATCTCAGTAAGAAGATTAATCAGTGTCAAAATGCTGTCGTGTTTAACACAGTGTGTATTAGTGAGAATCTGCGCCTGAAATATTGTATTATATTATATATATATATATATATATATATATATATATATATATGTATATATATACACATATATATATATTTGTGTATGTAATTTGTTAATGTAATTTGTTTGTTTGTTAGAAAAAAAGGCTTCACAGATTTGAAGCCCAGCTTGAGGCTTTCTCGCATGGCTTCCTCACACAACAGAGTTCAAGGCCTAGGATACATTCAGGGTTCGCTTGGATTCCAGTATCCTGAGGAAGTCTTCTATCTCTCCGAAAATATATCTTTGTCTGTTTAATCATAACCCACCCTCCTAATGACAAGTCAAGTCTCGTAATTAAATCCATCATGCCTCGCCACCAGGAGGGGGAGGAGGAGGAGGAGGAGGAGGAAGAGGAGGAGGAGGAAGAGGAAGAGGAGAAGGAGGGAAAGGATGGGACGATGCAGAAAGCCTGTCATCCAGGGAAGGACCACCGGGATCTTTTGTTTTGGTCTCTGGCCGTTCGAGGATTGAGATGTTTGGTTAGGTGGATGGGAGATTAGGAAGAAGGAGGAGGAGGAGGAGGAGGAGGAGGAATAGGAGAAGGAGGAGGATAAGAAGAAAAAAGAAAGGAGGAAAAAGAAAGAAGAAAGAAGAAGAAGGAGAAGGAGAAAGAGAAGAAGGAGGAGGAGAAGGAAAAAAGAAGAAGGAGAAGGAGAAACAGAAGGAGGAGGAGAAAGAGGAGGATAAGGAGGAGGAGAAGGAGAAAAGGAGGAGGAGGAACAGGAGGAGGAGGAGGAGAAGGAGGAAGAAGAAGAAGAAGAAGAAGAAGAAGAAGAGGAAGAAGTGGAAGTGGAAGAAGAAGAAGAAGAAGAAAAAGAGGAAGAAGAAGAGGAATAAGAAGAAGAAGAAGAGGAAGGGAAAGAAGAAGAAGAAGAAGAAGGGAAAGAAGAAGAAGAAGAAGAAGAAGTAGAAGAAGAAGAATATGAAGAAGTTAGAAGAAAAAGAAGAAGAAGAAGAAGACGAACAAGAAGAAAAAGAAGAAGACAAAGAAGAAGAAGAAGAAGAAGAAGAGTAGAAGAATAAGAAAAAGAAGAAGAAGAAGAAGAAGAAGAAGAAGGAAAAGAAGAAGTAGAAGAAGAAGAAGAAGAAAAAGAAGAAGGAAAAGAAGAAGTAGAAGAAGAAAAAGAAGAAAAAGAAGAAGAAAAAGAAGAAGAAGAAGAAGAAGAAGAAGAAAAAGGGAAAGAAGAAGGGAAAGAAGAAGAAGAAGAAGAAGAGGAAGAAGAAGAGGAAGAAGAAGAAGAAGGAAAGAAGAAGAAAAAGGAGAAGATAAAGAAGAAGTAGATAAAGAAGAAAAAGTAGATAAAGAAGAAGATGAATAAGAAAAAGAAAAAAAGAAGAAGAAGAAGAAGAAGAAGAAGAAGAAGAAGAAGAACTCTTTGTTTGTCCCAGAATGATTTTTTAAGTTACTGTGATTCTTGTTAGACTTGCAACCATTAGGAGCTTAATTAGTTTATGATTCATTTCTTCGTGCTTAGACGTCATTAGTATTCTGGTAAATCGTCTTTAATTAAAGGATAATGCGTCGGATTTAAACTGGCTCACAATCACCCTCTCTAACTGGTGGGGGGGGGGGGATTTTCATGTCTCCCTTTCTGCCTTTAGAAATCCTCACAAAAGGATCCTTTTGTTTCCAACTGCAAGGCCCGAGACGCACAGACGTTAGGGCCTTACCTGCAGGTTCTACACGGACAGAATGTTCCAATAAACTTCGCAAATGACCTGTAAAAAGAGGAGAATAAGGCGAAAGGGATACATAGCTCACGGAGACATTGTCCGGAGCGATTATGATTTCGGGTAGGGAATATCTTTGAGAGAACATGAAGATATCAATTCAGCTTGGCCATTGGCGGGGACGAGATATGTTTGGCCTTGCAGCAAGGAAGAGCCCTCACCTTCGGCAATTATCGAAATATTTTTGGAATTGGACAAGACTGCGCAGGGCATTGTAGTCGATTTAACCCCCATCAGGAAGGTAACTCACATTTTCTGCTTATTTTACGACTATCCAGAGGGTCTCAGCGATGGAGGAAACACTCTCCGACCTAAAGGAATTTTTGAGTTTTCAATCAAGTTCATCCTCAGTGTGATGTCCTTCCCTCCAGCTGCATGATATCCCCTGTACTTAGCCTTAATGAAATAAAGAAAGAACGTCACCGTGTTTCATAGGCTGAGGCCCAGGACGCATGCTCAAGGCGTACAGGAACAGACTCTTAAGCGTGAAGTTTTCTGGGTGTTGTATTGTCGGGAACAGATGGTGTGTGTGATGTGAAGTATCCGCGCTTTGCCAAGCTAGTGTTGGTGCTTGGTGTGGGCGAAGGATCTGAATAGAAGGATAAGCGAAGGATACGTCCCTTCAGTTCAGTTCCTGCTTCTCTCATTTGAATAATCTGGCGTAAAAAAAAAAAAAAAAAAAAAAAAAAAAGGTTGGATGGAACCGTAGCTTTGCTCACTACACGAAATATATTGGCTTTTTTCTTATACACCTGAAAGCTCTCAGAAGACGTCTCCAGGACCTTGATCGAGTCTCCAGCTCCCCCCTAAAAAATCTGGATCTACGTCGTCTGGCGCTGTCAGGGAAGACGTCTGAAGAGTACGTCACTGAAGCTCGGAGGTCGGAAATAGACGTATTGAGCTTCTTAAGTACCCCTCGACAGAACAAAATCGTCCGGCGCCAAATATTAAATAACTTAAAGTAACAAAGCGCAGGTATATGGACAGCTTTAATCCCTTTGGGGTTGTCCCCTCAGCTAAATAAAATCGCCTGGCGACAGTTAGAATAAGCAGCTAGAACAGAACATATTGAAAGGGCTTACACGCTTTAAGAACAACGAACACATTTCTAGATATATAATAGTTAAACACACTACAGTGTCACTCTTGATAAAGTTCATAGAGAGGGAAACTGTAATGTTATAACTCATTTGTAAATGTACATTTTAAACCCAATATCAGAGAAATAATATCAGAAGTACAGGAAAACTGTATATATGGACTATTATCTGTAGTCCTCTTCAGCAGAATGGTTACAAGAAGATAGAGTACAGGTATAAATGAGGTAGTGAGGAGTACAGAAAACGGGACGAGGAAATGTGGGGGGTGGGGGCCTCTGATAGTGGGTTTAAAGTGTACAAAAGTTCATAGACTTGAAAAGCGTTGCCACGATGTAACTCATCCTAACCACGGGAGGGCGGAGGAAGGAGGAAAGAAAGAATATAATAATAAAAAAAATCAATTATGAACGGGAAGGAAAAGAAAGAATAAAGGAAGGAGAGGCGATTCAGGAAAAAGGGGAAGGATTATGGAGGGGTAGGCGTTGGGTGAGGGGGAGGGCGGGGACGGGGGGGGGGCGGATGGAGGTGGAGGTAGATGGGTGGCGTTGCATGCATACTCTCTGTAATTGATTCTGTGATGGTGGTCCGCTTCGGCCCAGGCCCCGAGGGGAGAATCATGGCCAACATGCCTCAGAGTTGGGATCCCTGACGTCTTGATTTCATCCCTACTCTTGCTGACCCTGCGAGTCCTCCTCCTCCTCTTCCTCCTGCCGGGGTGATAGTGCCGGCCTTCCCTCCCCAGCCGTTGATGAAAAGGGACCAGGAGCTTTCGGGGAATTTGCTCTAATTAACGACGGTTTTACACACACACACACACACGCACACACACATATACACACACACACACACACACACACACACACACACATATATATATATATATATATATATACAATGACAGATGTACAATATCACTCAATTGATCATGTAGATGGAACTCTGATGGGCGGGTTCGTTAGTTTACTTTGAGTTACCCTTTCAACAAGCGTTTCTAAATAGGGGTGCACGCCCCCCTTAGGAGAGCACGCCCACTTCAGGGCTGCTCGGGCCCTGAAAAGGGTGGGGTACAAAATTGGTGATCGACTGATCAAGCTGTTGTGAATATTCATCATTGACACTAATTAAACCGAAATAATTTTTCTAATTCTAAAACTATGGGACGTGTTATTTTATCATTCGAATTCTGCCCAACTTGAAACAAATGAAAAATATTTTCAATAATCTTAAGTCGAAACTTGTGAGGGGAGTAGGTTAAGAAGAACCATTTTCTTCAGCCTGGTAACATGTCTTATGGAAAATTTTGGACTATTTTATTCAACTAAAGGCTGACCCCTGTAAGTGAGGTGCTTACACCATGAGGCCCTTATCTGCCCTTATGTGGCTCGTCTACCAGGGCTGAAAAGGCCAGAAAATTTTCAGTCGTTGTCTGTTGGTTTGGTTCTGAAACTTGTGATAGTAAATTTGCTGTAATGAATGGTTTTGAATTGCATTGTCTTATGAACGAAAAAAATACTACTACGAGACGCGTGAAATATGATCGCAATTTGCTACAGATCATTACCACCTTGGGCACGGTGAGGCTCGTTATATATTTTATTCTGGTTAATATTCCACGATTCAGTTCAGCTAAGGGACGGATCTGAGTGATGGTGGGAGTGTCACGATCTGTGTAGACTCCGTTTCGTCTCGAGTCCACTCATAAACCGAATAGAGTAACCTGGCGTCAACCAGAATAGATATGAACAAGGTGTGCCACTGTCTTCAACAGGTAAACAGAATCAGGTGTTTAAGAAAGCCACTTATGCATTGCTGGTAACGCTTCTCCGTCCAGATGCTCCCACCTTCCCCGTCCTTTTCCAGCATCCTGGAAAAGTATTTGGATCCGAATAAGATGAGTCAGAAATCGAGCAATGCCTTTTGGTATAAATTTGATCTTATTTTCTATATCATTCCGTGTAACTAGGGTTCCCATTTTGGAACTTCAACTGAAAAGAATAAAAGAAAGAAAAGTCATAATAAATTTAAGTACCTGATGTACCTTTCAATACAGCATATGCCTCCCATCTATATAACCATCTACAAGGCTCAGACTAGGGTCCATGGGAGTAATAAATAGGGTTTTGTCTTTCGTGGCCAGTAACCAGCGCTTCTATCCTTGTGGACAATAGCCCCTCAAAGAGATGGAGTCATAGATGAAGTAAAAGAGAGACTTAACGGAGGTAGCAGAAAGAAGGTACGGCACAGAAGAAGATAAAAGTGGATCAGAATATTCCTTTGAGTGGTGCCAATTCTCCAATCATAAAAGAGTATTACGTGTCTCTGGACCGTAGGGGTATCACTAAAATCCCTCGGATGAGTCGCCATAAGAAACAGACTAGTAAACAACACCGGAGGCTGGTCGCAGGATCTTTTCAGGAGGAGACGGTCCTGGAAAAGAAGACCAAGTTCTTGGACGTTTCCTGGTTAGGTTTCTTCAAGAACGTCAGACCTTTATGTAGAAGGAGGTGCTCGTACAGACGCGGCCGAACGGACTGGGACGGCTTGTCGGGCACCCATGCGTAACTAAAGAATCTTAGCTGTGATGGAATGCAAACAGTCTGAAGACTCGTGATGTTTGTCAGCACTCACAACAGGATCCGTTTGTCTCACCTCCTAGTCACGGGATGAGTGTTTAGCGAGAGAAGATTCCCATGCCGGCTACGGTTGTAATTCCAGTTGCCTTTCTTTGTTGTTCGTATCACTGGTGCCATTTTGTGGGAATTTTCCACAAATTTGTGGGAGAAATTTGAAGAATTATATGTAGAATTTGAAGAATTATATGTAGAATTTAAAGAATTATATGTTACAATGGACTTATTTGTATATATAATTGTTCTTTCTCTATGTGGGGAAAATGTGGAAATCCAGATTTCCTTGTGTGAATTTCGCTGAAGAAATCTCATTCATTTATGGGAAATGACATAGATTACAGTGGCAACTCTGGTTCATATTCTCTGCTACTCCAATGATCCATTAATTTCGGTCTTACCTCGTATCATAAGTGGGCCCTAACGATCAATATTATTGCGCAATATTCCGTATTGTATAATATTATTGACGGTGTAGGAAGGGCATTGAAGAATGACACATTATATTGAAGACATCAAATGTACTGGCCAAACACGCATCTCTTCATTACCATCTGTACACCGTCAATGATATTGTACAATACGGAATATTGCGCAATATTAATGATCTTGTAGGGCCAACTTTACGAAATCCTGGGTTCGGTTCCCGGATGCTATTAGCTACTCTATCAGTCTGAACACAAAAAACAAAGATGACAGATTCATTCGAAGCTAAACGCCTCCTGGGGTAAGCTCTCTACCATCACATTAATCAAACGTCTTTGTTCTTCTGCCTCCTTGTGCCCTATTCTCGCATTCATGTCTCCCGGTTACCACCACCTTAGCCTTCTCCCACTTTTCCCCACATTCATGTTATTTATCTTTTTTTCCAAAAATTCCTCACATATCAATAGCCTCGAAGCATAATTAGCTTAGCAGCATTAAATGCAGCTTTTTATGAGTTTGAAACGATGTGGAATATCATTTTTCCATAATTCCTGAGGTGAGTGTCCATAAAGATGTGAACTTCTCTCTTTGGTGACGGAATCCGCCTCGGACACAATGGGACACAAGTCACCGGTTGAAGAGCAAGAAGAAAATATCGCCACACTGTCCGGTAACATGTAGACGTCCAAGAGTCGGAATATAATATCGCTAAGACAATTATGCTCTGATGATTTGTCATTGGCCCTAGCTTAGCGATAGTGGCAGAATTGTCTTAGCTTACTAATCCGTTGATTATTGTAACTAAATAGTGGAGATCCATCACCAAACTTTAGAGGAGAGAAGTTCACATCTTTATGAACACCCACCACATGGAAAAATGATAATTCACTTTGTTTCCGACTCATAACAAACTGCATTTAATGCGGCTAAGCTAATTATGTTCCGAGGCTATCGATATGTTTTTCTCCCACAGTAAGCTCTAGTAACCTGAGGTGGCTTATGCTATTGCTCATTCAAAACGGTCATTTATCAGTTTCGAAGTGACAACGAAGGATTATATCACGCCAGTGATAAACAAAACAGTTATTCACAACTGACAACTCGCATGGAACTGAGCGGAACAGGACGGTAATTGTAGATCCATGTGTTGTGATCACAAGTGTTGTTGCGATACACTCGGTCGAGTTAATGAGCCTCACATTTGTAAGTCTGGTCCCATCACGTCTTGCATCCTGTTGGGTCGGTCCTTCCAGTAGAGTGGGGGACTTTGTGGACTTTGTACTGGCTAAGGATAGACTTTTTTTTTCATTATTCATTGGGTTACGGGCCTGATGACGTTGGAAAACCCGAATTCAAAATAAAATAAAAACAGGCGAAATTCATATATATGTATATATATATATATATATATATATATATATATATATATATATATATATGTATATATATATATATATATATATAATATTTATTTTCGCCGAACTGCCGACTACCGCTGGTATAACGATCGAAGTAAAAAAAAAAAAAAAAAAAAAAAAAAAAAAAAAAAAAAAAAAAAAAAAAAAAAAAAAAAAAAAAAAAAAAAAAAGAAAAAAAAAAAAAAAAAAAGCCTACTGTTTGTACAACACATAGACATCTTAGTACATACAATAGCTTGTATACTCATCAGCCTGACCAGTGAGAAGGTAAAAATGAAACAAAACTGAAAAAAGCTTCCTCCGACCTGACATGGCCTCCTAAAAGCTTTATATAAATAAATTTGTTGGGGGGTATATTTTTCGCCATCCGACCTAAGGGGAAGGATCCAGGGTGACCGTACCCCCCCCCCCCAAAAAAAAAAAAGGCCTACGAATGTGAAATTTCATTCAGAAGATGGGGAGAATTCCAACCTGATAGGGGTCTCAACCAATTGAGACACTTCTTAGTGTGAGAACCGACTCCTCAACTGTAAGGAACCACTTGTCCTTAAGACGGGAGTTCTCAACCTTCATTTACCTTATCCTTATGTAGTGCTGTTTCTTAGCCTCCTGGAGATCACTTCATCACTGAATAGAATCAATAGACATTCACTAAATACCACTAGTTTTTAGTTTGTGGCCCCAATTGTAAAACCCTGTGGTTCGTCAGGGGCCCAAGGACCCCAGGTTGAGAACGACTGTCTTAAAGGGTTATCACACCGGGCTATTTTCCTTCAACATCCAACCTCCAACCTCCATTTGAATAACTAGAATAGGACTTCACTTACAGAAATCTAGACTTCTCTAAGAACATTTCAACGGTATGTCTAACACTCGTATCTAGGTTTACAATCTTTTAGTGCATCATTTAGCTTTGCTATATATGACGGAAAGATAATTTTATATTTGGAGATTTGGAAAAATTAAATATTGTAACCGAAGTCGTTTTTACTCAAACGAACTCTCAACTGTCGGTGTTGGCGAAGCCCGTGGAAGCCCAGTGTGATAACACGTTTAGCCGTGCACAAGCCCAAGAACGATGTGTTGACGAATTTGATCAAAGTAAGCTACAAGTGGCATAGTCTGCACGGGTTACACGGGGAGCTGCTCTCGAGTTTAGGTGTTATCATATTGGGCTACTTTTCCTTCGACTGTTGGAACAGATTTGCAACCCACAGCTTTCGAGAAGGAATCCGATATGCTGGAGATAAATAACTTTCCTCCAGCATATCAAATGGCATTCTATGCATTTTTATTGATAAAACAAAATAGTTTGTCATAGTGATTTGACGGGTGAAAAAGTCCTGGAGGTGGGTGATGACGTCAATGAATTGGAGGTTGGAGGAAAATTTCCCCAGTGTGATAACCCCTTCAGGGAATGCGACGGGAAAGGGGCCGGGAGGAACTGAGCCCAGGGTCTGGGTGGTCCGGAAATCGTTAAGAAGGACGCTGGCCGTCGTTCGTCAAGTCCGGACCGGGTCGGGTATGACGGAACGAAGAGTTGGGAAGGCGAGGGACCCGGAACCGTAATCTCAGGGTGACGGCACACTAAGCATTTCTCGACAGCATGCTACTCGCTTTTGCTACTTAGTTTGAACAAAAAAAATTCAGTTATGACCTCGTTTTTTTTTTCTTCAAAATTTCCAAATGTCAAGTTACTCTTGAGTCATATTATAGTGAAAAGCTGAATGACGAACTAATAACGGTGGTATTCTTAAAAAAAATCTTTCCTTATATAAATCTTTCCTTATATAAATCTTACATAAATCCTTGGAAAAGAAAGATTTATTTTAGGAATACCACCGTAAGAATCTTACGGTGGTATTCATAAAAAAAATCTTCCCTTATATAAACCTTTCCTTATATAAATCTTATATAAATCCCTGGAAGGGAATTTTTTCTTAAGAGTACCACCGCACGAGAAGTCAAACATTGAATACGAATGTTAGACACATTAAGTCACAACGGGAAAACATGTCACCATGCCTACGAGGTATACAAATTCATAAATGTATGTATTCACGTATGTATGTATGTATGTATGTATGTATGTATGTACGTATGTATGTACGCATGCTCTATACACACACAGACACACATAGATACAGACAGACAGAAAGACACACACATGTATGAATAAATGTATATATACATTATACACCCACACACCCACACCCACATATATATATATATATATATATATATATATATATATATATATATGTATATGATATATATATTAGTATATGATATACATACATATATATATGTATATGTTATATATATATATGTATATGTTATATATATATATATATATATATATATTATATATATATATATATATATATTTATATATATATATATATATATATATATATATATGCGTAAGTAACCACTAGGAAAAGTAAACTCACGCCGCAGAGCACTTTTGTATAATTACATCTTCCGTGCAGATACTGAAGATGTAATTATACGAAAGCGCTCTACTTCGTTAGTTTACTTTTCCTAGTGGTTACTTACGCATTTGCACACGCTCCTAGTGTTTTTATTGCATATATATATATATATATATATATATATATATATATATATATATATATATAAATATATATATAAATATACATATATACATATATATACATATATATATAAATATATATATAGATATATACACATATATATACATATATATATATATATATATATATATATATATATATTCTGTATATATAGCAATCAATAAACACAAGCAGGTAATTTGCCAAGTAAACAAAGCTGATGGTAGTTATGTAAGTGCTGGTGGAAGAGGTGGTGGTAGTGGTTTGGTGGAGGGAGAGGTGGTGGTTTGGTGGGAGATTTGGTGGCTGAGGTGGGTGTATGGGCGGTGGTCGAAGATTTGGCAATGTCTGTCTGGTTTCAATTTGCATGTCAAGCAATAGCAACTCCTTACATACCAAGCGATACGTTTTCTATGCATTCTGTCCGTCACCAGTCAATTCTATTAATTTCCTTGCTGGTAAAGAGGTCATACATACGCGCGGGCGCGCACACACAAACACATACACACACACACACACACACACACACACACACGCACATAATTTCAGTATCGCTGCGCTGCGGGTCGTTACTCCAACTCTCGTGGGCGGGGAGTTGGGTGTGTGTGTGTGTGTGCGTGTAAAGACACATTTCCCATATATCGATGATATATGAACTCGGACCTCTCTTCCGTGAGGGAAATAGCTGTCGATCACGAGTCCAACACGTGATCCAAGACAATGGTGAATCACACACACACACACACACACACACATACACAACCACCAACCCACCCACACCCAACCACCCACCCACCCACCCACACAAAGGATTACAAAGGCGGAGCATGCCGACAGGAGACCTTTTGATCCATATCTAGGTCGGATGCGAAAAAAAATCATATTAATAATAAAATAATAAATAAAAACTATGATAATGTAAATAACAAATAAAATACATAAATAAATGCATAGGTATAGTTAAATAATAAACAAACACACACACACACACACACACACATACACACACACTTACATACACGCACACACACGTACACGCACACACATACACACACACTTACATACACGCACACACACGTACACGCACACACACGTACACGCATACACACACACACACACACACACACACACACCCTCGGTAGCAATGGAATTAATCTCTTGGGTGGGATGTTTGCTTCTGGGATTATCTCTGTGAATTTAATTGAAGTCGGGATTCTTCCGACAGACGAAGATTTCGTTGCTGTTTTTTTCTTATCGTTTCTTTTCTTGTTCTCTACTTTTGCTTCTTTCATTGGATCATTTTTCTTATGTTCCTGATTGGGTCAATGAATGCTTGTCTTAAACGTTTGATATTTTAGGCGTTTTAGTGACTTTGTGAAGTATTTTTTCACTCGAAAATGAACGATGGGTCACTTTTAACTTACGTAAATCTTAATTTCGTTCAGCTAATCTCCTTTCTCAATCTTTCCCTGACCTTTTCTAAGACTTTGTCTTCATGGCTAGAAACTCCGGTTATTGCCAAAAAAAAAAAAAAAAAAAAAAAAATCAGTTCCTAAACGTTGATGTTGGACAATTGATCACATAGGAAAATGTCTCGCTTCTCGGGAGATTGCAACATTTCCCGAGTAATTCATAAACGAGCTACATCTCTTTTGCGTTTTTATTTTGAATTATGGCAGAGACAGACATTCTTAGTCATAGGACAGAAAGTCCTTCCCTTCTTTAATTCCCAAAAAACAAATTAATTGTTCTAATCAGTCGATTGTGTTCTTCAACTGAACTTATCATTTTCGAGCTTCAACTTTATCACAGCACATTGACCAACAGCACCGATGCAGTAATTAGATAAATTAAGCTTACTACTGATATTTATTATCACTTGAAAAATACCAGTTGAATTTTCTGTACTTGACTAATTATTGTTATGTGAGGTGTTATGACGTCATAACGTTGGTTGGTCGAAAGCTATTACCTCATGTAATATATATATATATATATATATATATATATATATATATATATATATATATATATATATATATATTCACCATGGTCTTGGATCACGTGTTGGACTCGTGATTGACAACTATTTCCCTCCTGGAAGAGAGCTCAGAACTTATATATGACTGATCTATGGGTAACGCTGTGACCTGACACATACACACACACAGGCACAACTCCCCATCCACGAGAGTTGGAGTAACGGCTCGCAGCGCAACGATACTGAAATTATTTCAGCCCTGGACGGGATTCGAATTCGGACCGTTGGGTTAGTAGTTGCGAACGCTACCACTGCGCCGTCGTGTGTGTGTGTATGTGCGCGCGCGCGCGCGCGTGTGTGTGTGTGTCTGTATACATTTATATAAGAAAGGTAAAGTAATTAAGGAAAATTAGATAATAAGTTAAAGGGAGCTGTGGAAATGAAGAACGGGAATGGGCAGACTATCACCATCAAGGCCAGCAGAGCAGAAATCATCTTGGAAGCGTGAGTCAGTTTTTTTTTTTTCTTCTTTTTACATGCATGACTGGACAATGTTTCTGGGGGTGAGATAAGGACCAACGATAAGGGATGTCCGAGGGTAAGAATCGAACTGAGGGCATGATGTCCTCGTCCCCAAAGATCTATGACCAAACTTTTTTTTTTTTTTTTTCTTTGTCCCTTTGTTCCATGATGCATGACTTGTGAGCTTGCGCATGAGACATTTCTGCTCATTTTTCCTCCTGATTCGTTCTGGTTTATCTGTCATTTGCTTTGGTCGATCTCCTTTTGGTCCCCTGGTCCAAGAGTCTCTATTAAAAAAAAAGAAAAAAAAAAAAATAATAATAATAATAAAAAATAAATAAATAAATTAATAAATAAAAAATAAGAAATAAATAAACAGAATGAAATAAAATAAACAAATAACTAGATAAAATAAAATAAATAAAGATAAAAATAGATAAATAGATAAATAAACAAAATAATACATAAATAAATATAAAAATAAATAAATAAATAAATAAACCCTCAGACCTAAATATATAAACAAAATAAAGTAATAAATAAATAAATATAAAAATAAATAAATAAATGAATAAATAAACCCTCATACCTAAGCTTTGCATGTACTTTCAATCTCAAAATAAATAAATAAATAAATAAATAGAAAATAAAATTAATAGATAAATAAATAAATAAACCCTCATATATACCTAAGCTTTGCATGTAGATTCAATCTTCGTTCATTACCCCTTTCAGATATGCCTAGTCAGTGAGTACCCATGCACATCTAAGGTAATGGTTTAGTTGAGCTTCGTTAAGTTATGATCTTAATCAAGGACCATGGAGTCATTAGAAGAAATTCTTGTGTAGGGAGGATATTGGTCAGCTACGAGCTCATGTAGAGTAATGAGAGGGCTACCCACATAATCTATATCTATACCAAGAGATTTTTCCACCCTAAAAGGGAGATAGCCATGTCAAAGGTACATACCTACTCCCACACATTCCACTCCCATCCACCATCACCCTTTCCCCCTTCTCATGTTAGCCTCTCGTGGATGATCCTCATAATAAGGAAGATAAATCTGGATGATGTATGTGGGTACTCACGGCAACACTTACACACACACACACACACACACACACACACACACACGCACACACACACACACACACAAACACACACACACACACATATATATATATACATATATATATATATATATATATACACATATATCATATGTGTGTGTGTGTATCCATATACGTATACATACGTGTGTAAATATACAATGATACAAATTAAGAGAAGAAAGAAGAAGAAAACGAGGAAAAGAGGACAAAGGAGGATGATCAAGAGGAGGAAGAGGAGGAAAAAAGAGGAGGTGGAGGTGAAAAAAGAGGAAAAGGAGGAAAAAGTGGAGTAGGAGAAGGAGAAGGAGGAGGAAGAGAAGAAGGAGGAGGGAGAAGAAGGAGGAAGAAAAAGAGGAGGAGGAGAAGAAGAAGGATGGAGAAGGAGGAAAAATAGGAGGACGGAGGAGAAGAAGAAGAAGGAGGAGGAGGAGAAGAAGAAGGAGGAGGGAGAAGAAGGAGGAAGAAAAAGAGGAGGAGGAGAAGAAGAAGGATGGAGGAGGAAAAATAGGAGGAGGAGGAGGGGAAGAAGAAGAAGGAGGAGGAGGAGGAGGAGGAGGAGAAGAAGGAGGAGGAAGAGAAGAAGAAGGAAGAAGAGAAGAAGAAGGAGGAAGAAAAAGAGGAGGAGGAGAAGAAGAAGGAGGAGGATAAGAAAAAGGAGGAGGGAGAAGGAGGAAGAAAAAGAGGAGGAAGAAAAAGAGGAGGAAAAAGGAGGAGGAGGAAGTGGAGAAGGAGGAGGAAAAAGAGGGCGTAGAAGGAGGAAAAAGAGGAGGTGGTAGAAGATATAAAGAGCGTGTCTTTGAGGCAAGAGGCGTCCACAGGTCGAAGCATTGTGTTACAGATGTTTGTGATCGCCATTGCAAGAGAAGGGGAATTGTGGCAGAATACTTGAGGCTAATTTCTTTCTCTTTCGTCCTGACAAACACCAGCCAGATGATTTTGTTCGGCTGGGCAAAAGCCCTGAGGAGGAATGGAAGGATTTGCAAACACCATTTATTTTTTATTTATTTATTTATCTTTTTTTTTTTTTTTTTTTTTTTTTTTTTGTGAAAGTAATCTATTCCGTCGTGTTTTGGCACTTTGAATCTATTTTTCTTGGCATTAGTTGAAGTCGTCTTGAATACTGAAATATTACTAGAACATTAAATATTAAGATATAAGAAATATAAAATTATTAGATTTTTTTTATAAGATATTACTAAAATACTAAATATTAAGATATTTCAGAGATTAAGATCAAAAGAAAAAGAGTATTAAAATGTTATTGGAGACTAGTACCTGTATAATCTCTCCCGCCTCAAACTCAAACAAGAAAACCATCTCCCCTCTGTACAGAAAAAGATTTAATCCTATCTCATTAATATTACCTTTCATATCAATAGACTTTTACGTTGATTTATGTCTGCCACCAGGCGATTTTATTCAATCGAGAAAAAGTCTCTCACGTAGTGAAAATATTCATCTCTTTGCTCCACTGTCCCACTTTACATATTTTCTTCTAACTAACGACTGACAATTTGATTCAGGTTGGGGTAGGACTCCGGGGGGGGGGGCGGAAGGACGCGACGACTGAGTGAGTGCGGCTATGCGCGCGCACCTTCTTTAGGAGACCACCCTCTCCCACGTCCTGCCCCTTCCATTCAGCTATTACGCTTGTCAGTCTGCAACGAACTCGAGTCACGGTGATTTTGGTCTTTTGTAATCACAATACTCCATGGTTACTTTATATCTTTTGTTCTGGTTACGCTGAAAATTTTATCACTACCATCTATTCACCATAATTTTTTTTTTTTTTTTTTTTTTTACATTTTTTCCTTTTTGCGCTAGATTTTTTTGTATAGATGTTAGTATATACTCTACGTGCTTATATATACGTATATAACGTGTATATGTACGTATGAAAGAATGAACACACGGAAAGAAAATAAACGAAGCAGAGCGCTTTCGTGTATTACACCTTCAGTGGAAAGTCTATCTATATACCAAGAGCTTTTTCCCCCTTATAAGGGGGTTAGCTAAGTCAAAGACACGTATCTTTTACCAACCATTCCACTCCCCTTCACCACCCTTTCCACCCCTCCACTACCCTTTCCACCACTCCGATCTTAGCTCCTCATGGATGACGGGTCATACCTGCATCACGCCAACTGCCCCGGGTCAAACGCAATGCAGCAAGATATTTTACCTTTTAGTGCAAACTACTTCCCGTTATTAGCACAAATGCGATTGCATGAGTAGACAACGCTCGACGAAGGAGACGAAGGGGATGACCACATAATTCATGTTTGTTTATTATCTAACTAAACCTATGCAGCTATTTATGCATTTCATTTATTGTTTACATTATTGTAGTTTTCATTTATTCATTTATTTATTTATCATTATTATGATTTTTTTTTTCGCATACGACCTAGATATGCACCAAAAGGTCTCCTGTCGACATGATCCGCCTTTGTAATCCTTTGTGACTGGGACAAGTGGATCGAATCTGTCGAGAGTTGTTTGGAATGGGACGGGTGTCTACATGGAAGCTCGCTCCTCGGAGAGACCGTGGGGGACTGGCTTCGGCGTTTGCGGAAGGTGACCAGACTTGACCTATTATACTAAATTTAACACATTTTCCTAGGTATTGATAAGAAGAAATAACAGGAACCGAACGCGAGTAACAAAATATTTAGCATTATTTTTTTTTCTTCCCCAATTTAGCATAATTTCAGCTACTGTCTAGCAAATTTCAGCTCGAGAAATCTGTTCACTCTGCGGTGTGGGTGACGCATAGCACCTCCCGGCGTATGCTCCCAGCGGATGATGACATTCTAAGGTTCCTTACGAACATAAGAACTAAGGAGACTGCAAGAGACCGTAAGGCCTACACTAGGCAGTTGTGTTGTTCTTCTGAGCTGCGACATAGCCCCAGAGCCAGAACACAAAATTGGGATTTTTTTTTTTTTTTTTCCACGGTTGATTCGCGTTACCCTGTCCTTCCTCTTCTGTCGGGTCAGACCTTTATCATTCTCTTTCCACCTGTTCTTTCTCTTCCCTTGGGGCGCTTGCTTCCTTTACCTGGAGCTAAGCTCTTTCCCTCTCTCTTCCCTACCTATTTCTCTCTATCTCTCTCTCGCTCTCTCTCTATCTCTCTCCCCCACACCTATTTCTCTCTCTCGCTCTCTCTCTCTCTATCTCTCTCTCCCACACCTATTTCTCTCTCTCTCTCTCTCTCTCTCCCCCACACCTACTTCTCTCTCTCGCTCTCTCTCTCTCTATCTCTCTCTCCCACACCTATTTCTCTCTCTCTCTCTCTCTCTCTCTCTCCCACACCTATTTCTCTCTCTCTCTCTCTCTCTCTTCCCTACCTATTTCTCTCTCTCTCCCACACCTATTTCTCTCTCTCTCTTCCACCTATTTCTCTCTCTCTCTCTCTCTCTACTCCACACTTGTTACAACTTTATCAAGTGCACAGTCGTGATACACATAACTGAAATTAAATAGGAGGACCCGAGGGGGAGCGGAGCTAATGTCATTGGAGTCTAGGGAAGTCTCTCTCTCTCTCTCTCTCTTTCTCTACCCCCTCTCTCTCTCCCTCCTCTCTCTCTCTCTCTACCCCCTCTCTCTCTCTCTCTCTCTCTCTCTTCGCCCAGCCGCTCTCTTCAAAGACGGCGCCGACCACAAAGGGAAACGACCCTTCCACTACCTGTGGTGATATCTCATCAAAATACACCAAAAAAGTGTGCCGCCTCATTTGAGTGAGTGACCACTCCAGCCTTCAAGTCCAATTATTTAGACAACTCTTCCCGCGCGTGTGTGTGTGCGTGTGTGTGTTTTTGTGTGTGTATGTTTGAATGTGTGTTTATGTATGTGTGTGTGTAGTTTGTGTGTGTGTACGTGTGTGTGTGTGTGTGTGTACGTGTCTGTGTACGTGTGTGTGTGTGTGTGTGTGTGTGTGTGTGTGTGTGTTTGTGTGTGTGTATGTATGTATGCATGTATGTATGTATGCATGTATGCATGTATGTATGTATGTGTGTGTGTGCGTTTGCGTGTGTATGTGTATGTATATCTGTATTTGTTTTCCTAAATCTTTTTACTTAATTGTAAAATACAGGAATAGACCTAAGCTCCTGGTCCCATCTCCGTGTCTCCATCAATCAATCTTGGCTTCAAATTTGTTTCTTTCTTTCTTTTTGACTGTGCTGTTTCCTTACATAGGCTATTTCGCAAATCGATGAACCTGTACAGACACCTTTACTTCTAAATATTCTTCAAACAATTTATCTTTATAAGTTTCTAGCCTTGGCTTCTCATTGCTCCCCCGTCCCATATTTCACCCACAGTCTCACCTATCTCCTATTGGATAAAGGGTGCCTTTCCCTCTACTACAATGTATGGGTCAAACGCAATGCAAGAAGGCACAGTTTCCCTCTACTAGAGCAACGGTATTGTCCTTGCTTCGTAAGAAGAGGTCGCTCATGCAAGGGTTCGAATCCCAGTTGTGGAATTTAATAACAGTTTATCTTGTTGGAAATAACTAACGTTTCTATCCTAGTGGACAGTGAGTGGTGGTAAAGGAACAATTCAGGAACTATATCAGAAATAAAGGGACAGTAGCAGTTGAATGTGATTATAATTTTGTTGTTGTTGCGATTAGTCTTCGATTATACATATTATAATTACTGCGTGATCCTGATCCGTTAGGGTGTCACTAATACCCCTAAAATACTAACTGCAAAGACCTGATGAAGTCAATATCCTAAAAGAGGTCATTTACCGAAAGGAACCGACAACCGAAGCAGGTCTACCCCCACAGATTCGCCAACTTGACCATTCAACGTAGTCTTCCTTGTCTGGCTTGAACTAAGTGTGTGATTCTATTTTACGCTCTGGTGATGCAGCCTCTCATATGTACTTGAGCAACACACACAGCCACACCAAACGACACCCGAAAGCAAACTGGATCCTTTGTGTCCTGACTCATTGGCTATGCACGTGGCCGTTATCATTCGTAGTTGTAATGGCGAGCAAATGTGACCCGTGTTTGCCTATGCAATGATAGGTACACAGACTACCTTCGGGTAGGCAAGTGGTAGGGTGCAATGTTCGGGCGAATACATACTCTTTCTTTCTCTCTTTCTTTCTTCTCTTTCTCTCTTTCTTCCCTCTCTCTCTCTCTCTATCTTCCCTCTCACTCTATCTCTTCCTGTCTCTATATCTCTCTCTCTTCCCTCTGTCTATGTTTCCCTTGCCTCTTCCTCTATTTCTTTCTCAATCTTTATCTCTCTGTCTCTATCAATCCCCTCTCTATTTCTTTCTCCCTCTATCTCTCTCTCTACCTTGCCTCTTCCTCTATTTCTTCCTTTATCTTTCTCTCTCTCTCGTCCAAACGCACATACACTCACACACACACACACACACACACACACACACACACACACACACACACACACACACACACACACAAATACACACACACACACACTCATACACACACACACACACACACACACACACACACACACACACACACACACACACACACACACACACACACACACACACACACACACACACACACACACACACACACGAGCACCTGACGCTGTGCATGTAGGCACAGCGGAGAACAAGAGTCGCGGGAAGACAAACACTGATCGGGACTCGGGTTAACACTTCCAGGTTCAGAGACACAAACGTAGCATCGCATTATCCTCCACATTAAATACGGTAGCGCACGCGCGCGCACACATACGCACACACACACACACACACACACACACACACATACACACGCACACACAGTGAGTGCTAAAACTATGTATGATTTCAAGAAAGAACTGGATGCGGAAAGATACAACTGCGGGCCCTACGAGCATAGATCTTCTTCCGCAAAATACAACTAGGTAAATACATACACACACACACACACATGGACACACACACACACACACACACACACACACACACACACACACACACACACACACACACACGCACACACGCACACACATAGATTCCTTTTGCTACCGCTGTATTATCCTGAAAACGAACTCCGGGCAGGGTTCGAAACGTAGGAATAAACTTCAAACGACGAGTCCAGTGTGTAATTTCTTTCGAATATATATATATATATATATATATATATATATATATATATATATATATATATATATATATATTAAATAGTGTATGTATCTGTGCACCATGTG
>NC_134793.1:23126599-23136599 GCF_046742065.1 Oratosquilla oratoria | reverse complement strand
GGGCGGGGTGAGACTTCGGAGACAATGCTCGATAGGAGGACCTTGTAACCGCAACCGTGACGAGGAGGAAGAGGAGAAATAGGAGGAAGAGGAGGAGTAGGAGGAGAAGATCCCTAGATTATTGAGTGAAAGATACTTAAACAATACACCTATACCGGGAATATTGAGGATTATGATATTAATAATAGTAATAAATATAATGAATTACAAAGAAAAGACACCAATTTACAAAGAAGTGCAGGAAAGAAAAACCCACGAAGATAGAGACGCATGGAGAAGACGAGTGAAGAGCTGCCGCTGACACGATTATTCCTACCAGGCGTAGGGTGAGAGAAAGGTGAGAGAAAATAAATATAATGAAGAACACTAGAGAGAGAGAGAGAGAGAGAGAGAAAGAGAGAGAGAAATAGATAGATAGATAAAGAGAGAGAGAGGGAGAGAGAGAGAGAGAGAGAGATATAGAGAAAGATAGAGATAGATAGATAAAGAGTGAGAGAAAGAGAGAGAGATAGAAATAGATAGATGGATATAGAGAAAGAGATAGATAAATAGATAGATATACAGATAGAGAGAGAGGGAGAGGAAACCTTCAATCATCATGAACTCCATTTTACCGTACATTTAATGACTCTTCTGCAGACTTCAATGATTTCTTGTAGGGAAGGACGCGCACACTCACGGGAACGCCCTTCGAAGGCTGCGTAGCTGTTTGCATGCAAATGTGCCAATAAAAATCTGACCGAGGTTACCAGGATGTTGACATCCAGGGCCGGTCCATCGCTGGAAAAGATTACGAATCTTGCGAGTGGGTAGAAACAACTTGGCCAACCGTGTAGTTAATGAATGGAATAAACTTCCTGCAGAGGTAGTGCGATGTAGTACAGTTCAGATTTTTAAGATTCATTTAGATGAACACCTAAGCAATATGCTGCACTACCTGTTATTTATTTTGTTTGGTTCATTTATTATCATTTATCTATTTATTACAATTTATCTGTTTATTGTTAAGGTTGATCTATTTATTTTTTATTTTGTTTGGTTATTATCTATCATTATCTATTTATCTATCATATTTATTTATTTTCCCCCCGCATCCGACCTTGTTATGGACCATGTAAATTTACTTCGTTGAAAGAAATATACACACCTAATCATGTTGTCTTGATCTATATATCTATATACCAAAAGCTTTTCCCCCTTATAGGGGAGGTAGCCAAGTCAACAGGCGAATATCCACTTCCACCTATTCCACTCCGATCCACCACCCTTTCCCCCCTCCCATCTTAGCTCCTCATGGATGACGGGTCATACCTGTATCCTGCCCACCGCCCTGGATGGTGAGTGGTGGGCGTGTTTTGATAGACTATAATTTTCCATAACAAGGCATCGTTAAACAGGTCTTCAGACGTCTACGGCTAATGAAGAATTCCACCTTTATCCTGATTGTCACCAGGTAATTTCATTCAGCAAAGGAGAGCCCACCGCACGGCAAAGGGGGGTTAAAGAGATTAACTTTTAATCTCAAAATTTTATCTATTGTTTAGATTCATTGGCAAGGGCCACGCCTGGTTGGCACCTCACTCGATGCCACGTGACGTCACGTCGGTGATTTTTCTTCTTCCTGGAAGCCAAGTGACCCCTTGGGCTCTGACTTGGTCCCTCTGTGTCGCAAGGTCAAGTATGAAGAAAAAGTTGACACGACTTAAGCGTTGGATTTCAGAGTCGTGTGCAAGAAATCTTCGACGCGTGTTGCCCCAAGATCGGAAGGGTGCCCACTAAGTCTCGTGGTCATGCGTGGGATGTCTTCTGCGCATGCGCAGGAACGACCGTCGTATATAACGACCGAGGGAACAGGTTTCCCATCCTTCACGGGGGAAACGGTTGGCAATCCTGCTTGTCACTTTGCTCCATACTCCGTTTTCTTTACAACCGAAGAGTATCAACAGTTTTCAGATTTCTATCTATTGGCAGTTTTGCTATTCTGTTGTTTTTTTCATTTTTTATATTAAGCGGATATTTCACCATTGTTACTATGATAACAGCATCTGATGTATATCATATTTACCAATGAATCTTTACTACGTTGAATTGAACACACTATACTGACCCAGTTAATTGCCTTGATGAAGTAATATGAGTAAAAATAATGATAATGATAAAATAAAACAAGATGTGCAAAATTTCTTATATCGACAAAGATAAAAAAAAAAAAATCTTGAGGACAGGCTAACATTTCTCCAAAGACTTTACAAGGTACTGTTGACTTGATGAAGTCGTTTAAGAACTGCTAGGAAATATGAGTAAAAATGATAAGATAAAATAAAACAAGATACACAAAATATCTTACATCGACAAAGATAAAAAAAAAAAAAAAATCTTGAGGACAGGCTAACATTTGTTCAAAGATTTTACAAGGTACAGCTGCAGTAGTAAGCCACCACTGCGTGCCCAGGGCAACATCGACGCCATCTTTGAGTCTCAGCGGAACGTTTATCACCGGGGGCTGTGCACCCAACTTCAAGAGTAAAGAAACAAATCTTATTATGTGAATGTAGACAAACGGCACGTTATTTTTCTTTGACCTCTCTTTCTCTCTCTCTCTCTCTCTCTCTCTCACATCTTGTTTACAGTCCTCCCCTCTCACTCTCTGACCCACAAAGGATCTCAGAAATACTCTCCACCCTCCATTCCCGTCCTCCATTGATCCACAACATCCTATCCTGGATCATCCACATCCCCACCCTTTCTAAGTCCTTTTCCCAGGTGCCATATCATGATGGCAGTCCCCCGCAACGAACTGGCCGACAAGGCAACTCGGGAGGTGACATCAATCGCTTTGAATCCCTCCACCCGCTGCCGACTGGTCCACGGTACAAAACACGGGTCATAGACGCTGGGAGAAACATTCGACAAACTTCCTAAAGAAAATCGAACCCCATATACAGTACACCCATGACTCTTTTCCGGCCAACGTAACAGACGCTATGAGATAAGATTTGCACGTTTAACAACGGGGACATACTCGTCTCACATATTACAAAGGAGGAGGAGCATCCAGACAAGAGACCTTTTGGTCCATAACTAGGTCGGATGTGAAAAAAAAAAAATATATATATATATATATATATATATATATATACATATATATAATAATGATAAATAAATAAATAAAAATTGTAATAACATAAATGATCAAATGTGACCCTCTCATGACTGGAAACAACCCTTACACATGCCCATGTGGTACCATGTTTGCAATACCACAATTTTTTTTTTTCTAGAATACGATGTCTACATAATCTCTCACAACTGTGTCGTAGTCCTCCATCTACCTCCTCAAAAAATCCTACAACTAATTTTAACTAAACCACAAGAGCCTCTATTTTTCATCCACATTTTCCTACAGGATAGAGGATTCACACACACACACACACACACACACACACACACACACACACACACACACACACACACACACACACACACGACTCGGTGGCGCGGTTCGTAGAATCCCAGATTGTCAGTATGGCGGTACCGACGGTACCTGGTTCGAATCCTGCCCAGGGCTGAAATTATTTCAGTATCACTGCGCTTCGAGTCGTTACTCCAACTCTCGTGGGCGGGGAGTTGGGAGTGTGTGTGCATGTAAGGTCATAGCATTACCCATAGATCGGTCATACGAGTTCTGAGCTCTCTTCCGGGAGGGAAATAGCTGTCGATCACGAGTCTAACACGTGTTCCAAAGACCAAGGTGAATCACACACACACACACACGCACACACACACATACAAAAACACGCGCACACGCTCAGTTACACGCACATACGCACACATGAAAACACGCACGTACCCACGCGCTGACACGCACACATATACACACGCACATACATATATGCTTAATGTGTGTATATGTGGATCACATGAACTCATTCTTAAACCACTTTCCATCCACATATCCCTCCTCAGACACATCCACAGACATGTACATCCGCATGGGCGCCCACTAACGCACTGGCTATCACACCCACACTCTTTGCATGCACGCCCACAAGCACAGAATCTCCTCATCCAGGATGAACATAAGCTTGCATTGAAGACTTCTCTTCTCGTCTCCTTATCTTTATTTCTCGCCCTTTATTTGGCATTTTAAGATTCAGAGTAAAAAAAAAAAAAAAAAAAAAAGAAGAAGAAGAAGATGAAGTCTGGACCGAACCTTTGTTTACTAAAGTGTTTTTGTGAAGGAAAGAAAACGGTGGTGAGGGTTGTAGGGGGTGGTGGTGGTTGGGGTGGTTGTGGTGGAAGGTGCTTTGAGGAAGCTCA
Source organism: Oratosquilla oratoria (assembly GCF_046742065.1). Taxonomy (NCBI): domain Eukaryota; kingdom Metazoa; phylum Arthropoda; class Malacostraca; order Stomatopoda; family Squillidae; genus Oratosquilla; species Oratosquilla oratoria. Next base: position 23,132,279 of record NC_134793.1, on the reverse strand, counting down.
GCTTCGGTAGGTTGTTGGTAGTCCTGATGTATAATACATTAAGATAAAGCCTACGAAATATTGTTGTTGTTGTTGTAATTCAAGCCTACGAGGTATTGTTGTTGTTGCAATTAAAGCCTACAAGTTGTTGTTGTTGTTGCAATTAAAGCCTACGAGATGTTTTTGTTGTTGCAATTAAAGCCTACGAGTTGTTGTTGTAATTAATGCCTACGAGATATTGTTTTGTTGTTGTAATTCAAGCCTACGAGATATTGTTGTTGTTGTTGTTGTTGTAATTAAAACCTACGAGATGTTGTTGTTGTTATGGGTTGTATTTTACCAGCGCTTCTATTACTGTGGACAACCTCCAGTATTTAGGTTTCCAAGGGTCCCGGTAACGTAAAGGTTATTTTTCCTCCGATTGTTGGAGCAAATTTGTAGCCCGCAGCTTTAGAGAAGGAATCTTATATGCTGGAGGTAGTTAATTTACCTCCAGCATATCAAATGACATTCCTGTTGACAAAAACAAAATAGTTTGCCAAAGTGATTTAGCGGCGGAGAAGGTTCTGGAGGTGGGGGATGATACCGCCGATTATTCGGAGGTTGGGGGAAAAATAGCCCAGTGTGATAGATAACCCTATAAAGGTGAACTACTTCACCACTACTCTAGTTTTTATCCAACTTTGATACTTATTCTAGCTCCCGCTAGAAGATGTCGTCTAGAATGGACGAAGACGACCCGAAGCCTATCTAGAGGTGAAGGTCGAGGGGATGGCGGTTCGAATCCTGCCACCGGCGAAGTTGAACCAAGGGCATGGTTAATTAAATTCCATGCTACAAAGTCCTCTGTGAGGGGAACCGTACTAGCCTTCCGATAGGGGGGGGGGGTTGTGACGCTAAACCATATCATATCAGAACTTGTTCTAGCTGTCGCTATACGATTTTATTCAACTGCGATAACATTCCATGTATGTGTGATTCACCATGGTCTTGGATCACGTGTTGGACTCGTAACCGACAGCTATTTCCCTCACGGAAGAGAGCTCAGAACTCATATATATGACCGATTAATGGGTAATACTGTGACCTTACACGCACACACACAGCTCCCCGCCCACGAACGTTGGAGTAATGACTCGTAGCGCAGCGATACTAAAATTGTTTCTGCCCTGGGCGGAATTCGAACCCGGACCGCCGTAGTGGCGGCCGCGAACGCTACCACTGCGACGTCGAGTCTGTGTGCGCGAGCGCGCGCGTGTGTGTGTGTGTTTGTTAATATACCCATAAATACATATGTAAATTTCCAAATTCTTATCTTAGGTGGAAGTTACCTATCCTTTAGCCTTATTCTTTCTCTTTAAAGACTAATTAAAGAGTACCCAGTCTTGTTATCAAAACAATTTCTAATGTGTTCTTGAGATGATGATGATGATGATGATGATGATTATTATTTTAGTAATAACAACAACAACAAGAACAGCAACACTAATAATAATAATGATATTAATAATAATAATATTAATAATAATAATAATAAATATAATAATAATGACAATAATGACAATAATGATAATAATGATAATAATAATAATAATAATAATATTGATAATAATGATATTAATAATAATAATAATAATAACAATAATTATAATAATGAAAACAATAATGATAATGTTAATAATGATAATAATGATAATTATGATAATAATAACAATATAGATTTTTCTCCAGTCAAATCTATTGAGGTCCATTCTGAACTTGATGGAGAGCACTACATTTTTGTTTTGTTTTTGTTAACACTAAGTTGTTCTTGTTCTTGTTCCACATAGTATTATGCATGTATACATGCTCATATATATATATATATATATATATATATATATATATATGCATATATATATATGTATATATATATATTATATACATATATATATATATAAATATATCATATACATATATATTATATGTATATATATATATATATATACATATATATATATATATATATATACACACACATATATATACACATATATATGTGTGTATATATATATATATACAGTATGTATATTATATATATGTATATGTATACACACACGTATATATTATATATATTATATATATATATATACACGTGTGTGTGTGTGTGTGTGTGTGTGTGTGTGTGCATGTGTGTGTGTGTGTGTTTGTGTATGCATATGTACATATACTGTATACATTTGTGAAATTCCGCACCCTATATTTCTGAATATAAAAAACTTCATTGCAGGAGCCATCTCCATCCAAGGAGTGGACTATAATCGTTAAAAAGAAATAAAACCTCAACAGAAGAACCCTGACTCCAAAAAAGAACGAAAAAAGAAAATCTACGTCGACCGATGCCCTAACAAACAGACCGTGAAAACTATGACAGGTATTCTTAAACAAATGTGGGCTGGAAGGCCCCAATTGTTAGCATCGAGGGGTCCGGCCCTCCTTGACCATATGTAGGGGCTCCCGCGATGCCAAGAAGCCCGGGAATGTCCGAGTGCAGGATTCGAACCTGTGCTCCTTCTGGCGTGTCCGTAGGGATGCCAGGTAGTAGTGTACGGTGTGTTTGGGAGTGGGGGAAAGGGAGGAGGGGGAGAGGGGAGGAGGAGGAGGAGGTGGGAGGTAGTAGGCGGAAGGTGGGAGTGGGGAGGGGGGAGTGGTAGGTGGGAGGGGTAAGGAGAAGTGGTAGGGAATGGTAGACAAGAGTGGGATGGGGAGGGAGAAGTGGGAGGTGGGAGGGGAATGGGGGATGGTAAATGGGAGGAGGATGGGGAGGGAAAGGTGGGAATTGGGAGGGAGAGGTGGTAAGTGGGAGTGGGGAGTGGGGAGGTGGAAGGGAAGAAAGGGATGATGGAGTGGAGATTGGGAGGGAAGAAAGGGAGGTTGTAATGAATAGGTGGGAGGGATGAAAGGGGGAGGGGGAAGGGGGAAGGGGGAGGGGGAAAGGGGAATGGGGGAAGGGGGGAACAACGATGGACAAGTATATGATAATATAGCTAAGGATCCTCTTCTCATAGAGTATCTGAGATGACCCCAACTTGTCCATGTGAACTCAACGAACACGATGCGTTTAGTAAGACCGAGCGTCTGGAACTATTAAACGCTCTTAATGGCAGGTTTTTAATTGAGTAGCTATCAAATCAAAACAACGCTCATGTTTTTTCTTATTTGTTTATCATCTTTATATTTTTTCACAGAATAAAGGAACACAGACCTGATGGCGTGGGGCATCTCGTCTTCTAAAACAATCATCTTTGGAAAATTATGGCTAAGGATGTTCTGAATAAGGGCCTTCAATGGACAGGTGTCTCTGATAACAAAGTGATGCCCGAAGAATCTCACGCGAAGAGTCTGCGACAGTGAGTTCGAGATGAGTTCGATAAAGTTCCTGCGAGTCCTCAAACCCTTTTGGTGTGGTCTAGGACTTCGGTCATCGTCACGCGAAGAGTCTGGACAGTGAGTTCGAGATGAGTTCGATAAAGTTCCTGCGAGTCTTCAAACCCTTTTGGTGTGGTCTAGGACTTCGGTCATCGTAATTCTTCTGTCGTCAGGCAATTTTGCTCGGCTGAGGGAAGTCATTTTACGAACAGAGGTTACACTTCTAAGCCGAACACAAATGTTTAGGTTCAGAGAGAAGTTAGTGTCCACTGGAGTTAAGTGGGATAAATCTGGTACATAAAAAAGAAAGAAAGAAAGAAAGAAAGGAAGAAAAAACATGATAAACAATTGCAATGAATTTGTACTCATTTCCTCGAAGATCTTGTTTTGTTTTTTTTTCTCTTCAAGATAATTATGGGGAAGTTATGTTGGTATTCGTCAGATATCTTGACGTTTTCCTCCTTGGCCAAGTTGGGAGAACCAGGACAAATAGGAAACATAATCACCATATTAGAGACTCGTCAGTTGTCACAGCATGCAGTGGGACACTATTTCAGTTACCAAAACCCAGCTGAAGCTTACAGAGTAAGCTGGCTACTAAGCGTGTGGCAGAGAAATTATCATTGGAAGACGAGGTTTTTATTGATTGTACAACGTTTGGCAAGATAAGAGGGAGGGAGGGAAGAGGGTGGAGGGGAGTGGAGTATGTTGGGGATGCAATGGGTGGGAGTGGTTTTTATGCCGTTGTTTTTTTGGCTACCTCCCATGTAAGGGGGAAAAAGCCATTGGTATATGTATGTATGTACAATGTATTGCTCATTGAAGCCTTTTCGAGAAGAGAAACGAAGAATATATGCTTACTGAAGGGGCCAGGGAAAGGTTCCGTTATGTTACATTTTTGTTTTGTTTTCTTCTTCCTTTCTTTCTTTCTCTCTCTCTCAATCTCTTACTCTCTCTACCCCTTTCTCTCTACCTTTATTGATTATAGAACGCTTCCGTCGTTGGAGTTTTTTTTTCAAATAAAAAATGAGGATAAAGAACATCTAGGTCAGATCACCCGCCTTCACGAGATAGATTTTTGTGGAAAAGGAAGAACATCTTGCAGGACAACGAAAGGAGGGTTGTGTATAGACGGGGCTATAGCCAGTGAATGCGTTTCAGGGATTCTTTAAGTCCCAAGTCACACCAAACTTGCGACCTGTTTCCCACCACCTGTTTCCGACCATCTTGGAAGGTGGCGCTTTTGTTTCTCTCATGGTTAGCGCCAGCTGGCTAATATTCATCTCCATGAGGGGGGAGTAGATTCGTTCCAATTGCAGCTTTGTCTTGAATTCTTTTTGATAAACAGAAGAACAGGACAAATCGACCTGGTCGCCGGTGGTCGGAAACAGGTCGTAAGCTTGATGTGACTTGGCCCTCGGTTATTTATGAATCGCGGATGAAGAGGAATGGGGAAGCAGAGCGAGACACGCGTCGATAGTAACCCACGAAATCAGTTACACTGACACAGAGTACAAACTCAGTATACAGTTCTAAATTTACGCGATATATAGTAACCGAGAGGCATAGTGTGTATAAAAAGAATTAAATCCAAAGTAAGGGGGCTTGGGGCAAAGGGGTAACAAGGTGTGTGTGTGTATGTATATGTATATATATATATATATATATATATATATATATATATATATATAATATATATATATATATATATATATAAAGGTGCTCCAGTAGAAAAATTAGGTAAAAAAGAAAGAAAAAAAAATTCAAGCAAACCGCATAATTAAAATAAAATAAGTCATTTCACCAGTAGCTTTAAACCAAATTTGGACAAAATAAACTCGCGTAAATTAAGAACTGCCTTTATATAATAGCCTTGGTGAAGGGGCCGTAGAAAAGTAAAAAAAAACAAAAAAGAAAAAAAAAAAAACAGTAGTTGTCATTTATAAACATCCTAAAGCCTCACTGACACGGAGCTAGTTCAGTAGCCTCTAGTGCTAACGACTTGTAAACTAGCCCTCTAGTAACTTGCCCAGTGTGAACAGAAAATGAGTCAACTTGCCTTTAAACTGTCTTAGTGTCAACGCTTACTTGCTGGGTAAGTTAACTTGCACGTACCACATTGCCATATACATATTTCAGTTCACGATCTTATCCATTATACCCCCCTGAAGACGATTCCTGGACGGGAATCGAAACGTCGGGCAAATCAACCCTTGAATTGAGTCTGGTGTTTACACCTTTCCAATATATATATATGTATATATGTATATATGTACATATATATATATGTATA
>NC_134793.1:23116599-23121599 GCF_046742065.1 Oratosquilla oratoria | reverse complement strand
GAGACCTACTGTCCGGTTTCCTGAACAGAAGGATCAAATGTCCGACCTAGCTTTCAATGGGCACATTTTTGCTAATTCCGTATGTATATATATATTGGTTCGTGATACTATATATGATACTAGACTTTGGTTAACGTTTTAGGCATATCTGATCACACGTTTAATTTTGTTTCAATTATGATGTTTTCGTTTCGTGAATGCCTTAGCGCCCCGTCCGTGTCAGATGGTTATGTTGAAGTGATAGAATATTGCATTTAATTAATATCCTTTCTTAACATGTTTCTTGCCATGGTCTAACTTAATCACTCTGTCTTTAACAGACAGATTAACATTGAACTCTCTTCACGTTGAAGGTGAGAGAGTGAGATGGGGAGAAGGGGGAGAGGTTGAGACGGGGGAGAGAGGGACGGGGGGAGGAGGAGGAGAGTAAGAGTACAAGAGAGTGAGAGAGTGAGAGAGTTAAAGGGGGAATAGGAGGAGAGGGGACGGGGGAGAGGGTGAAAGATTGAGACGGAGGGGAGAGGGACGAGGGGGAGGAGGAAGAGAGTAAGAGTACAAGAGAGTGAGAGAGTGAGAGAGTTCAAAGGGGAGAGGGAGAGAGGGGGAGGTGAGGGGGGAGAGGTTTTGAGGGGGAGAAGGTGTGAGGATGAGGGCTAGAGGGTTTAGCGGTAGAGGGGGAGGGGAGAGGGGGAGAGGGGGAGAAGGGAGAGGGGGAAAGGGAGAGAAGAAAGATGGGGATAAGGGGAGAGGGGGAGAGGTGAGGGGGAGAGGAGGGAGGGGGAGAAGGGAGAAGGGGAAAGGGTGAGGAGAAAGATGGGGATAGGGGGAGAGTGGGAGAGGTGAGTGGGAGAGGAGGGAGGAGGAGAAGGGAGAAGGGGAAAGGGTGAGCAGAAAGATGGGGATAGGGGGAGAGGGGGAGAGGTGAGGGGGAGAGGAGGGAGGGGGAGAGGGGAGAGGGGGAAAGGGAGAGCAGAAAGATGGGGATAGGGGGAGAGGGGGAGAGGAGGGAGGGGGGAGAGGGGAGAGGGGGAAAGGGAGAGCAGAAAGATGGGGATAGGGGGAGAGGGGGATAGGGGGATAGGGGGAGAGGGGGAGAGGGAGAGCAGAAAGATTGGGATAGGGGGAGAGGGGGAGAGGGGGAGAAGGGGAGATGTTTATAAGGAGAGAAGGTGTGAAGATACGGGTTAGAGATTGGAAAATGGTAAGAAGGTGAGATTGGAAGAGGGTGAGAGGGTGAGAGAGTGGGAGAAGGGGTGAAGGGGAGGGAGGGTGAGGGAGGGAGGGTGAGAGGGGGTAACCTCATGCATTCCTTAATGCAAATCACCCTAATTCTCGCACCCTATAAATGGGGCATATATAAGCAATTAGCTACGCTCGTGGGGCTCCGCGCCATTTATTACTCCAAATCCGCGGGGCAGGTTCTTAAGGTCGGTTTCGCGCGGCATATCATTAGAGAATCGACCTTAGGGGTCATCCATCACTTCAATACGGGGACGGGACAACCTACTTGTAGCCTTTTGTTCTGGCTAATCCCAGATGCTTTCGTGCCTTCGAAGGTCGGATTTGGGGCCGAAATGGTCTTGCTTTTTCGAGAATCGTTCTTTCTCCTAACGAGGTCACGACCTCAGGTCAATTAAGTCGATTTATTTTTGGGAGGAATTGGTGATGGTGAAGGAGGTTTCTGTATTGAAGGGGTAGATGGTGTCTCCTGGGCACAGAACACACACAAAGACGAACATCGTCATTCGAGCGTAAAGACGCTATCACACTGGGCTATATTTCCTCCGATTGTTGGAGCAAATTTGAACTCCACAACTTTCGGGAAGGAATCTGAAATGCTGGAGAAAAAGAAAAAAGGTCCTTCAGAATATCAAATTACATTCTATGTATTTTTGTCGAGAAAACAAAGTAGTTTGCCAAAGTGATTTGACGGCGGAAAAAGTGCTTGAGGTGGGCGCTACCGCCGATTAATCGGAGGTTGGAGGAAATTTTTCCCACTGTGATAGCCCCTTAAGTAACTTAACTTTCCTGTTTAAGTGAATTAAATTCTCTCGCTCCTTCACTATGGTTGACAGACTCCATAGATACAATGATATAGTAAAATAATTTATGATAAAATAAAATAAGATGGAATGAAACAGAAGAAACTAAATTGAAGTAGAACGAGATAAGATAGCACAAAACAAAACAGAATAAGACAAAGTAGAAAAAAAAATTGAATAAGATAAAAAAAATTAAAAATCGAATAAGCGCTTTTCTAGCAATGAAATAGAAGAAACTAGAATAAACTAAAACGAAATGAAATAGTACAAAACAAAACAAAATAAGACAAAGTAGAACAAAACAAAATTGAACAGAACAAGATAAAAAATGGTAAAAATAGAATAAGATAGAACGAAATAACATAGAATGAAATAGAAGAAACTAAAGTAAAACGAAATGAAATAGTACAAAACAAAAAAGAAAAAGACAAAATAGAAAAAAAAAACAGAATTGAAAAAAAAACCAAGGTAAGATAAAAAAAAATACATACAAAAATAGAAAAAGCGCTTTTCTAGCAATCAGAAGTAAGTGCCTACCCCGGGTTCAGTTCCGGACTTCGAAAAAGAAACCGTCGATAATAAAGTCACCTGGAAAGGAGATCGGGCTGGAACAAAGGTCTGGAAAGAGAACGAATAAGGCAACGAAATTGGCAGTAAGTCCAAAAAGGCCAAACATAAAGAAACTGTAAAAAAAGGAGGAGAATGATTTGAGGCGAGGGAGGCCAGACCCCGGAGGGTAGACGAGGAAATGGAGGCAAAAGGTGCAACAACTGAGAACAGTCTGAGGAATACAATACATGCCAACAACAAGAACAACAAGAACAAGAACAAGAACAACGGCAACAGCAACAACACAACAACGAAAACACAACAAGGAAAAGAACAACAACGCAACAACGCAACAACAAGAACAAGAACAACGACGACAGCAACAACACAACAAAAACGAAAACACAACAAGAACAAGAACAAAAACACAACAACAAGAATAAGAACAAGAACACAACAACAACAACTAACAATATAATCCAAATATTTTTCTATACTACTAGGAAACGCTACAACAAAAACAACAAAACGACAACAGCAAAAACAACAGGAGTAGCAACAAAGACAAAAACAACAGTAACAAAAACAAAAAGAACATCAACAACGACACAAACAAGAACAACAAGAACAACAAAGCAATAGTACCGTGAATATAGTCTAAAGAATTCTCTCTCTATCATTGAAAAACTTCCTAAAAAAAAAAAAAAAAAAAAAAAAAAAAATAGACGCACTGAGGTGAACAAAGGGGCCCCCTTTTGGTCCATGGGGAACCCGAATAAAAAATAAAACAATCCTGGGATTTTTTTTTTAGCATATTTCATGAAGGTACATGGTATCCCAGGATATAAGGTCACTCTAGTAGTTTAAAGTAACTTTTGTTTCACAGACCAATGTTGTTCAAAATTCTTGGGCCATTTTTTTCTAATCAAATCCCTCCGTTGAATTTAGATAAACCTGATTTTTATTTCTGTCTTGATTTTTTTCTGTTTTGAGTGCGCGGCACTGATGTGTGTTTCAGCTATATATATATATATATATATATATATATATATATATATATATATATATATATATATATTGTATTACAACACACACTGCATGGTCCCAATCAACTCGAGCACATATATAAGAAAATTGCTCAACTTATATCCCTCTTGATAGCGCAATTGGTTAAGTCACTGTCCATTTGTTACGTATCGGCTAGGTTCGAGTCCTAGCCCGACAGCGTATCAGTTTCCGAATATGCTTCCATCGAGCTCCTGTTAGTCTCGATTGTGTTTGCAAGGAATTAAAATGAAAAAGTTAATGTGGTTGATAAGATGAAAATGTATATATGTATGCATATATGTATGTGTTTATGTATGTATGTTTGTGTGCATGTATGTACATACAAGTATATACATACATACATATATTATATATATATATATATATATATATATATATATATTTGTATATATGTCCCAAGTCTTTATTTATTTACATATCACATCCTTAAGCCGTAAACATTAAGGAATAGGACATAAGCTGCTATTGGCTGTCCAGGAGATCCCCATTACGAACCAATCAGAACCAAAGTTTCAGAACACGGCTGTTGTGACTTAAGACGGCCACTGTCGGAGACAAAAACTGCCTCCCCCCCTCCCTCCCTCCCTCCCCTACGAGTACCTACCTGGCGTAGGGCTCTGATCGCCAACGGAGGGACTGGCCTCTCGCTGGCAACACCCATGCCATATACGGAGGCGACCACCTCACGAAGGAACGATGGAACGTCTCCTCGCTTCTCTATCTCGCGTTTTCTTTTCATTCTCCAACCCTCCTTCACTCAGTCGGTCTTCCGTTTCTCCTCTTTCCTTCCCTCCACGCACTACTTCCTCGTTTCTAAAGCTTTGTTTGTTTGATTTAATTCTGTTTGATTTTCCCTTTCTCTTCCTCCTCCTCCTCCTCTTCTTTCTTTTCTTGCGAGTATTCCAGATTCTTCTCCACCTTCTTCTTCGTCTTTTCGGGCACCTTCGAATTCGCTTCCACAAATGATCTCCACTTTTTACAAATTACATTCTTCTTGCAGATTGTGTTCTTTAGAATCCAAATATATTTTTCTCCTATGCATACAACGTCTCTCCTCCCTCTCTTTCTCTTTCTATGTTTCTATCTCTTCATCTCTCTCCCTCTCTATCTCTATCTTTCCCCTCTCTCTCTCCCTCCCTCTTTCCGATCTGTTCATACTTCCTTGTTTAACTTTTCTTGCTTTCTCTTTAATTCTCTCTTTTTCTCTTTTTCTTTCGCCCTTGTCTCCTTTCTCTGCCCCTCTCTTCTTTCATAGCTTGTAAGAATTTAAGAACCTGTTTTCAGAGGGGGGGGGGGTTAGATTCTGAAGGACTTTCTTGTCCAGAAAAAAAGCCTAGGTTA
>NC_134793.1:23074099-23114099 GCF_046742065.1 Oratosquilla oratoria | reverse complement strand
GTTACCTAACCTTCTCTTAAGACAACCGCTAGTTTCAGCGCTCACTAACTACATGGTTACTTAGTCCAATCCATTCCCTAACCGCTCTATTAGTACACCAATTCTTGCCTATTTACTTCTTAAATATAAAATTGTCAAATTTAAATCTATTACTACGAGTCTTGCGACACTGTTTCTGACCCAGGGCAGTGGACACGATGCAGGGATGACCCGTCATCCAGGAGGTGCCAAGATAAGAGGGAGGGAAGAGGGTATAGGGGAGTGGAGTATGTAGGGAATGGAATGGGTGGGAGTGATTTTTATGCCTTTTTTTTTTTTTTTTTTGCTACCTCCTTTGTAAAGGGGAGCCTTTGGTATATGTATGTATGTATGTATGTATGTATGTATGTATGTATGTATGTATTGTATGCATGTATGTATGTATGTAAGTACTACGAGTCCGGCACAGCTGAAAGGTGTGTAGAGGAAAATAATAAAATATCAATAGTTGGGGTCCCTTGGTAGGAGGATCGATGGCATGTACAAGATTTGGTTGGCGATGTGCGTGCAAGCATAGATTTCTTTCCTGACAGGTCCCTTCCCCGATGATGGATCTCATACCCCCCACCACCCCCGACCCCCACCTCCCACTGCACTTCGGGTGACGTCATGTCACGTGATGCTTTTTGACCTTGTGTCAAAGAATTTAGGCTAGGTCAGATAAGGTCAGGTTGAATTGGGTTGGGTGAATTTGGGTTAAGTTAGGTCAGGTTCGATTAAGTTAAGTTAGGTTAGCTTAATTCAAGTTAAGTTTGATTGTGTTGTGTTGTGTGAATTTGGGTTAAGTTAGTTCAGATTAGGTTAACTTAAGATAGGTTAAGTTAGATTAGGTTAGATTAGGTTAGGTTAGGTTAGGTTAGGTTGGGTTGTGTTAGGTTTAATCAGGTTAGGTTGGATTTAGTCACGTTAGGATAAGTTAGCTTAGTTTAGGCTAGGCTAGTTTAATTTAAGTTAGTTCAGGTTAGGTTAGGTTAATTTTGTTTGGGCTGAGTCATGTTATGTTGGGTTAGGTCGGATTGAGTTGGTTTGGTCTGAGTCATGTCATGTTTTGATGTTGTTGTTGTTGTCACTATTGTTGCTATTTTGTTGTTATTGTTGAGCCTTAATGACCCGATACACGACCGTTCTATCCCCTGTAGGATGATAGAGCCTTCATGTCTCACCACTCCGGCTTGATCCGGCTCGTTAAAGTTGTTAGCATGGAGGAAATCACACTTGTCACTTCTGGGCGCGATGGAACTGGCTGAGGTGGTATGGACAAACGATGAAGATGGACAAGGAAAAGAAATCCACCACGGTACTTCCAGTTCATAAGAACATAAGAACATAAGAATGAAGGAGACTGCAAGAGACCATAAGGCCTACACTAGGCAGTTCCATATTCATTACCACCTGTCATCCCCATCCATAAAGTTGTCTAACCTTTCCTTAAAACAACCGATAGTTTCAGCGCTCACTACATGGTTACTAAGTCTATTCCATTCGTTGACCACTCTATTGGTAAACTAGTTCTTGCCTAGAGGACCGATGGGAAGACCCAGTAGAACGTGGAGAGATGGATTCAGAGAAGAGATAAAAGGGAAAGGGGAGAACATGAAGATGAAGAAGAAGAGAGATACAGAGATCATTCCCCGATGGAGAAACTTCGTGAGGGATCAGCACTGAGAGACAATCGACCTTCCTGGAATATGGAGAGAAAATGAGAAGTTGGAATTGGCTGATGGTGTCAATGTAGTCTGAATCCAGCGTAAATAGTCCGAAAGAACTGATGACGTGCTTTATAAATGTACATTCGTCGTGGAAACGTTTGTATTCATATATGAATGATAAAAACATCCTTGATTGGTAGTCTGGGTAATTGAGTTATTTCTTCATTGAAGTGAAATTAACAAGACACTTTTTCAAGTCCTGGTTGCCAGATATTAGATTTTTGATAGACTTATTTCCTTTATTACTCTACAAAGGACACTCATAACTGACCCATGGCGCGTCTTAAGCATACAAATACATCACTTACTGTTGTTGAACTAATACAACATTTACAAAATAATAGCACTTTGAGTTTCTGTAGACTATATTTATGTACTTTAAAGTACACGGCAATGAAAGAACCATTTGAGTAGTCCAGATGTATAATACATCAAGTTTAAGCCTACGGAGATGTTGTTGTTGTTGTTATTGTTGTTGTTGTTATGGGTTGCAGTTTACCAGCGTTTCTATCCTTGTGGCCAACCTCCACCATTTGGGTCTCCAAGGATCCCGGTAACGTAGAGGGGTTATCACACTGGTCAATTTTTCCTTCGATTGTTGAAGCAGATTCGCAGCTCACAGCTTTCGGTAAGTAATCTGATATGCTGCAGGAAAATAATTTTCCTCCAGCATATAAAATAATATTCTATGCATTTTTGTTGAGGAAACAAAATAGTTTGCCAAAATGATTTGACGGGGAAAAAAAAAATTCTGGAGGTGGACGGTACCGCCGATTAATCGGAGGTTGGAGGAAAAACAGCCCAGTGTGATAGCCCCTTGATGTGGTAGGACGTTCATAAACGTATGTACGGGCAGACTTCATGCATCGAGGAAGGCTTTGCAGCGTCGGCAGATGTTATCGTGCAAGCCGCAGTCGGGAGGTTTTGTGTGTCGGTAAATGGAATCATTGTTGGTATACTTTGGTGTGATGAAGTGCCCGGGGTTGACCCAAAGTGCTTCCAAATTATGCAAACGCATCTTCCTTGTTGTTGCTCTTGTTGCAGTTGCTGCACTGATATAATCTTGTTTACAAAAATAAATGAAATTATAAGTGGGCTGTCGTATATAGATATATATTTAGTAATAAAAAAATACATACATCTTCCTTTTTGTTGCAGCTGTTGCATTTATACAATCTTGTTTACAAAAATAAATGAAATTATAAGTGGGCTGTCGTATATAGGTATATATTTAGTACTCAAGAAATATATACATCTTTCTTGTTGTTGCTTTTGTTGCAGTTGTTGCATTGATACAATCTTGTTTACAGAAATAAATGAAATTATAAGTGGGCTGTCGTATATAGATATATATTTAGTAATCAAAAATACATACATCTTCCTTGTTGCTGCTTTTGTTGCAGGTGTTGCATTGATACAATCTTGTTTACAAAAATAAATTAAATTATAAGTGGGCTGTCTTTTATAGGTATATATTTAGTACTCAAGAAATATATACATCTTCATTGTGGTTGCTTTTGTTGCAGTTGTTGCATTGATACAATCTTGTTTACAAAAATAAATGGAATTATAAAAGGGCTGTCGTATATAGATATATATTTAGTTATCAAAAATATATACATCTTCCTTGTTGTTGCTTTTGTTGCTCTTGTTGCATTGATACAAAGTTGTTTACAAAAATAAATGAAATTATAAGTGGATTGTCGTATACAGATATATATTTAGTAGTTAAACAATATGTATAATTTTGTAGTTGTTGTTGCTGTTGCTGTTATGTTGCAGTTGTTGTATTGATACAATCTTGTTTACAAAAATAAATGAAATCACAAGCGAGCTATTGTATATAGATATATATTTAGTACTTAAAATATATATATACATTTTCGTAGTTGTTGTTGCTGTTGCAGTTGTTGTACTGATACAATCTTGTTTACAAAAATAAATTAAATTATAAGTGGGCTGTCGTATATAGATATATATTTTTTACTACAAAATATATATACATTTTCGGAGTTGTTGCTGGTGTTGCTGTTGCTGTTGCAGTTGTATTCAAACAATATATACATTTTCGAAGTTGCTGTTGCTATTGCAGTTGTTGAACTGGGACAATCTTGTTTACAAAATAGCTTAAATCATGAGGGGATATTGTATATGGAGGTACATTCGACTCTTAAGTATATATATATATATATATATATATATATATATATATATATATATATATATATATATATATATATTCGTAGTTTCAGTATATTTTAGGTGATCTTTGAGAGTCTATGAGGGTACACCATGGGGAGGTTCGGGGAATGGAAGGGGGGAGGGGGGAGAGAAGACGGAGGAGGGAGGAGGAGAGAAGAATAAGAAAGGAGGAGAAGAGAAGGAGAGGAAGAGGGGGGAGGCATTGAAGAAAAGCACGAGAAGAGGAGAAGAATGGAAGAAAAACGTATTGGGAGGAAGAGCTGAGGAAGTTGAGGAAGAGTTGGGAAGTTGAGGAAGAGGGATAAAGAGGGAGAGAAGAAGTGGAAGAGAGAGACTGATAAGAGGAGGAGGTGGAGGAAGAGTTGGGAAGTTAAGAAAGAGGAAGAGAGACTGATAAGAGGAGGTGGAGGAGAGGGAGAGGGGATAGAGAGATGGAGGAAAGAATGATGAGGAATAGGAAAGGAAGAGGGAGGAGAAGATGAAAAGGGAAAGAGAGAGGAAGGAGGTGGGAAGGGGGGAGAGAAGGAAAGGGGGAAGATGTGGAGAGAGAGGAAAGGGAGGGAAAGAAGGGCGAAGAGGAAGAGGAAGAGGAGAGGTAGAAGAAGAAGGAGGAGAAATGAGGGAAAATGTATGTAAAATGAGATCGAGTTTAAAAGGGAGCAATAGAGGAGGAAGAGGAAGATCGGGGGAGTAGGTGGAGGAGGAGGAGGAGGAGGAGGAGGAGGAGCAGGAGGAGGAAGAGGAAGGGAGGAGGAGGAGGAGGAGGAAGAGGAAGATAGGGGGAGTAGGTGGAGGAGGAGGAGGAGGAGGAGGAGGAGGAAGAGGAAGATAGGGGGAGTAGGTGGAGGAGGAGGAGGAGGAGGAGGAGGAGGAGGAAGATATGGGGAGTAGGTGGAGAAGGAGGAGGAGGAGATAGAGGAGGAGGAAGATAGGGGGAGCAGGTGGAGAAGGAGGAGGAGGAGGAGGAGGAGAAGGAGGAAGATAGGGTGAGTAGGTGGAGGAGGAGGAGGAGGAGGAGAGGAGGAAGAGGAAGATAGGGGAAGTGGGTGGAGGAGGGGAAGTGGGTGGAGGAGGAGGAGGAGAGGAGGAAGCCGAAGAGACGCTGAAGATGGCGTAGTGGAAGCTGAGGGCGAGTTGGAGGAGAAGAAGAGGAGTTGGAGGAGGAGGATATGACGGAGGGATAGTTGGGGGGAGAAAGATGAAGTGAGGGTGATGGAGGGACGTTGTGGGAGTGAGGGAGAGGGGAAGGAAGTGTTGGGGAAATAGGGAAGAGTAGAAGACTGTGGCACGGGGGGAGTGGGGAAGGAGATTGTGTTTGTGTGGGATTGGTAGGAAAATTTAGGGGGAGTGTCTAGGAGATTTTGGGGGGGGGGGAATGGGATAGGAGAATGTTTGGGGGAGAGCAGGGAGGTTGTAGGGAGAAGAGGAGGATTGTGGGAGGATAGGGAGGATATTAATGGATAAAGATAAGGATATGATGGAAAGAAATTACAGGGAGTCTTGAGCAAAAAGAGTCATACAGATATATCCAAGAAAAAGAGTGATGTTGTGTGTTCATCTCCACGTACACACACCGCACACACACACATACACACACACACACACACACACACACACACACACACACACACACACACACACACACGACCAGGGCTGAAATAATTTCATTATCGATGCATTGCGAGTCGTTACTTCAACTATCGTGGGTGAGAAGTTGGGTGTGTGTGTGCGTGGAAGGTCACAGCATTACCCATACATCGGTCATATACGAGCTCTGAGCTCTCTTCCGGGAGGGAAATAGCTGTCGATCACGAGACTAACACGTGATCCAAGACCATGGTGAATCACACACACACACACACACACACACACACACACACACACACACACACACACACACACAGCAGGAAGACACGAATATTGGGAGGCAAACAAATAAATGAAAATCCTAAGATGAAAAAGAGGAAGGAAGAGGAGGAAAGAGAGGAAGAGAGGAGGACAAAAAAGAGCGCGGGACTAAAACCTACGAGAACCCGTCAAGGTGAAGATGACGAAGGGGGGGGGGGGGGTCAGTGGGGGGAGGGGGAAGGGGGGAAGGGAGTGGGGGGAGGGGGAAGGGAGTGGGGGTCATGTGTAAGCCGGAGATGAGGAGGATGGGGAGGAGGAGGAGGAGGAGGAGGAGGAGGAGGAGGAGGAAGAGGAGTTGGATAAGAGAAGGGGGAAGAGGAGGAAGAGGAAGAGGAGGATAGGGAAGAGGAGGATGGGGAAGAAGAGGAAGAGGAGTTGGATAAGAGAGGAGGAAAAGGAGGAGGAGGAGGAGGATGGGGAAGAGGAGGAAGAGGAGGAGGATGGGGAGGAGGAAGAAGAGGAGGAGGAGGATGGGGAGGAGGAGGATGGGGAGGAGGAGGAGTAGGAGTAGGAGTAGTAGTAGTAATAGGAGGAGGAGGAGGAGGGGAGGAGGAGGTGAAGAGAGAAGGAGTAGGAGAAGAAAGGAGGAGGAGGAAAGGGATGATGATGATGAGGAGGAAGAGAAGCTGGATAAGAGAGGAGGAAAACAAGGAGGAGGAGGAGGAGGAGGAGGATGGGGAGGAGGAGGAAGAGGAGGAGGAGGAGGATGGGGAGGAGGAGGAAGAGGAGGAGGAGGAGGATGGGGAGGAGGAAGAAGAGGAGGATGAGGATGGAGAGGGGGAGGAGTAGTAGGAGTAGGAGGAGGGGAGCAGGAGGTGAAGAGAGAAAAAGTAGGGGAAAAAGGAGGAGAAGGAGGAAGGGGGTGATGATGATGATGAGGAAGTGGAGTTGGATAAGAGAGGAGGAAGAGGAGAAGGAGGAAAACGAAGGAGGAGGTGAAGGAGTAGAAATAAGAGGAGGAGGAGGAGGAGGAGGAGGAGGAGGAGGAAAAATAGGAGGAGGAGGATGGAGGAGGAGGATGGAGGAGGAAGAGGATGAGAAGAGGAGAAAGTAAAGGAGATGGAGGGAAAGGAGGTGGAAGAGGTAGGGGAGGTGGTGAAAGTGGAGTAAGTGGAGGAAATGGAGGAAAAGGAGGTGGTGGTAGAGGCGGATAGTGAGAAGAAGGAGGTGGAAGAAGGAGGTGGATGAAGAGGAGGAGGAGGAGAAGGTGGTGGAAGATGTGGAGAAGGTGGAGAAAATGGAGGAAGTGGAAGGGCTGGACGATGAGGAGAAGGAGGAGGAGGAGGATGGGGAGAAGGAGGGGGAAGAACAGAAAAAAAGGAGGAGAAGGAGGGGAGGAGGAGGAGGAGGAAGGGGAGGAGGTGGAGGAGGACAAAGAGAAAGAAAAGGAGAAGAAGGAGGGGGAGAAGGAGGAGGGAGAGGAAGAAAAGAAGGAGGAGGAGGAGGAGGAGGAGGAGGACGTGGTGGAGGATGAGGAGGAAGTGGAGGTAGTTTAGAGGGAGGCGGAGGAGGATGTGGAGGGTGAGGTTGAAGAGCTGATCAAGGTGGAGGAAGTGGAGGAGGCTGAGGAATTGGAGGAGGGGTCGAGGTTGTGGATGTTGAGAAAGGAGAAGAGAGAGGAGGAGGAGGAGGAGGAGGAGGAGGAGGAGGAGGAGGAGGTGGAAGAAATAGAAGAGGTAGAAAAGCTTGATGAGGTGAGGGGAGTGGAAGAGCTTGAGGAAATGGAGGAAGTGGAGGAAGAGGTGGAAGAGGAGGAGGAGGAGGAAGAGGAGGTGGAAGAAATAGAAGAGGTGGAGGAGGTGAAGAGATAAAAGAGGTGGAAGAGTTTGATGAGGTGAGGAGAGTGGAAGAGCTTGAGGAAGTGGAGGAAGTGGAGGAAGAGACGGAAGAGGAAGTGAGGACGATGGAAGCAGTGAAGGCGGTGCAGTCGCTGGAAGAAGTGAAAGAGGACGTGGAGAGGTAGAAGAGGTGAAGGAGGAGGAGGAGGTGGAAGAGATGGAAACACTGG
The DNA here is from genome assembly GCF_046742065.1 of Oratosquilla oratoria. NCBI lineage: Eukaryota > Metazoa > Arthropoda > Malacostraca > Stomatopoda > Squillidae > Oratosquilla > Oratosquilla oratoria. The sequence continues at coordinate 23,106,233 of NC_134793.1, read as the reverse complement.
AGAAAGAGAAGGTGGAAGAGGCAGGAGAGGTGGAAGAGGTTGAGAGGTGGATTAGGTGAGGGTGGAGGAGATGGAGGAGGTGGAGGTGGTGTACAACTATGTGGAGGAGGCGGAGGAGGTGAAGATGGTGGAAGAAGAGTAGGTGGTGGAAGAATGGAGTAGGTGGAAAAGAAGAATGTGGAGGAGGTGGAGGTGGATGTGGTGTAGGAGGTGAAGAAGTTGGAGGAGGTGCAGAAGGTGTAGGTGGAGAAGGTGGAGGTGGAAGAGGTGTAGATGGAGGAGGTGTATGTGGAAGTGTATGTGGAGGTGAAGGTGTAGGTGGAGATGAAGGAGGTGGAGGGTGGTTTAGGTGTAGGTGTAGATGGAGGTGTAGATGGAAGTGGAGGAGGTGGAGGTGGATAGGGTACATATGAAAATGGAGGTGTAGGTGGAGGAGGTGTATATGAAAGTGGAGGAGGTGTATGTAGAGGTGGAGGAGGTGTATATGGAAGTGGATGAGGTGTAGGTGGAGGTGTATATGGAAGTGGATGAGGTGGAGAGGATGGAGGGGGTTTAGATGGAGGAGGTTTAGATGGAGGAGGTGGAGGTGGAGAGGGTTGAGGAGGTGTAAGTGGAGGTGGAGGAGGTGTAGTTGGAGGTGGAGGTAGAAATTTGTAAGAGGAGGTGTAGGTGGAGGTGGAGGAGGTGTAGGTGGAGGTGGATGAGGTATAGGTGGATGAGGTATAGGTGGAGGTGGAGGAGGTGTATATGAAAGTGGAGGAGGTGTATATAGAGGTGGAGGAGGTGTATATGGAAGTGGATGAGGTGTAGGTGGAGGTGGAGGAGGTATATATGGAAGTGGAAGAGGTGGAGGTGGAGGGGATGGAGGAGGTTTAGATGGAGGAGGTGTAGGTGGAGACGGTTGAGGAGGTGTAAGTGTAGGTGGAGGAGGTGTAGTTGGAGGTAGAGGAGGTAGAAAAAGTGGAGGTGGAGGTGGAGATGGAGGGGGTGGAGGAGGTGTAGGTGGAGGTGGAGGAGGTGGAAGAAGTGGAGGCGGGGGTGGAGGAGGAGGTGTAGGAGGTGTAGGAGGTGGACCGTCGGGTTGCTCGGCTGGCTGCGAAGTTGAGTGCTGACGTCATGAACATTGTTTCAACGTAAGGAAGAAGACGAAGACTATTATCGCAAATTCTTCTTTCCTTCTTCTATATATATATTTTTCTTTTTTCTCGTTCCTACGTTTTGATGATTGAAAAGAAAAACTTCACGAGAAACTTCCTCGAAAAAAAGGAGGAGGAAGAGAAGAAGAAGAAGAAGAAGAAGAAGAAGAAGAAGAAGAAGAAGAAGAAGAAGAAGAAGAAGAAGAAGAAGAAGAAGAAGAAGAAGAAGAAGAAGAAGAAGAAGAAGAAGAAGACGACGACTTTGTCATCAATCTGGTTAACAACAAAATCATCTGTTGACTTGTAAAAATAAACTCAAGAGGCTATGCATTGTGTAGACGTACGGGTAAAGCTTAATATCAAGCCCTACAAATATCCAACATTGCAATCAATATAGTAAGCTGATCAACTTGGAAAAAGTTGGGCTTCTTAGGTACTTACACACAAGAATAAGTAATACGAGTATAAATATAAGTTCGAGTATAAGTATAAGTATAAATATAAGTAAAAGTATAAGTTTAAGCATAAGTATCAGTATAAGTATCAGTATAAGTATATGTATAAATACTAGTATAAATATAAGTATAATTACGAGTATAAGTATGAATATAAGTACAAGTATAAATATAAGTATAGATATAATTATAAGTACGAGTATAATTATAAGTAAGTTATGTACAAGTGATATGTTATTGCTTGTTTGATATATAGCTTGGATATTGATATTGTGATATTATGATACGATAATCAGAGCAAGAGATTCGAATATTGGACAACGCATGTAAGAACATAAGAGCATATCTCTCTTGATATCGTATTGGTTTAAGTCACTGTAACTTTGTTACGGGTTAGCTGGGTTCGAATCCTCGGCTCGTCCACGTTTCAATTTCCAACGGATGCCTCCATCGAGCGATTCTTCAGTCTCGACTGCGATGGCATGGAATTAAAAGTGATTTGTGGTTGAATTTTAAAAAAATATATATATATATATATATATATATATATAAAATATATATATATATATATATATATATATATATATATATATATATATATATGATTCGATTGGGTAAGTTCATCAATGGAGTCATAGGTCTGAAACTAAGCTGTCACTTATTACTTGCTTGTTTTCTAAATTATCGATCCCGTCGCTTTTGTATGGTTTCGGAAACATAAAAACAAAATGCACGGAATTACATTGTATAGGTTAGGTTAAGTTAGGTTAGGTTAGATTAAATTAGATTAGGTTAGGTTCGGTTAAGTTAGGTTGTGTTAGGTTAGGTTAGGTTAGGTTAGGTTTGGTTAGGTTAGATTTGTTTGGATTAAGATAGATTAGGTTGGATTAGGTTAGGTTAAGTTAGGTTAGGTTAGGTTAGGTTAAGTCAGATAAGATTAGATTAGATTAGATTAGAGTAGATTAGATTTTGTTAGGTTACATTAGCTACGATTAATTTAAGCTAGTTTAGGTAAGGGTTAGTTCGGTCTCATTCATAGATATTAACGTAGAATAAAATTTACAACAATAAAAAAAATACAAAAATACTATGATCATTTTCATCACTTTAGTCTTTCAATAATATAAAATTATGTTACAATTTATGTTATGATTATATGTTGTTATGATTATGTTATGTTATGATTATCTAAAATCATGTTATGATATCCTATGACAATATGTGAGAACGATTCAGAAATAGCTTTCATTGCTCTCATACTACCACATTTATTTCAAAGAAATATAATATTATGAGAAAACTACCAAATACAGAAATATACCAAATACTCAACAAAACAAGATATGTTTGCATAATTCTTATACACCAAGGGCCAGTTTCGAGTGTCCGCAACAGTACATATTCCTCCATAGTCACAGACTCTACTGTAGCTCTACTATGCAATACAGGACGATTCCATCCCCCCTTTTTCTCCTAACCCCCCCCACCCGTGGCCCTCATTCCTCCCCCAAACTCCACCCCTCCCTTCTAAGTTCTCCCCCCCTCCCCGGTACCTTGAGCCCCCCCCCCCTTCCCCTCCTCCCATTCTCCTCTAGCTTTACTATGCAATACAGGACGATTCCATTCCCTCCTTTTTCTCCTAACCTGCCCACCCCTGGCCCTCATTCCTCCCCAAAACTCCCCCCATTCCCTTCTAAGTTCTCCCCCCGTACCCTAAGCCCCCCCCCCTTTTCCCTCCTCCCAATCTCCTCCCATTGTCCCTTCAGGGTCCAGCCTCCCCTTCCAGCATCTGTTCTTCCGTGGGTCGTTCCAGCTTCCAGGCGGTGGTTTCGGAACGCAAGCCTGCGCGCAATTGTTCCAGGCGTGATAATTATGATCCGTGTGAGATACCTGACCAACACCTGCGGTTTCTCCCGGTGTGGTCTTGCTGCCCTCTCCTCCTCACCCATAACTGAAAAGAGGAAGGAAAAAAAAAAAAAAGAGGCGAAGGAGGAGGAAGAAGATAAGGAAGAGGAGGTGGAAGGGATAGAGGACGATGAAGGGAAAGAAGAGGTGAAAAGGATGAAGGAAGAGGAAGAGAAGGAGATGGAAGAGAAGGAGATGGAATAGAAGGAGATGGAAGAGGAGGAGGAAGAGGAGAATAAGGAAGAGGAGGTGGAAGGAGTAGAGGACGATGAAGAGGAAGAGGAAGTGAAAAGGATGAAGGCAGAGGAAGAGAAGGAGATGGAAGAGGAGGAGGAGGAGGAGGAGGAGGAGGAAGAGGAGATAAGAAAGAGGGGTTAGAAGGGGTAGAGGATGACGAAGAGGAAGAGGAGGTGAAAAGGGTGGAGGAAAAGGAAAAGAAGGAGATGGAAAAGGAGAAGGGAGAGGAGGACAAGGAAGAGGAGGTAGAAGGGGTGGAGGGCGATGAAGAGGAAGAAGGAGTGAAAGGGATGGAGGAAAAGGAAGAGTAGAAGAAAGAGGAGAGGGGAGAGAAGGATAAGGAAGAGGAGGTAGAAGGGGTGGAGCATGATAAAGAGGAAGAGGAGATGAAAAGGGTGGAGGAAGAGGAAGAGAAGGAGATGGAAGAGGAGGAAGAGGAAGAGAAGGAGGAAGAGGAAGAGAAGGAGGAAGAGGAATCTAAAGAAGAGGAGATGAAAAGGGTGGAGGACGATGAAAAGGAAGAGGGGTGAAAGGGGTAGAGGAAAAAGGAAGAGAAGAAAGAGGAGAGAGAGAAAAAAAGAGAAAGAGGGGATGAGGCGGGATACATTTCTAGATGTGAAATCAGCTTTTGCATTGTTGTATCTTCCTCGTCTACATACATCCTTTTCTCTCTCCCTCTCTCTTTTATTATTTTTTATTTTTTTTTTATTATTATTTTTTTTGTTTTTTTTGCTTACCTCACTTCCCGTGTAAATTCATTTTGTCCTACAACCTCCTTTGTTTAAAATCAAATTCAGTGTTGTTGGTGTGTCTTCGCCTCTGAATCTTGATGGTTTCTACATCCTCTGGGTCATTATGTTATCTATTATCATATTCAACTGCGTTTCATTTCATAATTCCTTCCATCAATCTGTTCCCCGTTCTTCATATTTCATCTCTTCACAATTAAAATCACCCATCAGTTAATATATATATATATATATATATATATATATATATATATATATATATATATATATATATATTTATATATATACGAGTATATATATATATATATATATATATATATATATATATATATATATATATATATATATTGAGACAGTCTGACAGGTTGATGTAAGCGGAATAGGAAACACAGGAGTCTTAGTCTTGAGTTTATTCCTGACTAGTTTCGCAGGTATGCGAAACTAGTCAGGAATAAACCCATATTCCTTTGAAAAAGCATACCTGCGAAACTAGTCAGGAATAAACTCAAGACTAAGACTCCTGTGTTTCCTATTCCGCTTACATATATATATATATATATATATATATATATATATATGTATATATATATATGTATATGTATACATATATATATAATTTCTTTTTGGTTGCTCGGCTGTATTTCTCATTAATTCTTTGTACTCTGCTTCATTCCATGTTTTTATTTTTAGAGGAATTTATAGCTCTGCGATGTCTTTTTTCTGACTCCTTCAATTATAATCCTCATATTCATTATCTCGACCATTCCCAGTTTCACTTCTTGCACCTTAACATTTCTTTTTACTGACATTATTACTCCACCTCGCATTTTCCCTTTTCTGTCACTCCGCCATAAGTTATACTGTCCCCCATCTACCTTACATTAATATTCTTACTGTGTTCAGTCTCCCAAAAGCACATTATGTCAGGTTCTTTCTTCTTTATATTGTCCCCCATGTACCTTACATTAATATTTTTGCTGTGCTCAATCTCCCAAAAGCTCATTATGTCAGGTTCTTTCTTCTTTATATAATTATCTATATCTAATTTTGCTAATGTCAGTCCGTCTCTATTAATGTAAGCTAGCTCTAATCTTAATTCACTTCTACCCTTCCCTTCTCTGAAGAGAAAAAACGCAAGACAGAAAAAAAAAAAACAAGACAAAGAAGGTAAGGGTAAGTTATGTACGACACTAGAAGGGAGTAAGGAGTAATTTACTGTGAGCATTTTTCTTGTCTGTGGAGTGGAACCAAGACAAATATACAGAAGACCTCAACCGATTGTTATTTCTGACTGTGTCTGTCTCCTGCACGCTCGAATCCCCCTCCCCCCACAACGAATCCATCCACGTCTTCCAGCATGACATTGTTATCTTTTTCATTATGATAATTTATGATAATTCTAGATATTCATGACTCTTAATTACATGGAAAAGAGGCTTTATCGCAGTTAATGGTTCCGGATTGATTACTTAAATGGGGTAATTGATATATTACCTCGAATAATGCGATACAGAATATCAATTGCATCACTCAATTACGGTCACTTTCCTTCGGCCAAATAAAATCAGTTTAGCATTAAAGAAAAAAAAATCTGACGTAGCCACAGGATATCAATGACTTTATCATCTAATTTGGCAGATACTACAATTATTGATTTCACTCTTCCTTACCAACAATTTTTTTTCACTAACTGATGAACGGCAGCCACATAATTAGTTACCTTTTTCCTAATTACACACGAACACTACCGCAGGTAGAGTACATCACCTCAGGGAATATAATGTAATGACGATGATGATGAACTTGATGGAGACCACAACGATGATGATGATGATGGTATCAAGGATGGTAAGGGTAATTTCTTAATGGTATGAGAAGCTTCTAGGCTCGTTTGTGGTCTTTTCTCCAACTGGGTGTACTTGTTGGTTGTAAAGAAAGAAAATCAGGCCAGCGAAGGAGACACAGGTTTTAGGAGGATAGAAAGAATGTTATGGTCTTTCAGTATTTCTTGAATCAGCTGACTGGATGCTTGTGTATGTAACATATTATGTATATATACATATATGTGTGTTAGTGTTAGTGTGTGTGTGTGTGTGTGTGTGTGTGTGTGTGTGTGTGTTTGTGTGTGTGTGTGAGGGGAATGATTAATCACAATCTTGGATCATGTGTTGGACACATGATCGACAGCTATTACCCTACCGGATGAGAGCTCAGAACTCATGTATGATCCGATCTATGGATAATGCTGTAACATCACGCGCGCGCGCGCACACACACACACACAAACGCAACATGTACACCATAGTTGGAGTACCGACTCGCTGCGCAGAACTCAAACTCGGATCGCTGGATTAGCGGTCGAGCGAGGTACCACCACACCGTCGAGCACCCAATGTCTGTGTGTCTGTGTCTTTGTACCGAGCAGCCCAAATTGTAAATACGTTTTCTATAAAAATAAGATTTGAGGAAAAATCCTCTAGGACACTGATCATGTACCTCTGCCTAACAAGTGATCCTGATAAAGGTCATATTGAAAAAAAAAAAAAAAAAAAAAAAAAAAAAAAAAAAAAAAAAAAAAAAAAAAAAAAAAAAAAAAACTATTTTCTATTTTGCTGTTGAGTACTCAATACATTTGTGTCCGAAAATCCTTGATAATTTGTCATATTTCATAAAAAATGTATAAATGCATCAAAAACAAATGATGTATTTACATAGATTAGGTACATTATAGAGCAGGAGCCCAGGCCACAAGGCGCTGAACAGCTGTAGCCGAAGCCGTCTCCATTGCCCAATAGGGTTTGGGGACTGTCGGGTTAGGTAACAGTCACTGCTGGGAATCGGAGAGAAGGGTGGGACTCGAAACCAGGAATAGGAGGATGCGATAACCGTACCATACCAATAACCCCCTAGATCGCAATATTAGAAATAAAATAATTATAATGATAAATAAATAATCGAATAAATAAATATATAGATATAATATAAGATAAATGAATAAATAAACAAATAAGATAACAAATGAATAAACACATAAATAAGTAGATGTAACAATAAATAATCAATTAATTGAATAAATTAATAGATAAGTAAATATGTAAATTGATAAATACAGATACGTAAATAAACAAATAAATAAATAAATATATGAACGATAAATAAATGAATATATAAAGATAAGTAAATAGATAAATGAATAGATAAATGAATATATAAATTGACAAATAATGATAAATAAATAAATAGATAAATAAACAAATTATAAATAAATAAATAAATAAATAGATAAACAAACAAAGAGAATAAATAAATACCCCAAATAAGAAATAACTGAATAGATAAACAACAAACAAATAGATGAATTAATCAATAATTAAATGAATATATGAATAGGTATGTGTAAACATAACAGATAGATATAATCCAAGGGATTCTTCTCAACAAAATGAAATTTCCTCCTAGCAGAAATAAAGAATATACAAATTAAATAAAGTCCTTAGAAAGTTAATTCCAACTTCGTCTATTCATTGGTCAAGTGGACGTGGGCGCTGGCATATAGAGGGGAAACGGTGAAGTGGATAGGGGTTCGCATCCCGCTAAGAGGTCAACGCGTGACTGGAATAAGGATAGTATAGTCTTAAACCCTGGATTACCGACAAAGGCGTCGATGTCTAATCACCTCGTAGAGCGGGTAGCTGTTGAAAAGTTGAAAAGAAGTTGAAATAAAGAATAATTGAATATGATCAAATTAAATCAAATCAAATTAGACAGAATAAGATATAATGAAATAAAATGGATTAGAATACGTTAAAAAGAGAATAAACTGGAAAAATGAAAAATAAATCAATAATGTACAGTGAAATAAAAATAGAATAAAACAAATAAAACATAAAATAAGATAAACTAGATTAAAATTAAACAAAATAAGGTAATAATAAAAAATGCTAAATAAAATAAAGTACCATAAGGTAATTGAGATAAGGAAAATATAGAATGAAAAATGAAAATGATAAAATAAAATAAGATAAAATAAAATAAAATAAAATAAGGTGAAATAAAACAAAATTGAATAAAGGAAACAGAATTAAAAACGACAATAACAGCAAGAAAATATATAAAAATAAAGTGGAATCGGAAGGCTGATGCATAACTGCTTTTGAGAAATGCTGAACGCTTTATCAAGCAGCGACGGCGGCTGGCGCTTGGCCCATAAATTGCGCCCACTTTAATCAGACCCAATTAAGCAAACTCCGCCGAGTTGATGTTAATACATCTCTATCATCATTTACGAAGAGTTATCCACACACGAAGCTTTGCCCTTGAATATGAAACGACGGCACCTTTGGTTTAGTATCACAATAAAATTCAGTTGACGATTAAGGAAATGTACACTGTATGTATTGAGAGTATTCTGATACTTTTGTGTTACACTATTGACCATGTGGTGATGGTTGGAGTGGACTTAGAAATATATGTGGGATTTTGAAATGACACTGGAAAAAAAAGAAAAACCTGATTACAAAAATAAATGCTGTTGATAATGTTATGATTATCAGTACATAATCATCTCCACAGCATTTACAAGAGAGAATATCGAATTCTTTTCTATTCCTTGTGCAGTGCCAGGCTCATTGGAGTGGACTTTATTGCAAAAATAAACGCAGTTAATAATGTTATGATTATCAGTATATAATCATCTCCACAGCATTTTAAAGAGAAAATATATATTGTTTTTTCTATTTATTTTTGTACAGTGCCAGGCTCGTACAGATTATTGAAAAAGAAATTTGATAAACATTCGCTTAAGATTGTTAACTGGAAATGTGTCTTTTCTTCATTGACTTCGTGTCCATACTTTCTCGAAACGCTTTTGAAAGAAAAAATGGGTTCTGTCTTTGGAGAAAATACAAGATAATAGATTATGATTTTTTGATTTTTGATATGGATATAACGTCACACACTCCCCCCTATCGGCAGGCTAGGACGATCCCCCTCACAGATTAAAAAAAAAAAAAAAAAAAAAAAAAAAAAAAAAAAAAAAAAAAAAAAAAAAAAAAAAAAAAAAAAATCAAGACTTCCAGGCCGGTTAAGTATATCTAAATACTGAGCCATCAACGTCGACGCCCAAGTGGCGTTCTAGAAGGAATTGTCGCTGCCTGAGTGGTGTTCCAGCATTTTACAAAAATCCTGACTTGTTCCCCATCACAGGAAAGCACTGTGATCTTTGTTACAGAAACATAGATTTATTTACAAAATACTGCTTTCATTACCAGGAAACTAGTGAATATATATATATATGAGAGTAATTCGCTAATAGCAGCGACATCAAACCGATAATTTTGTGACAGTTGCATGCAGGATTCGAACCCGCTGTACTCGGCCATCCGTAGATTACCTTCCCAGTGCCCTAGCCTCTGTGGTGTAGTGGTCTAGGGCACTGGGAAGGGATTCTACGGATGGCCGAGTACAGCGGGTTCGAATCCTGCATGCAACTGTCACAAAATTATCGATATATATATATATATATATATATATATATATATATATATATATACAGTAAATACTCATTAATAGAGCATGTATTTGTATAAGTTCAGTTTCGAATATCCGCAGAAATATAGGAGAGTTGTAATCAGTGAAGATGGCTTTCTTCAACAGTATCTATATACTGTATGTTTGAATCGTTACGTTCTTTCTCTCGCTGCCTTTTTCTTTCTGTCAGATACACACACGCGCGCGCGCACACACACACACGCACGCACACACACACACACACACGCATGCACACACACACACACACACACACACATACACACACACATACACATCATATTGAAAGTTAGGATTTGATTAAGTCGATTAATTAAACCTAATTCAGCTCACTGCCACTGACTTAACAGGCAAAAATTTAATTTGGCTCTATTCAGACAGCTCCACTCAGCTGGGAGAAGATTCTTGGACGCCAAACGGGTTGAACTGGTCTTGATGAACACTTGAACAGCTGTTCATATTTTGTTCATATATTTTTGATGTTGTTAAGTTGAACTTGTTAATCCGATTAACTCTTTCATGATCAGTGACGACTTCCATATCTATTATATTTGCAGGGGAATTCTGTCTAGCAGAAGAAAACTCCCTCTTCAAGTGACAGAAAACAGAGGGTCACCATTAACGGCGTAACATCCAAATAGGGGAGTGTTACTAGTGGAGTTCCTCAGGGCTCGGTTTTGGGGCCCTTATTGTTCATTATGTATATAAGCTGGCAATGGGATTAGTAGTGATGTTACTAAGTTTCAGGACACTAAAATAAGACGCTAAATCAGGTCGGGAGAAGACGGCGGGATGCTGCAGGAAGATTTTAACATATTCTTTACATGGTCGGTGAAAGGGTAAATGGACTTCAATATCTTAAAGTGCAAAGTATTAAACGTGGATTTACACACCACAGAAAGCAGATATAGCTTAGATAACACTTTCTTTTTTTTTTAGAGAATACTGGGTGCGAGAGAGACTTGGGAGTGCTAGTGATTCATGACCTTAAAACCAGGAAACCGTGCATTAGCGACAGGAAAAGAGCTAACAAAGCATTAGGCTTCATGGCTAGGACGATTACGAATAAGTCCAGAGGTAGTTATCAAACTCTATCTGATGTCAGTTGGACCCATCCTTGGCTATGGGGTACAGTTTTGGTCTTTGTCTTTTAAAGTGGATATAAATTCACTAGAATCGGTACAGAGGAGAATGACCAAAATGATACATGGACTCGGAAATTTACCTTACGAGGACAGGCTTAGGCACCTTAATTTACACTCTCTGGAAAGACGCAGAGTGCGGGGTGATCTAATAGAGGTGTTCAAGTGGATCAAGGGCTTTAACAAGGGAGATGTAGACAAGATTAGACAACGGAACAGGGCTCGCAGAAATGGATTTAAATTGGACAAATTTATATTTAAGAAGGAAATAAGGAAGGACTGGTTTACCAATAGATTGGTCAACGAATGGAATAGAGTTAGTAACTATGTAGTGGAAACAGTTCTGGAGGTGGGTGGTACCGCCGATTAATCGGAGGTTGGAGGAAAAATAGCCCAGTGTGATACACCCTCTACACCCTCCCCCCTTCCCCTGTTAGCATAATCAGAAGAATCCTAGTCTCGCATTCACTTAGTTGTGGGTTCGAGTCTCGCATTTCTCTACTATTCCCAGCAATGACTGTTAGCTGACTCAACAGTCCAAGCACATAAGGCAAAGGTGACGGCTTCGGACGAAGATATTCAGCGCCTCCTGGAGTAGGTTCCTTATTTTCTTCTTTGAGTGATAGAGATACATACACACATACACTTCAACTTCTTTAATATGGTGATATCGTTTAGATTTTTTTTTTTTTTTTTTTTGTCAAGATCGAGGCACTTGTATGGGACAAAAGGCAACTTTGGGTTCATTGGAGGACTCGTATCTCTCCCACGTCCATCCCTCAACTAAAGAGAAAAATCAATTTTGAATCTTGATTCTTTCTCCCTACACTTTGAGTGTGTTACGGTATTGAAGAGTCTGAGTGAATGGAATAGGTAATTAGCGGTCAAAGTAAATTAATCCGTATTATGAGACTCGCCAGGCTCAAGGCTGAGCTAAACCCTGTGAAATGAACGATAATTTAAGGACATTTATCAGGTAATCAGATAAACTCATTATGTTGATTGTTACTGATGGTAAGTTTCCCGTTCCTGATGAGGCGATTATGACCGTATTATCTGGTGAATTGTGTATTTAGATTCTAATGGTTTCGTGGACACTAGTGATTGCCTAATTAAGATGTCTTTGTTGATGCTGTCGCGGGGGTCATGGTTATTGTTAAAAAGGCTTTCGGTCTTGTAAGAATATTTGGGGACAGCCGAATCCGACCCGTTGTGTTCCACAAAACAGTGCGAATGTATACTCGTATATGCCTTTATTTGATTATTTTTTATTGTTGTTATTATCATTATTATCACGATTATTATCATTATTAATATTATTATTGTTATTGTCGTCATCATCATCACTATTATCATTATTAATATTATCATTGTTAATGTCGTCATCATCATCATCACTATCATTATTACCATATTATTACTATTATCATTACTATCATTATCATCATTTTACTAATGATTATTCCGATTTTGAAGGAAATTACTATTTTCAGACTTCATTCATAACCACAGCAATTTCAATACACCAACGACAACTTTACATGACGTACTTCTCACCTTACGGACAACCTTACCAATCCGGGTTATTCCTCCGAAGGGAGGTGCAGAGGCTGTGTCCTCCCTCAGGGGATAGTCCGGTCCTGTAGTGGACCATTAAGACTAAACTACACATGATTAACATGATTGTTTAGTTCCGATAAATCATGGTTTATTTTCATATATCTGGGGGAGTATATCATAACATATATTCTTTCTGGAAAAACTCAAAATTCCTTCGAAATTCTTCTTATGCAGACATTTCGAGTCGCTCAAGGTCACTGGATTGTTAGATTTACTTATGCTGTTACGATGTATTACTTTTTATTTCTATCGTCCTAAAACTCACCGTCCCACTACGTTCGTTACGATATTTGGAGAACTACTTCAATTTTCATCAAGTGGAAATATATCTGAACAGACGTTAGCAGCTATCGTTAATGCTTTAACATCTAAATCAAATATCCAAAATTGAGGAAATAGATAATCAAATATGATCCGGTTTTAAGTACGAAACTCCCCCTACGCCCACTATCAGGAGGCTAGAACGGTGCCCCTTACAGACGACTTTGTAGCGTGGAATCTAATGAACCATGCCCGTGGTTCAACTCGCCGATGGCAGGGTTCGAGCCGTCATTACCTCAACCCACTCGGCCGCCCAGCGAGCATCCAGTTAATCAAATTTGCAACAGATTAATTATTCCTAACATTTATTGTTATTCCAGTACATCTTTACTTCAAGTTTGTGCATCGACTAATACTTGTACATTTATCCCTTCCACTGAACTCCAGGTGTGTGTGTGTGTGTGTGTGTGTGTGTGTGTGTGTGTGTGTGTGTGTGTGTGTGTGTGTGTGTGTGTATGTGTGTGAGGGTGGAGGGTGAGTAGGAAGTACCCCGACTGAATAAAAACGTCTGGCGGCAGACAGAACAAAACTATAAGAACATAAGAACATAAGAATGAAGGAGACTGCAAGAGACCATAAGGCCTACACTAGGCAGCTCCGTATCCATCACCACCTGTCATCCCCATCCATAAAGTTGTCTAATCGTTTTTTAAAACAACTGATAGTTTCAGCGCTTACTACATGGTTACTAAGTTTATTCCATTCGTCGACCAAACCAATTCTTGCCTATTTCCTTTTTAAATCTAAATTTGTCCAGTTTATAACCAATACTGCGAGTCCTGCCCTTTTGTTTTAATATGATGACCTTGTTTGCATCACCCTTGTTAAAGCCTTTGATCCACTTGAACACCTTTATTATATCACCCCGCACTCTGCGTCTTTCCAGAGAGTGTAAGTTAAGGTGCCTAAGCTCGTGAATCGTAGTGAAAGAGTTAATCGGAAGGAGATTCAACTCTTTTGTCCCTCCGACCTCCTTATGGACCAAAAGGTCCCCTATTGACATTCTTAGTTAATGTGGTCCTAGGTTCAACTCTTTTGTCCCTTCGACCTTATTATGGACCAAAAGGTCATCGCTAACGTGGTCCTAGGCTCAACTCTTTTACCCCTTCGGCCTTGTTATGGACCAAAAGGTCATCGCTAACGTGGTCCTAGGCTCAACTCTTTTACTCTTTCGACCTTGTTATGGACCAAAAGGTCTTCTATCGACATTCTTAGTTAACGTGGTCCTAAGCTCTTTTACCCCTTCGACCTTGTTATGGACCAAAAGGTCTTCTATCGACATTCTTAGTTAACGTGGTCCTAAGCTCTTTTACCCCTTCGACCTTGTTATGGACCTAAAAGTCATCGCTAACGTGGTCCTAGGCTCAACTCTTTTACTCCTTCGACCTTGTTATGGACCAAAAGGTCATAGCTAACGTGGTCCTTTGTAACCCACTGAGCTGACACCTTATCACGATCTCCTCTCTGTCTAGAGACCAAAAGACCTCCCACTGCCGGACTTGATAGACTCCCTGTGACGTCATATGGTCTCTATTCAGAGTATCTTGCTTCTTATCTGATATAATATTCATCACTTTCTCCAGCGTCCTATCATCACAGCACGTTTCGTTGTGTCATCACGTTGAGGTCCTCGCGAATTGAACTCGTGGACAATTGTCATCACAATTGTCGGTCTGGAGAATTGGGTGTCTCTTGTCCTCCTTATCTTCCATCCCTCTTAGAACATAAGAATAAAGGAGACTGCAAGAGACCATAAGGGATACACTAGGTCCTCAGGAATCACGGTAGAGTCTTTCAAAATTTGGTGCAAAAGTCTTTCTTGGCCCTAGTGGTCTTGGAAGTTCTTCTCTAAGCTGAATTAAATCGTCTGGTGGCGGAACGTCCTGAAAGTCTCATTAAGATCCAAAAAACTAAACGGGATTGTGTTTCGAAACATCTTGGCAACGTTGCCTGTAAGCTGTGCGCATGCGCCCGCGCACATAAATTTTACAACTAGCACACATAAAGAAAAAATGTGCGCACGTAATGTTTTCAAAAGACATTAAAATCCATTCAATAAAGAAGTTCCACCCAGACATCAACTAATAAATTCCCTAAAAATATGGTAACTTGCCAACCGTGAAACCAATAACTTTTTTTTTTAACTCTATCGTTTCCATTGCGTATTTGCTTAAATGATCAGATGATGACGATTCGTATGGGCGCGCATACACTTTCCAGAGAAGGCAAAGTTTGCACACAAGCTAATTTCTGGGCACACTCACAGCAAAAAATTAGAGAAAACATTACCTCTTTGTTGTTTTATGAGAAGGTTAAATAGCTTTATGGATAGGGATGCCAGGTGGTAATGAACATGGAACTGACTAGTGTATGCCTTATGGTCTCTTGCAGTCTCCTTCATTCTTATGTTAAGCCTTTTCTAATTCGAAACAGCTTATTGGTTGTTTTAAAAGAAGGTTAAATAATTTTATGGATAGGTTATGGCAGGTGGTAATGGACATGGAACTCACTAGTGTAGGCCTTATGGTCTCTTGCAGTCTCTTTCATTCTTATGTTTAAACTTTTCTAATTCTCCTGTAACTTATCGAGATGGTGCTTTGAAACATCTTATTAGTTGTTTTAAGAGAAGGTTCAATAATTTTATGGATAGGGATGGCAGGTGGTAATGGACATGGAACTGACTAGTGTAGGCTTTATGGTCTCTTGCAGTCTCCTTCATCCTTATGTGAAACCTTTTGTAACTCTTCTGTAACTTATCGAGATGGTGTTTAGATGCAGCCTCTTGGTTGTTTTGAGAGAAGGTTAAATAATTTTATGGACAGGGATGGCAGGTGGTAAAGGACATGGAACTGACTAGTGTAGGCCTTATGGTCTCTTGCAGTCTCCTTTAATATGTTAAACATTTTCTAACTCTCCTTCAACCTATTAAACAGTGTCCTTTAGTCGTTTTGGTCCTGCGGGTTCCTCTAAACTGAATATAATAGGATGGTATTAGCGAGAAAAAGTCCCAAAAGTCCAAAGTGGTTAACATTCACAGATTTCTCAAAGTCTAATTGACCACCAGAAATTGCTCTCCGGAATGAGTAGTTTACATGCCGTTTGTATACATAACGAATAAGAACGACGCAAGAACGAGACCCTGAGGTACTCCACTCGTAACAATCTCGTTTCCCTGAGAGAAGCTTTGCTATTCGGAATAACGACCTGGTTATGAATGCTTAAGATGGCGGCACACTAGGCTAGCATGCTACTTGCTTTTCCTACTTCGTTTGAGTAGAAACGACTTCAGTTACAATATTCTAGAATTCCGTAAGAACATCTTCAACATTGTGTCTGACATTCGTATTCTAGGTTTAACTTCTCTTAGTTCGTCATTCAGCTTCTCACTCTATGACGTCAGCAAGAGTAATTTGACATTTAAAAATTTGAAAAACAAAAGATCATAACCGAAGTAGTTTCTACTCAAACGAAGTAGCAAAAGCGAGTAGCATGCTGGCGAGAAATGCTTAGTGTGCCACCATCTTTACTCCTTTCTGAGGCCAATTCAGACTACGCAATTTTACAGCTTTTGATATGACAGGATAATCTATTTACAATTTTTGTCATTATTTATGGATGTCTACATATCGCACTACCTTGTACTGCATCCATTACTTGTTTGATCTCTATAGTTGGTATTTCAAAAATGCCTTCTTGTGTTCTAGTATGTGTACGTGCATGTATGTGTGTGTATGTGCATGTGCATGCACGAATGTGTATGTGTGAGTGTGCATGCGTACGTGTATTATTATCATAATAATAATAATAATAATAATAATAATAATAATAATAATAATAATAATAATAATAATAATAATAACAGTAATAATAGTAATAATAATAATAATAAAGTTGATTGAAATAGCAGTGATACGCTGACAATAATACAATACAGTAATTATATGAGTAATACGCCTAGTCTAAGTTTTACAGTGATACGCTGTGTGTGTGTGTGTGTGTGTGTGTGTGTGTGTGTGTGTGTGTGTGTGTGTGTGTGTGTGTGTGTGTGTGTGTGTGTGTGTGTGTGTGTGTGTGTGTTTACCTAATTGTCCGTAATTGTAGTATACCGGAAAGGACCAACGCTCGTGGGGTCCTGCCTCTTCCTCTCCAATTATCATACCTGACTACAAATTCACGAATTTTTCCAACCTAGGCTATATCTCCTTATTCTCTAAAAATTAATCATAATTAGATTTAGGTTCACGTACAGTTCCAGTTTGGGCTATAGCAACTTCTGAGATATTCTATTCTATTTCTATTATATCTTATTGTGTGATTCACCATAGTCTTGGATCACGTGTTGGACCCGTGATCGACAGCTATTTCCCTCACGGAAGAGAGCTCAGAGCTCATATATGACCGATCTATGAATGCTGTGACCTTACACGCACACACAACTCCCGCCACGAGAGTTGGAGTAACGACTCGCAGCGCAGCGATACTGAAATTATGTCAGCCCTGGGCGGGATTTGAACCCGGACCGCTGTAGTGGCAGCCGGAAATTCACCAATGTGTGTGTGTGTGTGTGTGTGTGTGTGTGTGTGTGTGTGTGTGTGTGTGTGTGTGTGTGTGTGTGTGTGTGTGTGTGTGTGTGTGTGTATGCTTATGTGCTTCCCATAATGTCACTAACAAAAATGAAAAGCAACTAACATATTTGAATGTTACTCCATTTCCCAGAAACAATAGGGATGAGTAGGATGTCTCCCTGGGAGCTTGTCAGGGTTGACCACCAGGATAGGAAAGTGTGGATTTACATCTTAATTATCTTAACTACCACTAAACTATTATACATAATTACGTAACCTAATTCCTTAATTTAACCGACCCCGGCATCTTGTTTATAGTCAAATAACTCGTTACTTAGGCCCGAAATTGCGGCCATCTTTTGTGATTTACTGATTTTTTTTTCTTCAATAACCAGCGCTTCTTTCCTTGGAATAATATCACACAGATGAATCTGAGTCATACAAATGGTTAACGATAAAAACTCAATGGAGTTAGTAACAGAACGGAAGAATAATAAAGTATAAAAATGATCAAATTTTTTTTGTTTCATCATAGACTAGTTTTGAATCATGAAATATCTCTGAGTAACTCAGGTCCGTAGAGGTATCATTAAAGTTAAAAAAAAAAAATGTTGAAATCATAAAATACAGAGTCAATACTCCATATAGGAATTGACTGTTTAGTCACTACACACACGTCTCTGATCTAACATGCTTGTCAATACATTTCTGGGTTTTGTATGCGTGGACAATTAATCCTAAGATAGTTAAACATGAAACCAAGCTGGATTCGTCAAAATTAACATATATTTTTGGTCAATTCCCTCCACCCATTCTCCCTCCCACTCTCCCTTCTCCTCTCCCTCTCTCCATCAGTTCTTCTGCCTCTCCTTCCCATTCTCTCTCTCTCTCCCTCCTTTCTTTCTCCCTCTCTCCAACCTTCCCTCCCAAGCTCATCAGCGCTTTCTTTTCTTTTCGTCCTTCCCCACTCTCTCCCTCTCCCTTCCCCCTCTTTCTCTCTCTCCTTCTATCCCTTTCCGACTCCTCCCTTTCTACTTTCTATCTCCCTTCATCCCTCCTTCTATCCCTTCCTCTCCCCCTCCCTCCCCCTCTTTCTCTCTTTCCCTCTATCTCTATCTGCCTCCTCTCTTTCTACTTTCCTATCTCCCTTCGTCCCTCTGTCCCTTCCTTCCTCACTTCCTCTCTTCCTTACTTCCTCCCTCCCTCCTTCTCTCCCTTCCCTCCTCCCTTCCTACCTCCTTCTCTCCCTTCCTCTCTCACTTCATCCTTCCCTTCCTTCCTCCCTTCCTACCTCCTTCTCTTTCTTTCTCCTTCCCTTCCTCCCTTCCCTTCTCTCTTGTTCCTTTCCCTTCCCTTCCCACTAATTTCTCCTCTCTCCCTCTCTCTCTTTCCCACTCTTCCTTCCTTCCTCCCATCCTTCCCCTCCTTATCTTCCATTCTCTCTTCCTCCCTTCTCTTCCCTTCACTCTAGTTTCTCCTTCCTTCCCTTTCCCTCCCTCCTTCCCTCCTCTTCCCTCCTTCCTCCCCTTCCCTCCTTTCCCTCCATGCAAGGGCGGTGGTCGCTACAGAGTCCCATTAGGTGCACACTCAATGAGGAGAAACCGGGTGTCTTCCTCCACCTCCTCCTCCTCCTCCTCCTGTAGGCAACAGGGAAGAGATACAGACAGGGCGATCCAGGGTGTGGAGAAGAGGAGGTGGAAGGAGGAGATTTTTTTTTTGGAGGTGAAGGATGAAGGAGGGAGGAGGAAGATAGAAAGGGAGGGGGGAAGGGAGGGAGAAAGGGGTGGAGCAGGGTCAAGTGGGCAGGGAAGGGGGAAGAGGGAAGGGGAAGGGGTGGAGGGAAGGAGAAGGGGAAGAGGGAGGGGGAAGGAGAGGGATAGGAAAAGGGGAAAGGGGAAGGGAAAGAGGAGGGGGGTGGATAGAGGGGTAGAGGGAAGGGAAGAGGTGGAGGGAGGGGAAAGGAGAGGGATAGGGAAAGGGGGAAAAGGGAAGGGGAAGAGGAAGTGGTGGATAGAGGGGTAGAGGGAAGGGAAGAGGTGGGGGAGGGGGAAGGAGAGGGGTAGGGAAAGGGGAAAGGGAAAGGGAAAGGGGAAGAGGATAGGGTGGATAGGGGGTAGAGGGAAAGGGAAGAGGTGGAGGGAGGGGAGGTGGGAGGGAAGACGAGAGGGGGAAGGAGATGTGGAAGGGGGAGGGGGGAAGAGGAGGAGGTAAGGAAAAGTGGAGGGGGTGGACGGAGGGGCGGAGGTGGTGAGGAAAGGTTAAAGGCAAAGGGGAAAGGGAAGGGGAGGGGAAGGGGGAGGGAATGGAGGGAGAGGGGGAGGGCGGGAGGCGGGGAATAATGTTATACACTTCAAGCTTCTACTCTTCCTTATCTTTAATGTCCTCCTAGAATTTTTCCTTCAACGTCTCTGTAACTTCACCATTTCGGCTTGATATTGTCCCAAAGGATAGGAGCGTTGGTTATTGTTCATCAATTTTTGTTTGTAACTTTTTTTTTTTTTTTTTTTTTCCAGGGACCCCGGCATAGCTTCACATTCTAATCTGGGACGGATCAGATCATTAATTTTATTTTATTTTCTTTCTTTTATCATCTCTCTGCTCATGTAGTGAAAGGCCACCCTTTTGTTCGTCAACTATCTATATACTCGTATCTTGCCAATAATGTTACTGGTGGAACCAACACTCCCATATCCTTCTTTGTTCTTGTAATTGTTTAATTTTTTGAATAAATCATGGATGATATGTGCTTTTACTATTCCCAAAGCTTTTTATTTTTTAACACTAGAATTAATTTTTCACTCTTAGCGCTAGTTGTATATGCTTGTCTATATGCTTTTTTAAACAACTTGCAGTATTTTTCGTTGTCTATTTTTCTCACAATCTTTGCATTTATTGATGACAGTTTAGCATCGCTTGTCCTTTCCATGATGTGATCTAGGTAAATCTAGAATGTTATGCATAGGCCTTACTAGTTACTATTTTTCATCTTAGTTACTGTTTTCTTATCTTGATATACTATCTTTTCCTACTCTTATCCTATATCGATCCTTGAGAAAACCTCTCATCAATCTTGGGACTCTTCCACATCAATCACTTATGAGGTACATAGTCATAGGCCTTCTCCAGGTCTAGATACAAAACCCACCCAAAGTGTTCTCTTTTGCAGTACATGGATCATCTTTGAGTAAGAACTTAACATGACACATGATTTTCCATATCTGAAGATGTAATATACGAAAGCGCTCTGCTCCGTTTGTTTATTTTCTAAAGTGGTTACCTTGCATATATTCCGTATCTGATAGGATGCTCATCACCTTAACTCACCTTCTTTCACAATTATTTAATCCAATTTAGTTATCATGATGATCGCAGACACAAGTCTATAATTTAGGAGTTTCCTCTTACTTCTTCCTTTATGAATTGGTACCGCATTAGTCATTTTCAAATCCAGGGGCACTACTCCTTCTTCTAATGAAAGCACAATTAGGCTGTGAATTTTGTCCGGAAGTTGATCTCTACATTCCTTAATTATTCATTTTTGTGTTCTCCTTTGGTCCTGGATCTCTCCTTTAATGGGACACAAAGTCAATTTCCTCTTCAAAAATTGACTGGAAACCAACACAAAATCACTTTCCTTTTTGAAAATTGACTGGAAACCAACACTTAGTCACTTTCCTTTTCGAAAATTGCCTGGAAACCAACACATAGTCACTTTCCTTTTCGAAAATTGACTGGAAACCAACACATAGTCACTTTCCTTTTCGAAAATTGACTGGAGACCAACACATAGTCACTTTCCTTTTCGAAAATTGACTGGAACCAACACAAAATCACTTTCCTTTTCGAAAATTGACTGGAAACCAACACAAAGTCACTTTCTTTTTCGAAAATTGACTGGAAATCAAAACAAAACCAATTTCCTTTTCGTCTCGAAAATTGACTGAAAACCAACATAAAATCACTTTCATTTTCTAAACTTGTTGATCATTTCAGCTGATTTAGTACATTTTCATTGACTTCTCCTATTCCTATCTTGGTGTGTATGTGTATATGTGTGTTTGTTTGTGTGTGTGTGTGCATGTGCCTTGTGCGTGATAATATATGCACTTCCTTGTGCTCCTCTGTGTGTGTGTGTGCGTGTGTGTGTGTGTGTGTGTGTGTGTGTGTGTGTGTGTGTGTGTGTGTGTGTGTGTGTGTGTGTGTGTGTGTGTGTGTGTGTGTGTGTGTGTGTGTGTGTGTGCGTTAGGGCACATGGACTCGCGTGGGAGGAAAATATGGGAGTTTAGGGAGTCGGAGGAATCCTATGGAGGGTATGTGGGAGGGACCCGCAGGTTGGAATGTGGAAGAGGAGTGGGAGGCCGATATGGGAGGGCAGAGGGTCAGCAAGAATAGCAGCGAGTAAAAGCTTTCTTAAGCATCGATTGACTTCATCGACTGAAGGAATTAAGAACAAGAACGTAATGCCTAGGTCCTTAGCCCATCCTGTAACAAAGGCATTAGTCAAGATAAGTCTTAAACTCGTTCAATACGAGGCTCTGTCTCTGATTGAATAAGGTATTTTGACTTTACCCAGTACAACATCTGGAAAGTGGGTGTTAATAACGAAGGAGAAAAGTCGTGGACGTCGGTGATGATCTTAACATAATCTTCTGGTAGTCAGGTGTTATGCATTGCCTACAAAATGTCCTAATTCCAGATCAGCTGTTGACAATTGACACGGGTCTAACGCGGTGTTTCTCAGCCTTTTTACCCTTGCGAAACCTTTGAAATAAATTGCATGTCTCAAGGAACCCCTGCACAAAAAAAAAACATATACCATATCTTTCTCATTTTATTTTCATCGTAATAATAGATTAGATAGGATGATGTCTATATTACATTAACACAATAACCAAGAATATGTCATACGTGTTTAATTATATTACGTATACGAAATTAAATCAAAAATCAAAAGTGCATGAGCTTATCTCACTTGTTCTCGCGGAACCCTTAGGGACCTTTTGCGGAACCTTAGGGTTCCGGGGAACCCTGGTTGAGAAACGTTGGTCTAATGTGTTGACAGTAGTCAGGGGAATGACTTGTCCTTGCATGGAGACCGCTTTCCGCTTTCAAAATCAATCCCCTAACTTCAAATCAGTTGCCAACGATAGACAGGGTACTAGGCTGTCAACTCTATACAGGGGACCCACCCTTGTATGGAGTATGCTTATCGCCTTCAATTTCTAACTTCAGTAAGGCAGATAACACTACAATGGAGACTTATTCGGTCTTGTAAGGAGTACGTTTCCTACGTGTGTGGAGGGTCACGTTGATCATTACTGAGGGCGGAACTCAGAAATTCTCCACCTTATCAACACTTCTTCATTTACTGTCACCCTTCAGGCTCCCCCTACTCCACACAATAATTCATCTCTCTCTCTCTCTTTCTCTTTCATCCCCCCCCCCTCTCTCTCTCTCTCTCTCTGTACCTGTGATGTTACTCGTAGGAGACCACGCAACGCTATTTATTCTTCTCTCTGAAACGTCTCTTTCTTTTCTTCTTTTTCTACAATTACCTTCTCCAAGAGTCACCTAAGCTGCTCTTATTTTTCTTTCTCAAAGAGGATCTGGAACTCTCTTCCTCCCTGATACTTTTTCTTCATCTGTTTATGATTTGAATTCTTTCATAAAGGGGGCATGAAGATACTTCTACACCGACACTGGACATTGGTACGTCCTTCGTTCTTTCCTTTCCAAAATGTCCCTATACGAGTATTGTTTTTTATTTTGTTCTTTGAGACAAGTAGATAAAAGTGAAAGAATATGTAGATACATAATACGCGCACACACACATACACACACGCATGTTTATATATATATATATATATATATATATATATATATATATATATATATATATATATATTATATCGCGCTCATATATGTAGGAATTAAGCAATTATTTCCAAAATAATTCTTTCATACATCGTAACGATAATGCACCTATTGTTTACGGAGAATGGAAGATGTATTGTTGTCGACCCCTCGTGTGCCTGAGCAGCTCCGTGTGATGTGCATCTTGATGAGCCACGTCTGGCCCCAGCCCCGCCCACGGCCCCCACCGGCGCCCACCCCCATGGGCGCCCCAGGGGGAGGGCAGACTCTGTCCCGGACACGAGCTCCTCGCCTCCCGGTGTCCCGGTATCCCGGTGTCCCGGACTTCCGAGGAATGACCTGACCTACCCGGTACTGGGGACAGATGTCCTGGTTGGACTTTTGTCTCGTTCGGTGATAAGACTTGGTTTAGGTGAAGGTGGTCTGAACATAGGGTGAAACTTTATTTTCATTTTGTTTTTGTTTTAATTTTACTTGATTTCTCTCCGTCACCCCTGCTGTCCCTCTCTCTCTCTCTCTCTCTCTCTCTCTCTCTCTCTCTCTCTCTCGCCCTGTCTCACTCTTTCTCTTTAGTCTTCTTTATTCATCTTCTGCTAACAAAGTTAATGACATCAGCAAATTGTCAATGTAGCCCCATTTTTCTCCTTACTCTAATCATTGTGGTTCTCTATTTTAGTACAATATGTATGTGTATACGTGTATATGTATATATATATATATATATATATATAAAAAAATATATATATATAAATATGTGTGTGTGTGTGTGTGTGTGTGTGTGTGTGTGTGTGTGTGTGTGTGTGTGTGTGTGTGTGTGTGTGAGAGAGAGAGAGAGAGAGTGTATGCATGTATAAATTCATTCTGCAAAAAAAATCAACAAAAGTTACAAGACTTGACAAAGCAGTAGAAAGGACCTCACCCACAAAGAGAGAGAGAGAGAGAGAGAGAGAGAGAGAGAGAGAGAGAGAGAGAGAGAGAGAGAGAGAGAGAGAGAGAGAGAGTTAAGGAGAACCAAACTTTGCATCACGCAAGACCTTCTCGAGGGTAAAGCACGGTCAAGGAAACTTCCTTACCTTGACGTGGAGGAACGCCGGGCCAATTGCCCCAAGGTGGCGGGAGACCGCACGACAGCGCCATCTTAGGTTTAGATTTGTTTTCTTCAGTTCCTAATGCGGAGGACTTCTCCCCGACGCAAACTTCCAAAAATCCACAAAAGGAAAAAACATTGTATTGGCCGAGCCTCGTGCATGTTTCTTTAAAGCGTTTACATGCAAATTACAAATGGAAGAGGTATACAGAGACTTACTCCTTGATAAAGACTCTCCCGCTAGCCTTATATGCTAAATTCACTAGGTTCCTTAAGAAGCGAACAATGTTCCGATATTATGTTGTTTGAAAGCTGTGATATGGAACACAAATTATGACTGGAACGGATACACACGCGTCTCTTTTGTTCTTTGTTCTCGTTTGGACCAACATGCTTTCACTGTTCTCGTGTTGGAGTTTTCTTCGATTAACATCTCAAATCTGTCATTTCCCTCACCTACAACTTCCCAATGCACTATTCATTTGTCATGATCTTCCCCGCTTTAGCATTGAAGTCACCAGCTACCAACGTTTTCACTGTTGCTTTACTTGACATATATCACACAAACACACACACACACACACACACACACACACACACACACACGCATACACACACACATACACACAAATTGAGAAAGACTAAATGTTTAAAAGATATGAAGAATTACAGTTTCCTATACAGAGGCATAAACACTTGGGATAACTTCAGTGATATGACCCAAACTGGAACAATAAATGAATTCAAATCTAAGTAAGAAGTAAATCTTCACATCTTAGCAAATATAAGTCGTATTTACTAATTTCTTATGACAACAGTGTTATTATCTTTATTGCTTCAAACAAATTACTGATGATTCCCGGGTTCCCGCGCCCTTCTCACTCACAGATCCACAGAAAGCAGTCAACTATCGTCTTCCATTTCGATAAACGACGGCACACTAGGCATTTCTCGCTAGCATGCTACTCGCCTTTGCTACTTGCTTTGCTAGCCAACTCTTGCGTATCCGTCACAAAGGAAATGTTTTGCTGACGACTTTTTGGCTAGCGGCTAACGAAAACAATAACACAGCTTCCCGTCAAGTATTCTACTATTATGATTACAAACGAGTCAGTTATTGCGGTAGTAAAAATAAAAATAAATAAACAAATAAATGAATAGATAAATAGATAGATAAATAAATAAGCAAATAATAATAATGATAATAATAATAATAATAATAATAATAATAATAATAATAATGATGATGATGATAATAATAATAATAATAAACGATTTAATTTCGTTTTTAATATTTCAACAAGTATCTAGTGAAAAATGATAATAAAAAACTCACGTTTAAACAATAATATGGATGCTCAATTCTATCTATATTTAATATATAAACCCCAGGAATTGCGGTATCAATTGAGCACTCAAAGTGAATAGCAAAACTTGCCGTTGGTTCTTCCTAGCAAGTTATTCACCTTTCCCAACAGCAAGAGTTAGTAGCATGCTACTCACTCTGGATACCAAAAACGAAACTGAGCAGCAAAAGTAAGTAGGATGTTAGCGAGAATTGCTTGGTGTGCCGCCACCAAAACGACATTAGCTTTCGTTATTTCCTCTCTTTATCCTCTTTATCTTCTTTATCTGCCACTCTTTTCTTTTCACTCCCAGAAGCTATTGCATAACTAGACACCACACCATAGAGAAAACACAAAACATCAGTAACTTTGAATAAAACGGCACCACTTGTTACCAAAGTAACAATACAAATAACAAGATAGATTCAGGTCTAGTGGTAGTAATGGCCACGACAATTGATACATCCCGATGACATTTGGCAATTCTTTCACTGGCGGACTCATATGTAAACCTAAACTTATTTGAACCCATTGTTCCTTCCTTTAGATAATTAAACTATCTACGTCAGGAGTTACCACTCAACCGAATAAAATCACATGGCGACAACTAAAATCAAATATTGGGACGGTGGAGAAGTCCTACAGTGGTCTACTAAAAGATATTTCAGTGTGTGTTTGTGTGTGCGTCTGTGTGTGTGTGTGTGTGTGTGTGTGTGTGTGTGTGTGTGTGTGTGTGTGTGTGTGTGTGTATTTAAGTATGTGTGATTCACCATGGTCTTGTATTACGTGTTGGACTGGATTCAACTAGCACCACAACCGAACTGCCTAGTGCATGCCTTATGGCCTCTTACAGTTTCCTTCATTCTTATGTTCTATGTTCAAAAAAATCCTCCCCCGAAACCCCTTTGCCTTATGTGTTTGGCCATCCAGGGCAAATGGTAGTCTGAGGAACCTGCTAGGGATTGAACTCGAGTCTGTAGAGTGACGGAGCGAGCTCGAAGCCCAACGCTGTTCGACGGTACATCTTTGAGCTCGTCTACAACAGCAATAACTAGTGACGCATAATTCATTGTAACAGCCGTCCATATTTGGGCTTGAGGGTAATTAGCCCGTCTTAAAGAGATCCTCGAATCTAATTTGGGAGCCCTGAATACAAGCCCTGGAAGCCCCAAGCCGCCTCGTCGAACGAAAAAAAAAAAAAAAAAAAAAATGGAGGGGGTGGAGGAGTGAAGGGGCAAAGGTGTGGGGGAGGTGGGGGGATGACGTAACCAGGTGATCATATTCATCTCTGAGGAAGACCTCAGAGCTCTAAGGACCTGTTCACACTAGCGGTCCGAACCGCCGCGGTTTGAGCCACCGGAGTTTGAACCGCCGCGGTTCAATTTACAATGTAAGTCAATGGAGGCATTCACACTCAGCCGCGCAGTTTTTCCTTGACTATGCAGTATTGTCGCGGTTTCCGCGCGGTTCAAACCGCCAGTGTGAACAAGGCCTTTGAAGTAAAGAATAAAATAACCTCAATGATTTAACCTCACTCAGAGGAACAGACTTCCCATATCGAGGGAAGGGTTGGAGATGTTTAGGGCGTTGTTATTCTGCTCCTCAATCCCATAGACCAGTGGTGGGTAACCTTTTTAAATGCGAGTGCCAAAATCAGCCAAATCTTTGATACCACATTATCTCACGTGCCAACGAAATGTAAAATTATATATACGGATATGGGTCCACTCCAATCACCTCGTAGAGCCCCAATCCATTGCCCAGAAAAGTATGCGGTTACCAATAGCCATACAAAAGAAGTTGGAGGTTTATTAGTAATCCTTTTAACGTAAGCTTCGGGTTTCGCGTGCCGGGGAAAAGTAGCTAGTGTACCAGTTTTTGGCACGCGTGCCAAAGGTTGCCCACCCCTGTCTCAGGGTTCTCTGACTCTGAGGAAGGGCCTTAGTAAGGAATATCAGACCAATCAGCCATCGACAAAAGCCCCTCCCATCCTCTTACATGTGTCAAGCGAGTGTGCCAACCTTTGCCACGTAACTCCTGCAATCTTTTCTAAATGCCATCGTTCGAGTATACTTTGTAAGATTCTTGAATAATTAAACCATTCTACTTCAGTTAAAGGTAGAACCTTCAGAATGAAACAGTACAGTGAAGGAAACAAAATTTCCAAAAACTTTTTTATATATAAAAAAAAAACAAAAAAACTGTCGTACAACTCTCAAACACGAAAACACAGTCTCTCCCGTTTTGCAAAACTTTCTTATGTGACAACGAAAAACTGTCTTGTAGCGTTTAGTCACGAACACTCAAATATATTCTCCCTTTTCCTAAACTTTCTTATGTGAAAACCAAAAATTATTGTACAGTATTTAGTATCAAACACACAACCAGTCACTCCCTTTAACCAGTTTCTCCCTTTTAACTCCCCTTAACACAAAACTCTTCAGCTACTTGTACATCGTTACGAAATCTGTGAAGGTGGCGGCACACGGGGCTAGCATGCTACTTGCTTTTGCTACTTCGTTTGAGTGGAAACGACTTCGGTTACAATATTCTAGACTTTCGTAAGAACATCTCAACAATGTGTCTAACATTCGTATTCTAGGTTTAACCTCTCTTATTTTGTCATTCAGCTTCTCACTACATGATGCAAGAGTAATTTAACAATTTGGCATTCGGAATTAAAAAAAAAAAAAAAAAAAAAAAAAAATCGTAACCGAAGTAGTTTCCCCTCAAACCAAGTAGCAAAACCAAGTAGCAAAACCAAATAGCAAAAGCAAATTATAAAATAAATAGCAAAAGCAAATAGCAAAGGAAACATAAAAAGCAAATAGCAAAAACAAGTAGCTAAAGCAAATAGCAAAAACAAGTAGCATGCTATCGAGAAATACCTACAAGTGTGCCGCCACCACAAGACCTTCTTCTCACGTGGCCGCGGTTCTGTTAATACGTGATGACATGAGAGACAGGCCCAAGTGGAGGGGAGGGGAGGCAGAGTCAACGGTAATAAAAAGTGATGGTGCCTTGATTGGTTAACTTACATTATAGCCTGTTTGATCGAGATAGGCAGGGGCCGGAGAACATGGGCGGAGACTGGGAAGGTGCAAGAAGAGGAGGAGGAAGAGGAAGAGGAGGAGGAGGAGGAGGAGGAAGAAGGAGAAAAATACGAAGACAAGAAAGAGGAGGATGAGGGGCAGGAGGAAGAGGAGAATATAGAGGAAGAAGAGGAGAATGTAGAGGAGGAAGAGGAAGGAGAAGAATACGAGGGAGAAGACAAGAGGAGGAGGAGGAGGTGCAGGTGGAAAAGGAGAGTGTAGAGGAGAAGGAGGTAGATAAAATAGAGGGCGGAGTGGAAGAGGGAAAAAAAAGAGGACGACCAAGAAGACGAATAGAACAATAAGGATGAGGATGGAGATGAGAAAGAGGAGTAGAGAAGGCGAAAAAGAGGAAGAAGAAAGAGGAGGAGCAAGAAGAGGAAAAGGACGAGGATGAGAAGTAAAGAAGGTAAAGAAAGTAGAGAAGACGAAGGATGAGGTGAAGCAAGAAGAAAAGAAACAAACAGAAAAGAACTACGACGACGACGACGACGAGGAGGATGAGGGGGAGGAAGAGGAGGAGAAGGAGGAGGAGGAGGAGGAGGAAGAGGAGGTGGAGTGCAAGGGAGTGCCAAATGGATTTCACGATAATAGGATGGCTGTTCCTGATGGTGTCGATGATCAAGAATGGGCTGTTTATAGTTGGGCCAGACGGGAACTCTCCCCAAGCGTCGACGGTTACCAAGTCCCATTTTGATAAGGCGGAGTATTAAAAACGAATTACTCCCGACCTGGGAGTTATGTGGGACAGTGATGTAAAGAAAACGATGGGGGGTGGGAGTTAATCGTCTCCATGTTATATAGGAGTCTTGAATTGATTGGAACTTAAAGTGTCTTCGCAGAGGCTAAGCTGTTTATGGATGTTCTCGTAGTTAAGAAAAGACGATTAAACTCGATGGGAAAGGATAATAATAAAAGAATTTCGAGAACAATAAAGCGAAAGAAATGGAGAGGCTTTGTCACTTATCCTTTGTTCCCTGATAATTACAAAAAAAAAAAAAAAAAAGGGGCAGGACATTGTTGATGAGTAAAATAATGGATTTTCATTTCACAGGGACCCTAATCCGTCCCAGATTTGAATATGCAGCACTGATATGGTCCCTCGATACAAAGAAGGCTACGAGCAATAAAAGAAAGAAAAGAAAAAACAAAAACAAAACAGGATACGAATAACATAAAGGAATACATAAAATAGTAACCAAACTGGTCCCTAGCTTAGCAAACAGGATGAATAAAGAAGGACTAGGAAAGAGAGGATCTCCTCTCAATAAAAGAAAGAAGAAAGAGAGATGACAAATAAATAGACAGGAAAGATATCTTTTATGGAAAGATAATAAGAAGTAATGAAAGAAATAAATGTTCATGAGGGATATCAACAAGCATAACTTTCCAGCCATAACCTCTGGAAAAAAAAAATAAATAAAAAATAAAAATAAGTAAATATCTAAAGTCAGATGTGACGGGGGATGGAAGGGATGCACATGTGCATATACGTGTACATGTGCATGTGCATATACACATACACATATACGTACACGTTCGCATAGACGTAATTACTCGTACCCCACCAAGGATATCCTCCAATGACGATTACAAGTGGAGATGGTCATATTCGTATCAGGAGAAGATCGGGTTTCCTTCGGCTATACAGGGCGTTTCCTATTTCATCCTTTGAAACTCGAGGGGTTCACGCCCTCACACCCGTACGCCCTCGTCCTCAAAGGCTGTCCTCCTCCTCCTCCTCCTCCTCCTCCTCCCAAAGGGCCGCGCATTGCGAGAGGCTCCCCCTTGAGATTAGGTTACCCGAGGAGGACCTCAATATGCATTCATGAAGGAGGCTATAACGAACTAAGGTTTGTCTTCGTATTGGGAGGGGGGGAAGAGGGGGGTTCCGGGAATGGGGGAAGGGTTTGGGGGATTGTGAATGCGTCCTATGCAGGTGTTGGGGTGCTGGGGGAGGGAGTGGGTGAGTGGGTGGGGTAGTGCAAGGCCTGTGTATTGTAGTAATTCCTGTAGTGCAAATACAGGGTGTTAATAAAATACACTCATTCTCTGAAATGTTTCGTAACGTTGTTGAATCCAGTGGGCCGCATTATTATCAGTTATGTCTGGACATTTGCGAACACTCAGGGGGACTAGACTAACCTTTTAGATTCAAGTTCTTTTCCCTTAGCTGAATAAAATCATCTGGTGTTAGACAGAATAAATATACAGGTTAATTAAGGTTTTCTTCTCATCCCCCCCTCCTTCTCTTCTTCTTCTCTCTCCTCCTATTCCTCCTCTTCTTCCCCCTCCACTTCCTAGTCTTCCTCTCCTTTCCTTCCGGCCTTACTATGAACCAAAAGGTCTCTTGTCAGCGACTCTATTAGAATTATGCTTTCCTCTAACAAGAATCACAAATGTATGTTTTATGAAGACTCGGTAGAATTGCGTTGCTGAGAGTAAATCTCGGCACCATTGCATTTGGGATGCATCGGCAACACCGCTTTTCTGAGCCCAAGTTAAAGAGAGAGAGAGAGAGAGAGAGAGAGAGAGAGAGAGAGAGAGAGAGAGAGAGAGAGAGAGAGAGAGAGAGAGAGAGAGAGAGAGAGAGAGCGCAAAGCGGGGAAACATATTCGGACTATTAAAAAAAAATCAATCAATGTATTGTTGGTCCAATATTGAAAAAAAGAGAATCATTTTCCCGTGATGGGGAAGTTACAAGGAAAAGCTTTTTGGAAGACCTCTTACTTCCGGTTATAGAGCCCGATCGTCGAACAGCGAAAACATTTCAGAAGTTTGAGACATAACTCACGTGGTCCTTACAGGACTGTTGAGGTCGCTGGGTAGACGAGTAGAGAGAAAGAAAAAAGAGAAGGAAAAAAGAGAGGAGAGGAGGAGAGAGAGGGAAGAGAGAGGAGAGGTGGAGAGAGGAAGTAAGGACAAGATAAAGAGAAAGAAAGAGAGGAGGAGAGAGAGAGGAGAGGTGGAGAGAGGAGAAAATGATAAAGGAGAGAGAAAGAGAGGAGGAAAGAGAGGGAAAAGAGAGAAAAGAAGAAAAGAGGACACAAAAAGAGAA
>NC_134793.1:23066599-23069099 GCF_046742065.1 Oratosquilla oratoria | reverse complement strand
CGATGATGAAGCTTTACCGCGTCATCTTTCATCCCGTGGGTGGCTCTCCGTGAGATGATTCACATCTTCTTGAATTCGCCAGAATAAAATATTTCAAACACTCCAACATAGCAGAGGAGCTGGGTAACATGATCACAGTGATTTTATCAAAGTAGAATAAAGTCATCGGGTGTTTCTGAGAATAATATTTATAGAACATAGATTACTTCTAAAGGATGAACCAGCATACACAAATCACTCAGCCATCGCTATGACGATGTCCTATACATTTTGAAGTAAAATCTCTGGAAGACTTTGTAGTTTTTATCAGGCCAGTATAGATTTGGTTTTTATCATTTTATACATTTTCCTATGAAGTACTTGCCCTATAATAGATAGTATTTCTTGTATGATGTGTATAGCCAACATGAAAAAATATATAAAAAGAAAATAGTTTCACTATCATGGTTTTACACAAAATTAACTTAGAAGAAGAAGGTAATTCCACTCATGTGTACAAGATGTATGTAGTCAGGTTAGTTGAAGTTTAGAGTTGATGATGGACGTTTATGTGTATACCCCGTACCTATCATTTCTCTGCACGCGCTGCCGCACAGACTATAGATTACACCAAGAACACAAATGGATTAATCTAGGTTCCCCCCTTCTCTTAGGTTATAGCGCAGGGGATCTAAACCTTATTCCCGTTTTCTACGTACCCCGAGAGTCCCCAGACCATCGACCCGTACCTCCATTAACCTGACACAGAAAACGGAATGGTAATATATCAAAACTAATCGGATATACAATGACACCGTAATGGATATCAAATGGTTGAAATTGTAATGACTTCATTTATCAGTAAAGCATTAACATAAAAACCAATATACGATGTTGTCTCTCTGTAGATTTAAATGTTGAAGTCATCTTTCGTTAGTCATCTAAGTATCCCTGTAAACAGTCCCGAGATCCCCTGGGTGTTCATGGACCCCAGGTTGAAAATCCCTGTTCTAGATCTTTACACACACACACACACACACACACACACACACACACACACACACACACAAAAGTGTCATTGGAACGAGGGAATAGAACATTCAACCCCTTTCTTTACTTAATCTAGACGATTCTAGTCAGCTTACAAATCCTTTGGGGTCTCGGTCGTCTAAGGCACCATTCAACCTGATGTGGATCCCATAGTGACGACGCTGTGTTGAAGGAAGATCTATAATTCTTAAAAGACGAAGGATAGAATTGGAAGACCTCATTACATTTTTTTTTTTTTTTTTTTTTTTTTTTTTTGTGTCCTTCGAGGGCTTGGCCGGACGTCTTCGCCTTCTTGGGCATTTCCCAATTTGACGAAGAATTCCAATCACGAGAGAACTTCACCGACATCGACGGACATCATCGTCGTCGATCTCCCCCAAGCCCGTCGAACTCCTAACTTCATTGTTTATCGATGTTGTAAATGTAAGACTCGAATTTCCTGATGTTTAAGTTCGGAGTTTTAATTAGAATGACCGTCCGCATCGGGCGGAAACAAAATGAACATCGAACGAAAGGAGACGAAACGAAGAACACAAGGAAATCACGTCAGATATGAAAATAATTAATTCGAGATTTATATATTCTTAAACAAACCAAACAAAAACGTACATGTACACATCATCCCAAACATCCAAATCTGTACAGACAATCTGACGTGCGTGTGCGCACGTACGTACACACACACACACACAAACACACACACACACACACACACACACACACGCACACACACACATACACACACATGTACGCTCGAACACGTATACTGTTAACATAAATCCCTTTGAAATATAATTCGCTTACATTATATATCGGTGAAATGAGTTGACACTTGAATTTATTATTTCTTTGCACGCTCAGGCACACAAGACTATAGATTTAGTTACTGATGGGCAACTCCTGATGGGCAACTCCTTATGGTACACAAATTTGCATTCGTTTCTTAACGTCCCTGATAACTTGCTCTCAGAGTCTAATGACCAAATATACATACATACATACACACACATAGATATACATACATACAAACATACACACATACATACATATACATATATATATATATATATAAGGACTTAATATACCTAATAAGTAGATTGGAGAGAGAGGAAGAGAGAGAGGGGAGCTATGCCCCCTTCTTATACTGTATAGTCATTTTTCACGACACATAAGGGGAACATATTAGCGATATCCTTGTCCTCCACCACAATGATAATTTAGAATCAAGATTAATGCTATTTTATTTTCGTGAGCAGCAATTCGTGTCAGGATTTGCTTTCGTCTAAGTGATTTAGAAGCAGTTAGGATGAAATCCTTAAAGCAAATTTCTAGGCTGAAGAGTTAGGATAGCACAGTCCTCTTGAGTCTAAAGCAGCGTTTCCAAACATTTCCTGAACCTAAGGGAACCCCTTGTAGTCAGGTCTATGAAGTCCATCACTCCCTAACTCATATCTTATCACTAGAAGGTTAA
>NC_134793.1:23036599-23061599 GCF_046742065.1 Oratosquilla oratoria | reverse complement strand
CTACGCCGAGAGAACATTCTCTGTTGGAGGCGCAAGCGCACCAGCAGACTGCGTGGCTCACCTAAAACTTATCTCAATCCCCTCAAATGACCAGAAAAAACATCTCTTTCTAACCCCCCTGAGATTAATTTTATATCATAATCCCGTTTACAATGTAAGAAGAATTAAATCGTTTTAGTAGAGTTCGAAAA
Source organism: Oratosquilla oratoria (assembly GCF_046742065.1). Classification (NCBI taxonomy): domain Eukaryota; kingdom Metazoa; phylum Arthropoda; class Malacostraca; order Stomatopoda; family Squillidae; genus Oratosquilla; species Oratosquilla oratoria. Next base: position 23,061,408 of record NC_134793.1, on the reverse strand, counting down.
TCTTACTGTGTCTTTGGTATAAGTGGTGATGAAGGAAGTTGAAGTCGGGACCAGGAAACGGACAGTTACGTCCTTGAAGATGGTTGGTCGAGAGTTGGACGGGAGTTGCAAATCCCGTTTGTTACATGGCTCTAGGAGTCTCCACCTAGAAATGATAGGAAGTTTCTTCACTTCGATTTCTACGTGAAAGAATAACAAATAATAATAATTATTCATTTGTAATATACTTGTTTCTGTGGATACACCACGGTTAAATGTTAAAATATACATATTTGTAACAAATCTATCATGGCGGGTTAGTGATCGCGTATGTGCGTGTGATTAACAATGTTCTTGGATCACGTGTTGGACTCATGATCGACAGCTATTACCTTCCCGGATGAGAGCTCAAATATGGCACGATCTACGGGTTATGCTGTGACCTTACCGACCTTACACGTGCACACACACACACACACACACACACACACACACACACACACACACACGCAATCACACACACACCTCTCATGGCGCTGTGGTTAGAGCTCTGGCCTGCCACTACGGAGGTTCGGGTTCGATCCTCGCCCGGGGCTGAAATAATATCAGTATCGCAGCGCTGAGGGGTGTTACTCCAACTCTCGTGGGCGGGGAGTTGGGTGTGTGTGTGTGTGCAAGGTCATAGCATTACCCATAGATCGGACCTACGAGCTCTGAGCTCTCTTCCAGGAGGGAAATAGCTGTCGATCACGAGTCCAACACGTGATCCAAAGACCAAGTGAATACACACATAACTCCTTATCCACCAGAGTTGGAGTGCCGGCTCGCAGAGAAGCGATGCTGAATTTCTTAAGTCCTGGGTAGGATTCGAACTCGGACCGCTGAATTGGTTGTCGAGAACTGTACCACTGCACCGTCAAGCCGTACGTGTGTGTGTGTGTGTGTGTGTGTGTGTGTGTGTGTGTGTGTGTGTGTGTGTATGTGTTTGTTTGTGTATGTGTGTGTGTTTGCGTCTTTGTGTATGTGTGTGGGTGCGTGCGTGTGTGTGTATGTGTGTGTGTGTGTGTGTGTGCGTGTGTGTGTGTGCGTGTTTGTTTGTGTATGTGTGTGTGTTTGCGTCTTTGTGTATGTGTGTGCGTGCGTGCGTGTGTGCGTGTGTGTGTTTATGTGTGTGTGTGTGTGCGCACGTGTTTGTTTGTATATATGTGTGTGCTTGCGCCTTTGTGTATGTGTATGCGTGCGTGCATGCGTGCGCGCGTGTTTGCGTGTGTGTGTGTGTGTTTACGTGCGTGCGTGCGTGTGTGTGTGTGTCTTCTCATTTTGGCACAAACACCACCAAAACCACTAAGCTCTCTCTCACCTTCCAGTCCATCAACCCATAGCCTCGATAAATATATTCATTTCTTATTTTCGCTGACGAACAAAATTGGGGGATGGGGGGAGGCGCTAATGAGGCCTAATTGTTGACTACGCTGACGTTAATGACAGCTGTTGTCGGAAATGTTGTCAGTGTTTTTGAAAAGAAGAAATACACTGAAAAATAATAGTAATGAAAAAATAAAAAGACAGTAATACTAAGCGTAGGTGCGGCAAATAGCAATGACCTTTTCTCTTCAACAATAGGTTCTGTCTTTATTAAAAAAAAAATAATAATAATAATAATAATAATCGTCTAGTGTCACTCAAAATAAAGACTATAAAGTGCCTCCTTGTAGCGAAAAGTTAGACTGAGAATGACTTAGAAGTAAAAAAAATTAACCGTAAAGAGGACATCCCGTGTTTTTTCTTTTTAAGTTCACCCGACTTCCTGACGTTTCTATAAAGTCTACCGATAATCTTCATCGATTGTTTTAATAGATTCTACAGAAACTTCATAGATTCGTTGAAGTAAATCAAATTCTGCTTTATACTAGTTTAAAGAGTTTGTCAGGGCCGGCGAAAGGGATAAAGGCACGTGCCTTGGAACACAAAGTCTTACGTATGTTAGAAAAAAAAAAAAAAAAAAAAAAAAAAAAAAAGTATATATATATATAATATATAAATATAAAAATATATATATACATACATATATATACATATATTATGTATATACATATATATATTTATATATATACTTATATATATATATATATATACATATTATATATATATATATATATATATACATACATGTACATGCATATATTATGTATATACATATATGTATGTATATATATATATACGTATATATATATATATATATATTATATATATATACATATATATATATATATATATATATATATATATACACGGTTGCCACACGATTTTATTCACCTAGGAGACCTCAGGACCCATTGGAAGGTGACTTATTGCGTACTTGTGCCGGCTAATGTCAGCTGATTTTAATCAGTAAGAAGCCAAACTGTGGACGATAATTGTTTGCTTGAGTGCTGCCTCCGTTTGCATTTGCATAAAGCGAGTTCATATTCGGTTTTCTTGTCGGAAGAAAGAGTTGCGAGGGGATGCCGGGCGGGCGGGCGGGTGGAAGAAGACCACGAGGAAGACCGAGAAAGAGATGGAAAGAAAGTGCTGAAGAAGCTCTCAGTAGACATGACTTGCCCAACATCGAAACTCTGAGGGAGGGAGGGAGGAAGGTGTAAAGCCTACTACTAGAAACTGAAGTACTATATGCTGTATATGTATATATATATATATATATATATATTATATATATATATATATATATGTATATATGTATATATGTATTTATATATATATACATATATATATATATATATCTGAATAGAATCACCAATGACGGTGATGTCGATCAAACAATTCCGACTGTCGTCCCCGGATTCGAACCTGGGCTTGTGAATTCTCACTGCCGTCAGTATGGCAACGGCAGTGAGAATTCACGAGCTCAGGTTTGAATCTGGGGATGACAGTCGGAATTATTTGATATATATTCCCCCCCCCCTATGGTTGACACCTGATGCTTCTATTTAAAACCCATACTCTGTATCTCTTGTCAGTTAGTCTGAAGATGTAATATACGAAAGTACTTACTGTCTACAAGTTTCCTTTCTCCTGTGGTTATTTTGCATTTTTTGTATCACGGTGATGTGATTGCTTGCAACTATGGATACCACGTTCATCTTCAACGCTTTCCTGGATTCTAATCCTTCACTTCAACAACTCAGCAAAGATTTTCTCCAAGCCTTGTTGAGTGCACATCGATCCAAAGAAAGACTACGCTTCCTCAAGGTGTGTCTACAGGAACACGTAATTCCCATATATATATATATATATATATATATATATATATATATATATATATATATATATATATATATATATATATATATATATATATATATATATACATTCAACCACAATTCACTTTAATTATATGCCATCAAAGTCGAGGAACTCGACGGAAGTATATATGCGGAAATTGATACGTGGTCAAGCTAGGGACTCGAACCCCAACTCTAACGTAACAAGTGACCATTGACTTCCATCGAGTTTTTCGACGTTGATGGTATGGAATTAAAGTGAATTATGGTTGAAAAAATGTAAATCTGATCACTGGGAACCATTCAGTGTTGAAATAATATGTGTATATATATACATATATATATATATATATATATATATATATATATATATATATATATATATACACATATATATACATATATATACATATATATACATATATATACATACATATATATATATACATATATATACATATATATATATATATATATACATACATATATATATATATATACAGTATAAGAAAAAAAGAGATATTTTAACTCTGTTCCCTAACCCTGTTTACTGGATAACTATGGGTCCTTGGTTCAATTCCTCAACTCGGATCTCAAGCACTTGGATTAGTCCTTAGCTGCTGCTCCCTCCGTCTCTGACTTTCTGGCTGCCTGTCTGTCTGTAGTTGTCTGTCTACCTGTCTGTCTGTCTTCTTTCTCTGTCTTTTTCTCTCTATCTACCTCTCGCTCTCTCTGACTCTTCTTCTTCTTCTTCTTCACCTTCTTCCTCTTTTTATTCCTTTCTTTTTGCTTTTCTTCTTCGTCTTTTTTATTTTTTTATTTTTGTTCTTCCCCTTCTTCTTCTTCTTCTTTTTCTTACTCTTCTTCTTATTATTCTCCTCCTTCTTCTTCCCCTTCTTCAATCTCTTCTTTTTCCTCCCCTTCTTCTTTCTCATATTTTTCTTCTATTTTTTCTACTTCTTCCTCCTCCTCTTTATCCTCTTTTTTTCCTTTTCTTCTTTTCTTCAAGTTTCGCTCTTCTCCGTCTCTCCTTCATTTCCCCCTTTTTTAATTTCCTTTCCTCCTTCCCCGTCTCTTTCCCTTCCTTCTCTCTCCCTCCCTTTCTCCTCTTTCCTTCTCCTCCTCTGTTCCTACCTCCATTTCTCCATTCCTCCATCTTTCTCTCTTTCTCTCCGCCTTCCTCTTCCACCATCTCTCCCTCCCTCTTTCATTCCGCCATTCCTTCCGTCTATCCCTCCATCTCTCTCTCTCCCTCTCTTTTCCTTATTTATTCTCTCCCTCTCCTCCTACTTCCTTTCCTTTCTGCCTTCTTCCCCTCCGCCTCCCTCTTCTTATCTCCTTCCTGTAATCCTTCACTCCATCCATCCTCCTCTTCCTCTTTCTCTCCTTCCCTCCCTCTATCCTTGTCTCCTTCCCGCATTCCTTCCCTCCGTCTCCCTCTTCCTCCTTCTCTCCCTTGCTCTCTCCTTCCTTCCCTCCCTCCTCCCCTCTCTTCCCTCCCTCTCTACCTTGTTCACCACCCCAATCTTCCTCTTTGTTTCCCTCTTCCTCTTTGCCTCACCCCTTTCTCCCTTGTTCTCTCCCTCCCTCGCTCTCTCCTTCTCCCCTCTCTCCCTTGTTCTCTCCCCCCAATCTTCCTCTTTGTCCCCCTCTTCCTCTTTTCCTCACCCCTTTCTCCCTTGTTCTCTCCTTCCCTCCTTCTCCCCTTTCTTCTCTCTCTGCCTCCACCCGTGCCTTCCTCGGAACCTCCCTGAACTGGCCCTTGCCCAGCAGCCCCGGTCGGCCGCATTTCTATTCTGATCACGTCGCCTATCCGGGGCCCAGCCCGACAGACAACCGAAACTCTTCTCCTCCACCCAGAGCAGAACGCCCCTGCCGAGCCATAAACGCTCCTGAGGATGGTGCCCTGCCCTCGGTGGTAGCGCCTGTCACCAACGGAAGCCGCAGGACAAATATGGGAGACTCTGTGGTCCTTCCTCCGCCGAGGGTCCGAGGGCCGTTGCAAGGGCACGTCGGTAGAACACTCCAAGAACGCGTAATCAGTCCTCAGCGGTAGTGTCTGTCACCAACAAAAGCCTCCTCATTCCTCAGGACATATATGGGAGACTCTGCTCCTTCCTCCGCCGAGGGTCCGAGGGCTGCTGCAAGGGCACGTCGGTAGAACACTCCAAGAACGCGTAATCAGTCCTCAGCGGTAGTGTCTGTCACCAACAAAAGCCTCCTCATTCCGCAGGACAAATATGGGAGACTCTGTGGTCCTTCCTCCGCCGAGGGTCCGAGGGCCGTTGCAAGGGCACGTCCGTAGAACACTCCAAGAACGCGTAATCAGTCCTCAGCGGTAGTGTCTGTCACCAACAAAAGCCTCCTCATTCCGCAGGACAAATATGGGAGACTCTCTGGTCCTTCCTCCGCCGAGGGTCCGAGGGCCGTTGTAAGGGCACGTCGGTAGAATACTCCAAGAACGCGTAATCAGTCCTTAGCGGTAGTGTCTGTCACCAACGGAAGCTTCCTCATTCAGCAGGACAATTACTGAAGGCTCTGTGCTCCTTCCTCCTCCGAGAGTCTGCGGGTCATAGTGAGACATGTCGATAGAATACTCCAAGAACACAATCCGATTACGAACGATTCCCTGAGGTTGGTGGTATGCTTTAATGATATTATTCTAGCTGCCACGGCAAGGCTGTATAGAAATGTAGGCTGGATTTGGATTATAAAAGAGAGAATGATTCTTATAATTTGGTGCCGAACTTTGAATATTTTCTTCTGAAAGTACCAGGAGTCACGAAAATAGTCAACTGGTAATTCATTGACGCATTTTGTCATTCAATCGAGGATTTTGTTCTTCTTGAGGAAGTCATCTACACAGCAAAAGGGTTAGATGGAAACCTTCTTAAGGTCCATCTTTCTTCATAAAGTTAGTCTCACCAATAAAGTAAATGACCTCACTTCTGACAGTGTAGAGGTAGGGTCACATCAATATAAATGGAAGGGAATCTTTGGTTAAAGGTTGAGAGGGTAATCGTATTTTTTTCAGTAAGTAAATCATCATCATTACCACAACCACAGCCACCAATACAACCATCACCAGCGCCACCACCAACACCATCATCACCCCCACCAACACCACCACTACCACCACAACCACCACCATCATCATCATCACCATCATGATCACCACCGCCACCAACACCACCATTATCATTATCATCATCACCACCACTAGCATCACCACCACAACTACCACCAATAGCAAGAAAACAACAACAACAACAACAACAACAACAACAACAACAACAACAACAACAACAACAACCAAGAGCTCAGTTCTCCCAAGTTCACTCCTCAGCTGAGGATTTATTTTTCAGCAATAACCAGCGGTTCTATCCTTGGGGACCGTATCACGCCGAAGATGTGGAGTTACAGAGGCGGTAAAATAGAGACCTCTTATGATAGTAGCAGAAGGGAGGATTACTCTAATTGAAAAGAAACCATAATTCTTTTTCTGAATGGATATTAGACTCCAGACATATAAAAAGAAAAACTGCGGGATCCTTCGTATAGTGGAACTATACAAGCACATCTCCAGTCCACTGATACACTCCCCTCCCTTAGGCACACAACAATCTCACTACTTATTCCACTATTACTCTTCATCCGTTTGTCAAACATTCCATGTGACAACAATATAGCTTAAGTGTCTTACCAGCTTTGATGTCTTTCAGTGAGTTTTGTATTTTTTCTATACTGTGGTACTATCATTCTATATTCCCATTACAGTCAACTTTCTGGTATCTCCCACTACTTCTTTAGTCTTCTCTACGTTCAACAAATCCTTGAAGCACGCTACCCATTTCCTCTTTACTGTCTTCACTTCCATTAACAACCGTCCGTGAATGCCTTTTACTGTCTCCTCTTCGTTCGGTAGCACAAACACACACACACACACACACACACACACACACACACACACACACACACACACACACACACACACACACACACACACACTCGGTGGTACAGTTGGTAGAGCGCTGAACTGGGAAGCAGAAGTGCTCCCAGTAACCAGTTCGAATCCTGCCCAGGGCCGAAATTATTTCGGTATCGCTGTGCCTCGGGTCGTTACTCTGACTCTCGTGGGCGGGGAGTTGGGTGTGTGTGTGTGTGCAAGGTCATAGCATTACCCATAGATCGGACCCACGAGCTCTGCTCTCTTCCAGGAGGGAAATAGCTGTCGATCACGAGTCCAACACGTGATCCAAAGACCAAGTGAATACACACACACACACCTTACACGACTCGGTGGCGCGGTTGGTAGAGTCCCAGACTGTCAATACGGCGGTACCGGGGGTACTGGGTTCGACTCCTGCCCAGGGCTGAAATTATTTCAGTATCGCTGGGGTTCGAGTCGTTACCCAACTCTTGTGGGCGGGGAGTTGGGTGTGTGTGCGTGTAAGGTCATAGCATTACCCATAGGTCGGTCATACGAGCTCTGAGCTCTCTTCCGGGAGGGAAATAGCTGTCGATCACGAGTCCAAAACGTGATCCAAAGACCAAGGTTAAAAAAGACTAAGGTGAATCACGCACACACACACACAAAACCGTCACAGGGATGAGGAGGTTTAAGGAAACGCTACTATAGCGTGTCTGAACCACGAAGTGCTAATGCAGCTCCAAGGGAGTCGAGCTTGAGGACCGCCTAGAGGTCTCACTGCCCAAGCATTGGCGTATATGGAGAGTGAGACAATGGAGAGCCAAATTAGAAATGAGACAACTTGGCTGCTTAATAGTGGCCGCCTCAGTATGAAGACAAAGTGACGTCGACCTCTTCAGGTTGTAAGGATAAGTAGGCGTTTATGAGTCAGATAAAGTAGGCGAAGAAGACAGGAGTAAATAATAGAAGAAGAAGAAGAAAAAAAGGGAGGAAGAAAGGAATGTTTGTGGACAAAAGAGTGAAAACAGTTTAATAATTTCAATGCCGTTGAGGATATGTATATTTGATTTAGCTACAGCCAATTGGTTTTATTCAAGCGTGAGGATTACAAAGAATTACAAAGTCGGAGCATGCCGACAGGAGACCTTTTGGTCCATAACTAGGTCGCAGGTAAAAAAAGTTATAATAATGATAAATAAATATATAAATAAACGTGACGACCTATTCTAAATAAACAAATAAAATATAATAATGTAAATAATAAAAAATAAAATAAATAAATAAATGCATAAGTATAGTTGAATAATAAACAAACAGGTAAATAGTAAATAATAATAAACTGACATATAACTAATAATAAATGAGAATTAAGCAAATAATAATAAACAAACAGACAAATGATAACAAAACAAATAAACAAATGATATATATAAGAGAAATGACAGTCATTACAGCATCTTGTTTATGTGCTTACCTAATAACACAATCGGGTAATAAACGAAGAATTAAGTAAATAGACGAATAAACCAAGAATTAGAAAGAATGAAGTGTATTGGGTCACTTACCTCGACGTATGCAGAACGCGACGGATGGGCCATGTGGGCGGAGCTGCAGAAGAGATGTATTACTTTCCGCTTGGTAATGAACGCAAACAAGAGTAATTATCCGAAGGTAAATAATTGGCGTCAGGTGGGTAATTAGAACTATCCAGATAATTAGCGTTAATTGATGGATTGCTTCATACGGAGTAATTACCTCAGCCGAGGTAGGTAGACAATTACTGATGTGCTGGATGACATAATTTACTCCTGTCTGCGTCAGGATTTTCATTAGACGAATGAAATCGTCTGGCGGCTCTTCAGGCTGAATGTTTGATTGAAATTTTTAATAATACAGATTTCGACTTATGTAATATTTCGGACACCCGAATTTGGATCATGCTGTGCGTATAACGATGACATTAGGTCTTTTGTTAGTTATTATGATGCCGAATAGGCGAGTCTTGTCATGATACTTGAGGCTTCCTATCGACAAAACCGTTTGGACCTGGATCAGTATGTGTGAGCTTTTGCTCTAATGGATCGAGATTCCATTGTAGGTGCTCAATATTTAATTCTGAGAATTAAAAAAAATAACGTTTTTGAAGGAATTGGAAAGAGTGAAGGGGATGAGTCAGGTCAAGCGAGGGGGGTGGTGATGGGCAGACACTTATGGAATGAAAGCGTTAAGGGAAACGCGGGTAGATTATCTCAGGGATTTGTTGACTGCACAGGAGGATAGGGAGGGTGTGAATGTGGCGGGGATAGATGCCGGGGAAATGAACGTGATGGAAGAGGAGAAATATACCCGATAAGAAAAAATGAGACACGAAGATATGAAAGCTGACAAGTAACCTAGAAAATATGTTCATCACGTGGAAATTATGACGAAGGGAGGAGTAGTTCTAATGGACTGTTTAGTGAGGTTGTTTGATGTGTGCCTGAAGAAAGGAAGCGTTACAGTGGATAGGAGTGTATGTAGAGTTTCACTACAGGAGAAAAAGACAAATGTGAATGTGGCAGTTATAGAGAAACTAGTCTATTAACTGCAGACGGCAAGGCATACGGGAGGGTGTTGATTGTAAGGGTTAGGAGGACAGAGGGTCTAATTGGGGAAGAGAAGTTTGGGTTTAAGAAAGGAAGAGGGCATGTAAACCGCATTTTCGTAGTAAGGCAGATTATGTGAGTCTTTTTACGCAAACGGTAGGGATATTGTTTGGGCCTTCATGAATTTGGAGAAGGCGTATGGCAGGTTTGGCAGAGATCAAACAAAAACACCAGCAAATAGATACAATGGTATTAAAGATAATGATAAAAATAATTATGATGATAATAATAGTAATAATAATAGTAGTAGTAATAATAGTAATGATAATATTTGATGATGATGATGATGATGATGATGATGATGATGATGATGATGATGATGATGATGATGATGATGATGATGATGATGATGATGACGACGACGACGACGACGACGACGACGACAGCAACAATAACATTACTACTACCACTAATAATAATAATCATAATTATGATGATAACAATAATTATGATAATAGTGATCATGATAAAGAAGTAGATAATAAACCAACAAAAGATGTATCAACACAAAGAAATGCACCTGGAGAATGATGATAAGTTTGTGCCTATCTATCAACACTCGTGAGCCAGTTAACGCACAAAGTTATCAACAAATGCAGACTAATTGAAGCTTGTAGGAACCTGCTTACGATAAGAGAAGAACGTCTTTGTACACTGTTTTGGTCATACACATGATTTCTAAAATAATAAGGAACTGTCACGTACTTCTTGTAATAAAATGAGACTGGGTTCGAGACTTTTGTTCCGACTACGTTAACTAGAATAGAGATCCTAAAAAACGGGTCTAGAATCATTCTAGAAGTTCAAATGGGTTTAGATACCAAAAACTAGAATCCAATGACCTCCATTTAAGGACCCATAAGGTGGTCAATGAATGGAATAGACTTAGTAATCATGTGGTAGTGAGCGCTGAAACTATCGGTTGTTTTAAGAAAAAGTTAGACAACTTTATGGATGGGGATGACAGGTGGTCATGGACATGGAACTGCATAGTGTAGGCCTTATGGTCTCTTGCAGTCTCCTTTGTTCTTATGTATTTGGAAATGCTGTAACAAGGGAAACCTTGTACTAATAAAGGCCTTGTTCTTACATGGTGTTCCTTTTGATGGAACATATACAGATTTAAAAAATAAAAAAAAAAAAAAAAAAAAAAAAAAAAAAAAAAAAAAAAAAAAAAAAAAAACTTCACCACTGCTAAACTGTCACGAAGATGAAGGGAATGTTTTGGCAACAGCAAAAATAAGAGACAATAGGCAGTTGTTCTATCTTTGTGGATAGTATCAGTGAAAGCTTTTCAGCCCGAGAAAACAGCTCGAACTCGGTACGTCAAGTGAAGGACTCTGAGACACTAACGACAACACATTATGACATTCCCTTCTTATTGGGTTCATTCTCGTCAAATGTTGTGAATTTAAATAGTTAGAAGAAGAATTTTCTTACATTATTCTAGACTTCCTAAGAACATTTCAACTATGTATCTAATAATCTTATAGATTTAACGTTTCAAAGTTCGTCTTTCGATTTCTCAATATAATTATGACGTAACTTGACACTTGAAGAACCGAGAAAAATAATGAAATTGAAATAGTTTTTACTCAAACAAACTTACAACAATTGCCGAAAATTAGCTCAGTGTGAATTGGTCTTATTACGAAAAGTATGAAAACATGTGAAAGTGTGTGAAAGACGTGTGAAAGAGGCTTGGGGGGTGCATTGAGTTTAAAGGTGACATTCTTATTACGAAATAAGCGACCTATGATTTAAGCCCCAGTCACGCACAGCTCACGACCAGTTTCCGACCACCTTCGACCGAAACTCAAGCGATCGGTCGGCGACACAAAACCTATGCAAGGAATTGAAATAGAAAAAGTTGATGTGGTTGATAAGATGAAAATCTATGTACTGGGGACTATTCAGTGTGCGTTGTAATCTATCTATCGATCTATTTATTCATCTATCTTATTACCGACTACCAGCGACTTCCAAAGACTACCTGCAATTGGTCGGAGACCACCTGATCGCCGGTTGTCGGAAATATGTGAGGGAGAATATTTATATTCAATAAATTGTGACCATCTCATGACCCTGGGGGAATTTCTCACGCCTCCACATTTAGCGGCCACAATCATGAGAGAATAAGGTATTTGCCTTTAATGCATTAACTCCCAAACGGCAGACCCCTACGCTCCACCACCCATTTTCATACTTATATGAAATTATATACGACATATGATTATATATCATATGCCTTATATAAATTTATATATCATATATATTACATATGATTATATGTTACATAGAAAACGGGTTAGGGTGACTATACTTCTTCCATTATCTTGTAACCAATAGGATGTGGCCAGCAAAACCAGCAGCGTTGCACGTCTAAACCATCTCCAAAGAAAACGAGGGAGACACTGTTTTCTTTATATTTGCATGTATGATCGGTATAATTAAAGAGACTGCAATCGGCCCGATGACCCGCACTCAGCTTCTCTATGTAATTAGACTCCTAGGTCGGGAGCCGGGGCAACGTCGCCTGACCTGAGACGCCACATCGTTTAACAAGTCTCTTCTTTTCTTTACATGTATAACAATTACTCATATCACTTACCATTTAATGAAAAAATAAATATGCATTTAGAATATTCCATGTTAACCTACTCGGGGTAGCGGACAGCTTCCGGTATATGCTGAATGTTTTGATTCAGTGCGTGGGTCGCGAGATAATGGAAATAGTATAACAGAATTGTACTTTGCGTATATAACGAAAGATACTTATTCTTGGAATGATTTCATTGTCATTATTATTTAACAACGATTTTTTAGCAAATGACTTCACGCCCCCTTTGATTCCTCTTTACGCCTCCGGGGGGTGGGGGGAGGCACCCCTAGTTTGGGTCTTTAACTTGACTTAAACCTGAGCAACATCAAAAGAAGGTATTCAGCTTACAAGGACCCCGGAATGATACTAACAAGATGAATCACTGTCTTAACCTTCATCACTTCCTCTCGTACACAGCCACGGGTTCCCACTTCCCTAACTTCCCCCATATAAAGACCACGCCCCCTTTCTTCTCACTGTGACACTTCCCCCCATCTCCCCTCCCCACCTCCTCCCCGTTTGCCCTCCCCCTCATCCCCTTTGCCTTTCCTCCCCACTTCCTTTCCCCCGTCCTGCTTCCTTGGCACATGTACCACATCAGTGAGCGATAGATTTTTCTTTCCTCGTGAGTCCAAGCAGCTGATGAGGGTAATTGGCCGATAGCATCGACATTTTGTTCCTTCTTGAGGAAGAACACGAGAAAGAGAGAGAGAGAGAGAGAGAGAGAGAGAGAGAGAGAGAGAGAGAGAGAGAGAGAGAGAGAGAGAGAGAGAGAGAAAGAGACAGAGAGAGACAGACAGATAGAGAGAGACAGACAGGGAGAGAGACAGAGAGAGAGAGAGAGAGAGAGAGAGACAGAGACAGAGAGAGAGACAGAGATAGATAGAGAGAGAGAGAGAATGCATGTATATGTGCGTGTATGTATGAATATATGTATAAATATATGTGCATGTGTTTGTATGTATATATGTATGTGCGCGCGCGCGCGTGTTTGTTTCCATGTGTGTGTGTGTATCTTCCCCTGTGATCCCCTAACAATATTCACTAAATTTCGGTTCACAGCATCAATGATGTCTTCATCATTTCTTTAAAGTTTCGAATCTGATTTTAATTTCCACCTGGCATTCCACATTCTTCTCTATCTTCTTAAGACTTACGAAGTTTAGGTCTTATTTTCTTCTTGAAGACTTGTTTAATCCTTTCAGCTCTGAAGTTGAATTTATCTGTTCATCCTAACTCTCTACGGCTTTTTTCTTCGTCCATTAGTTGTACATTTCATTTGGCTGGCGCCTGATAGTTTTATTCAGCCGAAAAAAGCTCCCCATAACAGTAGAAGGGCTAAAAGTCCACAAATTAAACTCTTCACACCTTATGATGACTTAAAATGTGTTCTAACTGCCACCAGGCGATATGGTTCTGTCCAAAGAGAACTTGCACATCGAATATTTGATTCTATCTAAAGGAACTCGCACATCGAATATTTGATTCTGTCTAAGGGAACTCGCACATCGCATATTTGATTCTAAGGAAACTTGCACATCGGATATCTGATTCTCTCTAAGGGAACTCACACATCGAATATTTGATTCTGTCTAGAGAAACTCGCACATCAAATGGTTAATGACAGACAATTATTTGAAGGACAGTAGACATCACGGCCATACTGTAAACATTTGCTAAGTATTTCCGGCTACAGGTTCCAGAGGTCTGTTCCCCAGATCCGGGTGCGATAATTCGGTGATTTAGTGACCGGAGGAGGAGGAGGAGGTAAGAGAAGAGGGAAAATGAGGAGGCTGGCGTGAAAATGAGGGGGCATGGCTGTCACGGCAGTGTGGAAGATGAGGAGACAACGGGGTGGAAATGAGGGAGGTATGGCTCTATGACGAAGTGTTGATGAGCCTTCCGGGATCCCTAATACCCTCAACCTTCCCCTGATTGCATCGCTTCTGCTCTTGATGGCCCTGATGAGGTGGTGTGTTGCAGAGAAGGTGTTGTCTGGAGAGCACCTGGTGGCGAACAGGTGTGATAATTATACTAAACTCGGACGAACAACCTTCGCTACCAGGACCGGGGAGGTAGATACATTAATATGATTTTTTTTTTTCGCATCCGACCTAGATATGGATCAAAAGGTCTCCTGTCGGCATGCTCCGCCTTTGTAATCAACTTGGCGACAGGCGGAGGCAGAGGACTGCACGGAATGCAAGGGTTCTTCACGGTTACATAGGAAGTCTTACCTACAGAGGTAAATAGAATAGTATGGCGACAGATTTAATAGAAGGAAAGGTGCCATAAGTTACAGAAAGGGTTATTTTGGTTGAGGGTTTCAACATTTGTATAGATTCGCTTTACAAAGGAATTAAGGGGCAAATGTGAAATTGGCAATTGTAGAGGGATCAGTTTGTTGAGCGTAATTGGAAAGGCTTATGGGAGATCTTTAATTACGATGATTAGGAGATAAACACTGGGAAAATTTGGGGAAGATTAGTGTGATTTTAAGAAAGGGAGAGGGTGCGTGGATCAAATCTTTGTGGTAAGGTAGACTTACGAGAATTTTTTAGCACAAGTTAAGGATGTCTTTTGGGCATTTATGGATTTGGAGAAGCTTATGGCAGGGTAGACAAGAAGACGCTGTGGGAGGTACTGCAGATAAATGGGGTTAGGGGAAAGCTGTTAAGGACAGTGAAGAGTTTTTACTAGAGCTTGTGCTAGGATTAGGAATAGAGTGAGCGAGTAATTGAGATGAAGGTTGGGCTGCATCAGGGCTGTGTCATGTCGCCATAGTTGTTCAATGTGTTCACTGTAGTGAGCGCTGAAACTATCAGTTGTTTTAAGAAACGGTCAAACAACTTTATGGATGGGGATGACAGGTGGTAATGGACATGGAACTGCCTAGTGTAGGCCTTATGGTCTCTTGCAGTCTCCTTCATTCTTAAGTTCTTATGTTCATGGATGGGGGTGGTAAGGAAATAAATGCAAGGGTGATGGGAGAGGGATTGGAAATGGTTAGAGATAGTGCAGGGAGGTAGGAGGCGAGCCAGTTGTTGTTTGCGGATGACACTGCACTTGTGGTTGGGTCAGAGGAGGGTGTAAGGCAGTTAGTGACGGAGTTTGAGAATGCAATAGGAAGTTAAGGGTAAATGTGGGTAGAAGTAAGGTGATGAGATATTCAAGGGGAGAGGGTGGCAGCAAGTTGGAAGTAAGCCTTGGAGGTGATAAACTGAAAATGGATATTTTTAGGTATTTGGGATCGCATGTGGCACGAAATGGAGGAGTAGGACTTAAGGTAAACTGTAGAATGGGGGAAGCAAGTAAGTTACTTGGGAATTGAAAAGTGCCATGAGAAATAGGTATCTAGGAATGGATGGAAAGATATTATACGACACTGTATACACACACACACACACACACACACACACACACACACACACACACATACACATATGTATATGTATATATGTGTGTATGTATATGCATACAAAAGTGTTTGAGATGAAATGTCTGAGAAGTATGGTAAGGGTTACTAAGTTTGGTGAAGTGAGAAACGAGGAGGTGAGGAGGAGAGCGGGAGTGGGGAAGAAGATGGCAGATAGGGCTAATGAAAGATTATTGTGATGGTTTGGACACATGGAAAGAATGAGTGAAGTAAGATTAGTAAAAGCTGTCTGGAAGGCAGAAGTGGAAGGAGTGAACAAGAGGGGGCAACTAAGGATGAGATGGATGGATGGGGTGAAGGAGACATTGAGCAAGAGGGGAATGTCTGTTGAGCAAGGAAGGGAGAAGACAGGATATAGGGATGAGTGGAGAGTTGCTGTGTATAGATGATGCTAGCCTCCCGATAATGGGGAGTTTGTGACGTTAAACCAATCATATATATATATATATATATATATATATATATATATATATGTGTGTGTGTGTGTGTGTGTGTGTGTGTGTGTGTGTGTGTGTGTGTGTGTGTGCCTGTGTGTGTGTATGTGTGTGTGTGTGTGTAATCATTATTGGAGGAATGATATTTACAAAGAAGGAAATAGTTTCCTCATGTTTAGGTATTTGTACTATTTGTACTATTGCGTACACCCGGAAGTAACCCACAAGTTTCCAGGATTAGAAAATAAATCCTTCGGCTTTTATTGTTCATAACATTTGTATAAGCAGTATTTATATCTACAAAAATATGGTTAATAGTCATATATATTTTGGGCATTCGCAAAAATATCTAACAATTAAAGTTGTTAATTCTAGGAGTGACTTGCAATTCCAAAGAATTCATTCCAAATTCTAAGAGTTTCTTTACACCTCAACGGTGCCGTTTTCTGTGATGGGTATGCTATCCTGGTGTTAGCAAGAATAAAATACCTAAAGTTTGTCTTATTCTTGGTTAAAGGAACCACAACATCTGGACAAATATTCAAAAGACGCGCAGCAATTCCCACGTATTTCCGTTTGCAAACAAACCCTGTAACTTTATTCAAAAGACGCGCAGCAATTCCCACGTATTTCCGTTTGCAAACAAACTCTGTAACTTTCTTCTAATTGTCCAGAGAAACTTCAACATCTGGACAAGTGTCCAAGAGGGATATTCCAATCCACAGATCTCCCCGATTATTTGCCCATTCAACAAAGAATCTACAACAGCTGGACATGTTGTAATTCATAAATCTTTCCGTTTATCTTCTCATTTATCATTTCGCCCAAGCATAACCCTCTGGAACGTTTCTCCTGGTTGAGTGCATGGGGGGCGCTGAACTGGAAAGTATGCAGTCTTGGTGACCTTGGCTTCATAGCCTGCCTGGATCAGACAATACATGTGGCGGAACTCTGGCCCGCTCTGCCTCTCTTCTCTCGGGACTAAGCACTCCCACCAACTCCATAGTAAAGCAAATGGGATTTATTCCTTAATTTTTTTTTCTTCAAAGACTTCATTTCATAGAAATATATTTTCATTTCCTCATGCACTCCTACCAACTCCATAGCAAAGCAAAGGGGATTTATTCCTTAATTTTTTTCTTCAAAGCCTTCATTTCATAGAAATATATTTTCGTTTACTCATGTGGGGGAACTCTGGCCCACTCTGCCTCTCTCTTCTCGGGACTATGCACTCCTACCAACTCCATAGCAAAGCAAAGGGGGCTTTGCTTCCTAAGAATATATTTTTTCTTTAAACCCTTCATTTCATAGAAATGTATTTTCATTTCTTCATGCACTCCTACCAACTCCATAGCAAAGCAAAGGGGATTTATTCCTTAAAGAACATATTTTTTTCTTCAAAGCCTTCATTTCATAGAAATATATTTTTATTTCCTCATGTACTCCCACCAACTCCATAGCAAAGCAAAGGGGATTTATATCCTAAGAACATGTTTTTGTTTCTTCAAAGCCTTCATTTCATAGAAATATATTTTCATTTCCTCATGTACTCTCACCAACTCCATAACAAAGCAAAGGGGATTTATATCCTAAGAACATGTTTTTGTTTCTTCAAAGTCTTCATTTCATAGAAACATATTTTCATTTCCTCATGTACTCTCACCGAGTCCATAGCAAAGCAAAGGGGATTTATATCCTAAGAACATGTTTTTGTTTCTTCAAAGTCTTCATTTCATAGAAACATATTTTCATTTCCTCATGTACTCTCACCAAGTCCATAACAAAGCAAAGGGGATTTATATCCTAAGAACATGTTTTTGTTCCTTCTAAGTTTTTACTTCATAGAAATATATTTTCATTTTCTCATGTGGCAGGACACAAGCTTACCTCGCCTCTCTTCTGGAGACTATGCACTCCCACCAACACCATAGCAAAGCAAAGAAATTTATTTTCTAAAGAATTTTTTTTTGTTTCTTCAAAGTTTTTATTTCATAGAAATTTATTTTGATTTCCACATGTGATGGGACACAAGCTTACCTCGCCTCTCTTCTGGAGACTTTGCACTCACACCAAGTCCATAGCAAAGCAAAGGAGCTTTGTATCCTAAGAACATGTTTATGTTCCTTCTAAGTTTCTACTTCATAGAAATGCATTTTCATTTCCTCATGTGGTGGGACACATCCTTGCCTCGCCTCTCTTCTTGGGACGATGCATTCCCACTAACTCCATAACAAACCAATGGGGTTTTATTCCTTAAGAACATACTTTTGTTTCTTTAAAAAAAAAATTCTCAGAAACATATTTTCATATCTTTCTTCATGTAAAGGGACACAAGCTTGCCTCGTCTCTCTTCTTGGGACTATGCACTCCCACTAACTCCATAACAAACCAATGGGGTTTTATTCCTTAAGAATATATTCTTGTTTCTCTGAGGCCTTTATTTCGTAAGAATATATTTCATTTTTCTTCAGAGGCTTTATTTCCTAAGAATGTATTTTCATTTCCCCGTAGCCTTTATTTGCTCAGAACATTTTTTCGTGTCCTTACAGCCTTTATTTATTAGAAACATATTTTGATCCTTCAGGACATTCTTTTCCTAAGATTAGATTTTAATTTTCTTCAGAGCCTTTATTTCCTAAGAATGTATTTTCATTTCCTCGTAGCCCTTATTTTTTCGTTTCCTCACAGCCTTTATTCATTAGGAAGATATTTTGATTTTTCAGAGCCTTTATTTCTTAAGAATATATTTCAATATCCTTGTAGCCTTTGTTTTATGAGAATTTTTTTTCGCTTCTTCACAGCCTTTATTCCCTAAGGCCGTATTTTCGTTAACTCACGGTTGTCCCTATCATACATATGCATTCGTAAATGATCTAAAACACCTATATTTTACTATGAAAATACAATAATTGTTTGTAGATGTTTTACATAAATTTTTGTACAAGATACACCATTTGACTACATACAATACTAACACCAATCCAGCGTTCTTGTTTTCCAAAGATAACGACGAAAGTGATGAAGCAACTTATTACCATTCCTATGAAAATGCCATGATTGATTAAATTCCAGGCTACAAAGCCCTCTGTGAGGGGCACCGTCCTAGCCTTCCGATAGGGGGAGGGAGTTTGTGATGTTAAACCATGTCATCATGAAAATGAAAATTTTGTTTAGGGGTTACCTTGTATTCCTCTACATAAGATATCGCTGACTCTACATAATACGGAAATTAGTCAAACATATTTTCTTTCTTAAAGATATCCATGTAGCTTTCTGTGGTATTAAAAAAAATCTTTCCTTATATAAATCTTATATAAATCCTTGGGAGGGAATTTTTTTTGTAAGAATACCACCGTAAGAATCTTACGGTGGTATTCTTAAAAAATCTTTCCTTACATAAATCTTATATAAATCCTTGGAAGGGAAATATTTTTTTAAGAATATCACCGTAAGAATATTACGGTGGTATTCTTAAAAAATCTTTCCTTATATAAATATTTCCATATGTAAATCTTATATAAATCCTTGAATGGAAAGATTTTTTTTAAGAATACCACCGTTTGTCTCATGTAGGTTTCCAGTTAGTGAAATATGAGAACAACAAATAACGTAATCAGAACTAAAACCACAATCGGAGCAGAAGAAAAAACTGAAAACGGGAAGTCTATATATTTCGAGTGTCACCTACAGTCCTCATCAGTACTGCTTACTACAGAACAGGACTATAGCTTACAGTCAAAATATATAGACTCACCATTTCCATTTTTTCTTCTGCTTCGACTTTGGTTTTAGTTTTGATTTACAAATATGATACTACATTTTTCACCAGTGAAATAACATAATGTATAATTAAAATACATTTCATGATATGTACCTTCAATTTTCCGGAATCCTTTTGAAGATATTCTATATTCCTCATTATCAAGTATGGGTTGTTAACCCTAAGCTCATGGGCCCATACTTCTATGATACATAGTATTCTTTTATAATTAAGACTAAAATCTACTTAAAGTGGAATGTTGATCACTTTAACTATTTTCTTTGAATCTTCTCTTATGTATCTATAACTCCAACTCTCCTGAGCGTTATTGTCCTCTCAAGGATAGAAACGCTGGTTATTGACAACTAAATGCAATGTTCTCCGCACTAGAGATCGAGCCCCGGTGGAATGTTCATGTGGAAGCTGATTCAAGTTCATGTTGAAACACAATTCAGCTGGAGTTAAGTGTAATTTCCACAACACCTCGCCCAGTCAAGGAATTTCCAAGTAATCTCCAATTACCGGGTGATGGGATTTGAAGAAAATGGTTTTAGAAATTGGAAAAAAAAAAAATGCAAGGAGGCAACATGGGAGGTCAGTTTTGGTGCGCGCGTTTGCAGCGACGCGGCGTTCCGCGGGGTGCGTTTCTTTGGTGTGTTTCCTGACGTGGCGCGCCGTGGGAAGCGAGAGGTGGTAAAGGGTTGTCAGTATCAAAGGCGGGAGACTGGGTCTTAGGGTATGCATATAAAGGCCAAGTGTTCAAAGATAACAAGATTCACCTTTTTAAAAACCGACTGTAGAACATTTTCTGTCTTGGTTCTTTCCTGGCGAGAATGCACTTGTGGAGAAAACTATGTATCAAATGCGCCGTTATGGAGATGGCGAGTTAACCTTTCAGATAATCTCGCTGTTGTCATTTCCGTGTGGGAGTTTTGAGGTCCACAGTTCACGTGTTGGCAGGAGGATATATGTAAGAGATGGCTACATCAGGTCTGGGCGTGGAATGGTTTCGTAAGAGGAAGTTGGTCGGAGGTTTTACTAGTCATGTGATAAATGAGTTTTCAGACCTCTGGTGGAGGAAGAGTTTGTAGATTTCGTGTTTCTCTTCACAAAGAGTTATCGTAAACAGATGTGCTAGGCTACATTGTTGGGTCATGACGACTGTTTTATATATATATATATATATATATATATATATACATATATATATATATATATATATATATATATATATATATATATATATATATATATATATATATATAGTGGTCATCTTGGATGACTGAGCTCTTCGGCGTCATCGACAGATGGTCAGAGTCGTCCATTAAAAAAAAAAAAAAAAAAAAAATGATAAGTACACACCAAAAAGCGCTGAATACCTGCGGCCGAAGCCGTAACCTTTGCCCTATTATGCACTTTAGGGGAACTATTGGGGGGTAGGTAACAGCCACTTGCTACTGGGAATCGGAGAGAAATGCGGGACTCGAACCCGGGACTAGGAAGATGCGAGACCAAGGCGTTTTCGATTGCGCCGCCAGAGGACTTAACTTCAATAGGTGGGCGATGATATAATGTCCAGGGATTGGGCGTACACAAGGAACAGTATTATAAGTTGCAGATAAAATATGATAGATATTCTGCATGAAAATAATTTATAGATAATTGCAGGTAATTTTACAGATCAAGGGATCAACAGGAAGATAAAAGAACAAAAGATAATAAAAAAACATTTACTGATGAGAACAGCAGAATTGGGAAAATGTAAAAAAAGAATTAAAGAAGAATTTGATACTATATAAGGAGTTTAATCCCTTCTTAGTGGAATCGAAATTTGAAGGTGCCTTTACCGTAACTGAAGATAAAATCTCTTCTCACTACTTTTATTATTCTGTTCATATTTTCGGTTATAGATCCTTTTTGGGGGATACAGGATACTTTAGGAAGCGGGGTGAAGGTTTCACGTGGTCCTTATACCCCCTTGGGAGGAAATAACACCCTGCTAGGCGAAGGACCCTCGAAGTCCTTAACAGGACACGAAGAACGACAAAGAACACCATAACCCGACGAGGTGCTTCGTGTCACCTGATCTCAGACACTGTGTCACATTTTCAACACGACCTCAGGTCCAACGAGCCCCGGGGGGTCTCGGCCGTGTCGTGCGGGTCCCCAAGGAACCCCTGGGGTGTCGGCCGCGGGAGGGGTCACCGCGTGTCACTCCTCCCGGAGTCCTCCTGTGGGAGGGTAAACCCGAAGTCGTTGGACTCGAGTCGCTTGTGCCGTGTTGTCGCGTTTTGTGGGTTTTTGTCCCTCTTATTACCCAACGGGTTTTCTTTTTATTCTTATTTCCCTTTTATCTTTTCTCATTTTCGTTTTGGTTTGTTTTCATTTTATTCCATTTTATATCGTTTTATTTTGTTATTCTTACCTATGGTATCTTCGGGTTTTGTGGGTTTTTGTCCCTCTTATGACCCAACAGATTTTCATTTTATTCTTATTTCCCTTTTATCTTATCTCATTTTTGTTTTGGCTTGTTTCTATCTTATTCCGTTTCATACCGTTTTATTTTGTTATTCTTATCTATGTTATCTTATTTCGTTTTGTTTTGCTTAATTTAATTCTATCTTGTTTTATTCTATTTTTTATGTATAGAATATGATCAAAAGATTTTCATTTTCTACTATCTGATTCAATTTTTTTATTGATTGCTTTGGTGGAGGAAAGTAGGGGAGCGGGCAGTAAAATGAGGAGGAGGAGGAGGGAAGGGGAAGGTGAAGAAGGGAAGAGGAAGAGAGAGAGGAGGAGGAAGAAAAAGAGGATGAGTAAGAGGAAGGGGAAAGGTGAAGAGGTAGAGGAAGGGGAAGAGGAAGAAGAGGAAGAGAAAGAGGAAGAGGAAGGGGAAGGGGAAGAGGATGAGTAAGATGAAGGGGGAAGGTGAAGAGTCAGAGGAAGGGGAAGAGGAAGAAGAGGAAGAAAAAGAGGAAGGGGAAGAGAAAGAGGAAGATGAAGGTGAAGAAGAAGAGGAAGGAGGAAGGTCAGTGGGAAGTTGAAGAGGAAGAGGAAGGAGGAAGAGGAAGAGGAAGAGGAAGAGGAAAATGAAGAGGAAGCTGAAGAGGTTGATGCTGTCTCGGGGTGTCGAAGGAAGGAGGAAGGGAGGCGATATTGAGAGGTTGAGAGAGTGAGTGGTGGAGGAAGTATATTGTGAAGTTAAAGTTGGCGTTGTTACGTGGCCAGGCTGTGATCAAGACGGGGGTGGTTAGGGGGGGAGTTAGGGGGAGGGGGGGAGTTAGGGGGAGGGGGGAGTTAGGGGGAGGGGGGAAATGTTTAATGTACTTGTTCGTGTACGCTATTAATGACTCCTGTCTTATCTGTGTTTACCCAGACCCTTTATCCCCTAATCTCGGGGTCGATCTGTCTTGATTATCTGCTTTGGTGGAGGTAATCAGTGGCAGCGACTGGAACCCCACTCACGCGGTCTTCCGCCCTCCGCGGAAGAATCGCGAAGGAACCGCCGCATGACTTGTTTCCCGCGGTTTGTAACCTTCGATCTGCGACTTCGTGACAAGACTTCCTGGAGCGTGTCATGAGTTTTTGGGCCCGTGTTATGACTACTTCCTGGCTTGTGCTAGGACTTCTTGGTATATGTCATGACACACTGGGTTGTGTGTCATGCATGGTTTCTTAAGGTCGTGCCATGCCACCGAGTCTTTTTTTATTTTATCATTATTATTATTTTTTTTTTTGCCCTTCCTCCTTCCCTTCTTGGGCAGTACTGCAAAGCTTCTTCTATTCTTGTCTCACTATCACATCGGTAAATGTCAGGTATATTTACTTATACAGATTTCCACCTTCCACGGGTTTTTCTTCAGATATTTTTCAGTGGTTCTCAACCTTTTTCCAATCCGTTCCCCCATTTCATGAATTCTCAACATTCGTGTGGCTTCCCCCACCTTCATTTTCCCCCCAAGTCCCCCCTCCGCCCCCCCAAAAAAATCACACAAACACACACACACACACACACACACGCACACACACACACAAATCTTACCCTAAGAATATTACTTTCCTTATGAGTATATATCATTCACGCTTTGTCATGGAATGACTACTCAGACAGAACAGAAACTTTCACGATTTCGAAAATTGACTTTTCATCATCAGTCTTAGGGAAAAAAATCCCGAAATGAAGACATTCTGTACTGTAAATAGAACAACTTCCCGTGGGTCAGAATCAGAGCAGATCTCATTGCATCTCAGGTCAAGCTGTCCATCAGAACGCACAGGATCGTAAATCCTTTCAATGCAGTGTCACTTCTCAAATGACTTCTCTCCACAAATGTTAATATTCGTCCCACAATGTTAATATTGGTTCTACAATATCATAGTATTACTTCTCAATTGACTTCTCTCCACAAATGTCAATATTGGTTCCACAAAGTTATAGCATTACTTCTCAATTGACTTCTCTCCACAAATGTTAATATTGGTTCCACAAAGTTATAGCATTACTTCTCAATTGACTTCTCTCCACAAATGTTAATATTGGTTCCACAAATGTTAATATTGGCACACCAATCTCCTCTTGGACATCAGCATTTCTCCTGTCTCTCCTTGTTTATTCCCTTAATGAGGCGTAGGACTCGAATTTCTGTCGTTTGAATCTTACTCGAATCCAATGAAGAAGCTTTGCGAGGCGTCACAACTGACAGGCCTACCTGGAGTACGGTGAGAAGGTGAGAAGTAT
>NC_134793.1:22999099-23026599 GCF_046742065.1 Oratosquilla oratoria | reverse complement strand
TTCTGTGTCTTTATGTAGTCGAACTATAGCGGTACCTTTCGAATAAATCTTTTCTAAAACTCTTACGATCTGTTCGTTTGTACCTTGTTTGCGTAGCGAGTTTAGTATTGCTATTTGTTCTACCGAGTCGAAGGCCTTCTCGTAATCTACAAAAGCTAAACACAGAGGTATATTATATTCTGTCGTTTTCTCGATTAGTTGGTTTATCGCCTGCAAATGGTCTAGAGTTGAATATCCGCTTCTAAAGCCTGCCTGTTCTCTCGGTTGGTTTCCATCTAAAACTTGACTCAGTCTATTTGTGAGGATCTTGGAGAATACTTTATATACGTTTGATAGCAAGCTAATCGGTCGATAGTTACTAAGGTCCTTCTGGTCTCCTTTTTTATGAAGCAAAATCACTATAGCATTGCACCACGCATTCGGAACGCTTTCTTGACGTAAGCACTGGGTGTACAACTCAGCTAATTTAATATGAACTAATTTACCAGCGTCTTTCAATAGATCTATTGATATACCATCTTCCCCAGGTGCTTTTCCTCTTTTCATAGTTTTTAGAGCAAATTCTACTTCTTCCTTTGTAATGTCTGGTACACTACTAACGTCTACACATGAATTTACTGACTCAACTACGGCCTTCGAAGAGTAAAGCTCTTGGTAAAATTCTTCTACTCTTTTTACCATTTTGTCTCTACATTTAATTATTTCTCCATTTCTATCTTTCAAACATATCGTTTGCTGTCTTCCTAAAGCATGTTTATCGGTCACTTTAAAACTTTTACCTTTCCGAATAGTTTCTTCTATTTCGTCCATGTTTCTCTTTCTTTTCTCTAATCTCTGCCTTTTGTTGATAAGCTTGTTTAGTTCTACTCTTTCTATTTCGTCTCTACTGCTTTTAATCTGCATGTTCCTTCTTCTTTTAATTAGGTCATTTGTAGTTTTGGAGTATTTGTTTTCTCTAATGTTTTTTTGTACTTCCTACTTTCTCTGCTGATTCCTTAATGATATTCACTAAATTCACATTGATATCTTCCACGCTGTCCTCGTTAGTTCTTAGAGCTTCGAATCTATTTTTAATTTCTAACTGAAATTTCTTTTTATTATCCTTAACCTTTGCAAGGCTTATTTTCCTTTTTAAAACTAGTTTATTTCTCTCGGCTCTGAAGTTGAATTTAGCTGTGCATCCTACCATTCTATGGTCACTCCCTATGTTGACTTTATTTATCACCGTAACATTGCTAACGCTTTTGCTCTCATCTCCTAATATGAAGTCTATTTCGTTTTTTATTGTTCCATTTGGACTTCTCCACGTCCATTTACGACCTACACGCTTTTGAAAGAAAGTGTTCATTATCCCCATATTGTAGTTCTCTGCAAAATTGACTAACATCTCACCTCTGTCATTTCTTTCACCTACTCCAAACTTCCCAATGCACGTCTCATCTCCCATCTTCTTCCCTACTTTAGCGTTAAAGTCTCCTATTACCAAAGTGTACTTACTTTTTTCTTGATCCATTACTTGACTTAAATCATCATAGAAGGACTCAATTTCCTCGTCTGAACTCTGTGAAGTTGGTGCATAGACCTGAACTATTTTTAGAGTGTACCTTTTACAAAGCCTAATCACAATCCAAGCTACCCTGTCCGATAAACTACTGAATTTGATTACGTTACCCGCAACCTCTCGGTTGATCAAGAATCCTACTCCACTAGATCTTTCTTTGTCCTTACCTCTATAGTAGAACAGGTGGTGACCATCTTGTAATTGTACCAGCTTTTCTTCCGTTCTTCGGACTTCGCTCAGTCCTACGATGTCCCATTTGATGTTGTCTAGTTCTTCCATTAAACTCTCCAGTCTGTGGTCTTCTGAGAGACTTCTTACGTTGTAAGTATAGATCTTCATTTTCTTCATGTTGTTTAATGTCCAAGACTTGGATCTGCTTGGACAGTGCTTACTCACATTCGGTGGCACACTGCCCGTAAGCACACGAGGCAATGCGGTTGGACTTTTAAGAGACGATGATCCAACAGGAACGCCCGGATTTGTTTTGATTATGCTATTCATATTCATGTTGGCTATGAAGGGGGGTTGGCAGTAATCTCACCTCCTTGCCAACTGGTTTCTGGTGAGATATTTCTCTGGTGTCACCTTATTCATTATATTCGGTGAAGCCCTATTACTATAGGGTGCCCAATGGTCCATGCCGTCTTCCTAAAGACGGAATTTCATGTTTGCCATCAGGGACGTGTCAGTTAGCAGTGGGTCCTGCAACTGTGTGTTTGAGCTGCTCTTTGTCTGATCTTTCCTACAAAACCTGTCCGATATGGGTGACCCTGCAGAGATTTCCTCTCTATCGACATAGCTTTTGTAATCATGAAGATTCTCAAGCCTATCCACCACGTCAAGGTGTCAACTCTCGGATAGGATATATATATATATATATATATATATATAAATATATATATGTATATATATGTATATATATATATACATATATATATATATATACATATATGTGTGTGCGTATTTGGGCATAGACTTGGATTTTAAAAGAGAAAGAAAGGAAAAGTTTAAATGTGTTTAAGATGAAATGTCTGAGAAGTATGGTAGGGTTTACTAGGTTGGATAGAGGGAAACGAGGAGGTGAGGAGGAGAGCAGAGCTGGGAAAGGAGATAGCAGATAGGATTGATGAAAAAGTATAGTAATAGTTTGGACGCATGGAAAGAATGAGCCAAGAAAGATTAGTAAAAGAAGTGTGGAAGGCATAGGTGGATGGAGTGAACTTAAAGGGACGGCCGAGGATGAGGTGGATGGATGGGGTGAAAGGGCGTTGAGCAAGTGGTAAGGTTTGTTGAACAAGGGAGAATGGACGAAATAGGAGTGAGCGGAGAATGGCTGTGTATAAATGATAACGTGATGCAAGGAAAGGAGGAGGTGGGGTAGGGGGGGTAGGGAGGGGTTGTGTGTGAATGACATTTTAACGCTGCTCGAAGGGATTTCTCCCCGCCTTCTCTTTCCCTGCATTAGGGGACGGAGATGGGTCGCTGGTTAAGTGAAGTGGCCTTGTTGTGAATGTACTGTGTCTTGCTGCATTGCTTCTGTCGCAGAGCAGTGGGAATTACCCGTCATTCATGATGAGTTAAGAAGAAAGGGAGTAAAAGGTGATGGGTGGGAGTGGGAAGGTGGGAGTGTGCATATGCCTTTTGACTTGGCTACCTTCCTTGTAGGGGGAAAAACCCTTGGTGTATATATATATATATATATATATATATATGCTTTTGTCTTTAGTTTTTAACGCATCTTTGTTCTCTTTTCTTTTATCATTTTTTCATTTATTTGCTTTGTCGTACTTGTGTTTCTTATTGTATGCATTTCTTGATATCTTCTTGAGTTTGGTGTAAACTTATCTTACTTATGCAATATATGTTATGGAATAATTAGGCTATACTATGCTGAAAATGATAATCTGAGGTACAGAAGGATTATATAAATATGTTTCCTGATTCTCTCAGAATGTCATATAAGAGTGCTTGAATTAATTTAATTTTAAACAGGCATAAACTAAAGTAAAAGAAACAATAAATCCGGTTTGTGGAAACGATTTCAGAAACCGGAATTCTGAAATAATACCTACTTACTTTTTTTTTTTTTTGCCGTTCTTCCCTTTTTTCATTCTTTCTCAAAGATCCGGGTGTATTTCTTGGGCGTGTTTTTTTTTTTTTTTTTTTTTTTTTTTTTTAATTCACTGTCTCGCATCATGACCTACCCTCTTCAGGGTCACGGGGACGGCGCCTTACGGAAGAACTTTGATATTCGCGGTTGGGACCTATTGATGATATGGTTTGTCACAAACTATCCCCTATCGGAAGGCTAGTACGGTGCCCCTCACAGATGACTTTGTAGCGTGGAATTTAATGAACCATGCCTATGATTCAACTTCGCCAGTGGCAGGATTCGAACCACCATCCCGTCGATCTTCGCTGCAAGTAACGACACCAATTACTATTCCTTTCTTCTGCGTCATGGTCATGGTTCGAAAGAGCGCGCTTGACCTATCTAGCGGTTGTCAGACGCGCACGGTGCCATTGTACCACGAAGGGCCTCTCGCTATTCACTGTCTTGTCTCACAGTTCACAATCACTCAGAAAATTCTGAATCATTATGATTTCGTTTTGGGCCAAACATTATTTATTAGATTTAAGGTAGAAATATCACTCTTGAATGACTTGTTAGTTCCTGGAAGTTCTTAGAATCTTGCTAGAAAGATCACTCTATTAAGAAATATAACCTGTAAACTTCCAGAATAGTTTTTCTTAACTGAATAAAGTCTTCTAACACTAACCAGAATGAAATATAAAATAAAAGCTTCTAGGATTTATTGGTGGGGGGGGATTGCAATTGATTTTTATCTTCATTTTTCTATTTTGCATCAATTATCTATTATCAGGAAGCTCTCTGGCCGAGTGGGTTAGGGCGTCGTTACTTGCGGAGGAAAGTCGAGCGGGGATGGTGGTTCGAACCCTGCCACCGGCGAAGTTGAATCAAGGGGATGGTTCATTAAATTCCACGCTACAAAGTCCTCTGTAAAGGGCACCGTCCTTGCCTCCCGATAAGGGGGAGTGCGTGACGTTAAACCATATCATCTTTATAATTTTTTCAACACTTGTTACCTTCCCGTGGCGTCCATTTAAGGCTGGATTAAGTGTCATAAGACCGATCAACACTTTGAAACCGGATACTGAGTTTTAAGTTCTTGATTCACCGAAAACTTAATTCTTAAACTGTTGATATTTTGAGGTGTCTCTCTGAGCTGACTAAAATAGATACACAAAAAGACCTTATTTTGAAGTGTTTCTATGAGCTCGCTAAAATCGTTTGGCTTAAGAATAAATGCACAAAAAGGTCAACTTTGGTTTTGAGAGATCTGTTACCTGTTTCATCGTCTTCTTTGTGTATTTCCCTCTCAGTGTCTGACGGATTCGCTTTTGAGAAGAATATATATTTTTTCTTTTATCCTTTTTTTTTGTCGTAATTTTCGCCACAAAAGAAGGAATTATACTGACAAAGT
This sequence comes from Oratosquilla oratoria, assembly GCF_046742065.1. Classification (NCBI taxonomy): domain Eukaryota; kingdom Metazoa; phylum Arthropoda; class Malacostraca; order Stomatopoda; family Squillidae; genus Oratosquilla; species Oratosquilla oratoria. Next base: position 23,021,532 of record NC_134793.1, on the reverse strand, counting down.
TCAACGGATACGTCTGTTTTATATGCATGAGCTTCAATATGGTAATGGACACACCCAATTCCTGCATTACATAAATGAAAAATCAACCTTCAACACTGCATAAGAACAAAGCAATTCTTCACCACAACCCTTCTGAAGAATACGATTATGTAGGTAGCTTGTCGTAGATAATAACATTAAACATTTGAATCATCCTTTTGTGATCAAAGCATACCAGAATGGATTCAGAGTTTCATAAAGTATTTAATCGATTATTTGATTTGAAGTGATATGCTTATGTGTGTATGTGTCTGGAAATATATTAAAACAGCGGCTTCACAAGCATCTGGTTGTGTGTTTCTATGTATTTCTACCCGTGTGTTGTTTTGTACAGTCGTTGCTATTCTGAATAAGGACATATTTCATTGAGATTCGTTTGATAACATGTGCATATCTTGATAGGTCATCTTGGTAGTGTTTACGCTTTTTTTTTTTACCTTAAGACGAATATCAGAAAATAATTTTCTTGTCAAAGGCCACGTCTGACGTAACTCTTAGTACTAAGAAAAGTATTCTTCACCCCACATCTCCCGGGTCTATGATTACGTCCGCGTACGTTCGTAAAGAAACCTAATATTCAGTTCCGTATCAACAACTATTCATTACCGGAATGCATACAATTACCACGCCATTTCATGCATAGCCTCTTTTGTTTTTAAGAACGTTGTTCTCTAAAAACGTTTGTATCTCGCCTGTGCTTGAAGTGTTGTGCTTCTTAATGGTTTTGTCTCGTTTATCAAGCATTCCATGTTGTTCCTCCTTGAAGGGTATCTGTGCAAGAAGTTAGTCTGAAATTGAAATATGATTTACGTTTGCTTACACGTACTTGCTGCCCTTATTGTGTTGTGGAGTGGGAGTTATATGTATGCGTTGTGTATTAGCCTTGTGTATTATTTATTTTGTGTGTGTGTGTGTGTGTGTGTGTGTGTGTGTGTGTGTGTGTGTGTGTGTGTGTGTGTGTGAGTGAGTGTGTGTGTGTGTGTACGTGTATGTACGTATTTTACCTAATTGCATTTACCTAATTGTTGTATAAGGAAAGGAGCAATGATTCTGAGATCCTGTGTCATATTTTCAAATTCATTATAGTTTCAAATTCATGTATGGGTTCGTTTGTGTGTGTGTGGTTGTGTGTGTGTGTGTGTGTGTGTGTGTGTGTGTGTGTGTGTGTGTGTGTGTGTGTGTGTGTGTGTGTGTGTGTGTGTGTGTGTGTGTGTGTGTGTGTGTGTGTGTGTGTGTGTGTGTGTGTGTGTGTGTGTGTGTGTGTATGTCTGAGTGTGAACCTGTATTACGCATCTTGCTTGATCCCATCAGCAAGATCATCCACGAAGAAATCATCAGCCGCGAGTGGTAGGACTAGCAATCCTCAAAAAGGGTGACTATTGACGATACAATCATACGAAAATCGCACTTAAGCGGGACACAGTTCAGGACGATGCACATAAACAGCCCTTTGCATTGTTGCACCCTGCCCCTAAACCCTTTCTAAGGAGGGGAGACCTGAATAGGGACGCCCTAGTGTAGGACCCAGCCCCGAGGTCCTATATCCTGCCTGAGCAAATGGCATGGGCCTTCGAGGGAGCACTCAGAGGTTGTAAAAATGGGAATAATGGTCTCACCGATGTGCCATATGACGAGACGACGACCGGAAAGGTATTTGTGGTGTTATTACCTGTATGAGCAGAAGTGGGCTGTAAAAATGTTTGTGGCCATGTGGCCGTCCATTGCGATGTATGGGAAGTAGAGGCTGTAAAAGGATTTGTCGCTTTGTGGGCTTGGGGCTGCAGTGAGGCTGGTGGGGGGGGGGAGAGGAGGGTTTGGAAGGGGAAGGGGAGGGGGGAAAGGCTAGAATGCCCCCCCCCGGTAGTTAGACATAGCCATCGTAAATTGATTAGAATAAAGTCTATGATAAACGTCACTCTACTGAATGGACGAACTGCAACGGCTTTAACATCTACAGCAAGGGATGGCCCCCGGGCCATATACGGCCCGCGGGGCAATTTGGTCCGGCCCGCGAGGTAACTCATAAATGTAATTTCATAAACTCCTGAATAAGGATATCTAAATTGAATGAAATATCAACTAACTAGATTGCAACAACATCATACTTATGAAATAAAATGTCTTAGATTATTAATTGTAATTGTTTTTTTCAAGTTCATAATTTGTATGACATGCGGGTTATGTTATGAATATCCTAATGTCCTTTGACAGGATAAAGGATTTACATCTTTGCAGTTGAGTTGGTGACAATAAAGTACGTGAGGTCTGTCACTGATGAAAATTTTTCTTAATGAAAAACTAATCAGTGAGTGTCGTTCCCGTCTTTTCTTCTCTTCCTGTCTTTCCTTTCAGGATTTTCCCACGCCTAAAGCCACCAACCCCTCTCTACCCCCATTAAACTAACCTAAAAATAAAAGGGACAAAGAAAAAAGTGGTTCCGCATATAGCGTATATAGGCTGGGTTTTAAGCGATTCTTACGAAACCATCCAAAATCCCAACTTGACTCGGTACAGATGGTCCAAAACACCAGACAAGCCTATAAACCTACACATTAGCAAATTTAGTGTCAACTCAATGGTTATTGGTGATAGCCACGTGTCCTTGCTGTCTGTGGACCTACTTCATCCTGGGTTCCTCTTCCTCGTAGGATCTTCTAATCCTACTATTCTTTCTTATTTCGAATTAAGCCTCCAGATTCTGCATCTTCCTCGAGGCTGAGCGTGGGGGGACTGGAGGATTACAGGACTAAATACTCTCTGTAAGGAGTGAGTCCATTCACGCCAGTTACAAAAGGCGGTATAAGAAGCTTACCCCGCGAGGCGCTTATCTGTGACTGAATCCGTCATCTCCTAATGCAAACAAAACTCTCGTTTTTTTTATTCACGACTTGTTTTGTTTCAAGTCCAAATGTTCGCTGGTCCACTGGTGGCGTTCTGGTTTCGTATGTGTTTATCTGCGAGTTGTGGGTTCGAATCCCGCACGCTTCTCCGGTTCCCAACAGTGTCTGTTACCTGTTCTAACAGTCCAAGCGCACAGGGGGGAAAGGTGACGGCTTCGGCCGCAGCTACTCAGCGCCTCCTGGCGTTCTACGCTCCTCACCCTCTTTCTTCTTATTATATGTTTACTGTTTTGGAAATTCACTGTTATCCTTGGACTCGATAAGGAAGCGAATAAAATTGTTTGGTGTCTCTTGGATTTATTTATTTTCCTTCCATAAATTTCCTCACTGTCGGAGGCGTATAAGAACATAAGAACATAATGTAGTAGAAGGCAGAAACAGAGGAGTGGAAAATGGTAAGGAGACACGATAAGACAGGAATGATATACGTGTATTTCTCCTGACTTATCCTGTGTCTCTTACCACCTTCCACCCATAAGAACATAAGAATGAAGGAGACTGCAAGAGACCATAAGGCCTACACTAAACAGTACCATGTCCATCACCACCTGCCATCCCCATCCATAAAGTTGTCTAACCGTTTCTTACAACAACCGATAGTTTCAGCGCTAACTAACTACTAAATGGTTACTAAGTCTATTCCATTCGTTAACCACTCTAGTGGTAAACCAGTTCTGGACTTTTTCTTTTTTTAATCTAAATTTATCCAATTGAAATTCATTACTGCGAGTCCTGCCCTGAACTTTATTCAGACTGCCGGCATGCGATTTTATTAAACCGAAGAACATCTTTAATGGTAGAAGGAGGTCATCGCACTAGGTATTAGTGCTTTAGATGTGACCAGCGCTTCTATCCTTGGGGACATTATTGCACCGAAGTGGGAAGTGAGAAACCTACTCGAGTGTGAGAGAAGGATAGGTGCTGGTAGGCCAAAGTCGAAAAGAACGACGAAACTTCGATTTTTTGTTGTCGTTTATTTCCATCTGTGTTACGTTTTGACCACCACTGAACTATATGCTTATTTACAGTGAACTTTAAAACAATATTCGTATTGTTCATTTTTTTTTGTCTTTTTTCGTAAATAACGGATAAGTTGCGGATACGTCAATAAACAAACAAACAAGAAAATACGCACGCACGCACGCGCGCACACACACACACACACACACACACACACACACACACACACACACACACACACACACACACACACACACACACACACACACACACACACGGGTGTGTGTACTCATATACATATACTTATCTGCCGGTCCTTGCTAAAAGCTTCAGCACCGACCCTAAAAGAGAGCACTCTCTCTCTCTCTCGGGGATCATAAATCATGGCTGACCGAGTATTCCTGAAGTCACTCCTGAAACGCGCCCTGGCTGCTCAGCCGTTCTTCGGCGGCTATCAGGAGATCACTTATCCACGACTCCGAGAAGGATCTCCTCCAAAGTGCGATTGCAGAAGCGGGAGGAAGAGGAAGAGAGGAAGAAGATAAGGGAGGACAAGAGGGAGAGGAAGGCAAGTATGAGGAGGAGGAGGAATGGTAATAGGAAGAGATAGAAGAATATGAGAAGGAAGAGGAGGAAGAGGAAGAGAGGAAGAAGATAAGGGAGGACGAGAGGGAGAGGAAGGCAAGTATGAGGAGGAGGAGGAATGGCAAGAGGAAGAGAGAGAAGAATACGAGGAGGAGGAAGAGGAAAAGGAAGGGAAGAAGAGAGGAGAAGAATATGAGGTTGAGGAAGAGGAAAAGAAAGGGAAGAGGAAGAGAGAGAAGAATATGAGGAGGAAGAAGAGGAAAAGGAAGGGAAGAGGAAGAGAGAGAAGAATATGAGGAGGAGGAAGAGAAAAAGGAAGTGAAGAGGAAGAGAGAGAAGAATGTAAAGAGGAGGAAGAGGAGGAGAAGGAGGAGCAAAACGATGAGGAGGAAAAATCTAAGGAGGCGAAAGTGGAGGAGAAGGAAGGACAAGAAGAAGAGAAAACCGTGTAGTTAATGAATGGAATAAACTTCCTGCAGAGGCAGCGCAATGTAGTTCAGTTCGAAGCTTTAAGAATCATTTAGATAAACACCTAAGCAAGATGCTGTAATGGCTATCATTTATTTTATATTATTTGTTTGTTTTGTTATCATTTGTCCATTTGTTATTATTTGTTTGATTCTCATTTATTATTAGTTATGCTAATTTATTATCATTTATTATTTACCTGTTTATTATCTAACTATAACTATTTATTTATTACATTTATTATTTACATTATAATAGTCTTTATTTATTCATTTATTTGTTTATCATTATTATGTTTTTTTCGCATCCTACCTAGATATGGACCAAAAGGTCTCCTGTCGGCATGTTCCGCCTTTGTAATCCTTTGAAAAGGAGGAAAAGGAAGGGCAAGAGAAAGCGATGGAAAAATATAAAGAGGAGGAAGAGGAGGAGGAGGAAAGGCAAGAGGAACAGAGAGAAAAAAAATAAAAGGAAAAGAAAGAGGAAGAGAAGGAAGGGCAAAAGAAAGAGACAGAAAAATATGACGAGGAAGAAAAGAAGAAAGGGCAAGTAGAAGGGAGGGAGAAATATATGGAGGAGGAGGAGAAGGAGAAGGAGAAGGAAGGGGAAGGATAATAAAAGGATAAGGTGAAGAGACGGAAGGAGAAGAAGAGGGGAAGGAAGTAGAAGAGAAGGGGGAAAAGAAGGAGGAAGGGTAGTAGGATATGGATAACGTCAGAGAAGTAGTGGCAGAAGATGAGGATAAGGAATAACGGAAGAAGGAGGAGGAACAGGATGAGAAGGTGGAAGGGGAGGAGGAGGAGGGAGAGGAGGAGGTGAATGGTTGAGGATACTAGGAGACAAAGAGGTAATAGAGGTGGAGAAGGATTTAAAAAGAGGACATAAAGTAGAAGGGGAAGGGGAAAGATCCACTTAGGTCCCATAGTGTCCAAGATATAAACCATCACGTTTTCAGTTATTTTTGTGTTGAGTGAAGGGCATATGGCGTCGTTTTTTAATCATAGGGTGAGGCAAAGTATTGCTCCCTAATTCAAGAAGGGGACAAAAAGGAGGAGATGCACGATACGTACATAAACATGTTCTAGTTTACACAGAGGGATGTAACTGCACGTGCACATACACACACACACGCACGCACACACATACGCACACATACACACACACACACACACACACACACACACACACACACACACACACATATATATATATATATATATATATATATATATATATTTACACACACAGACACACACACGCACATGTATACACACGCACACAAAGACACATACATACACGCACACCAGCGGGCATATTCACAAACAAACATTTGGACCCAAGTGGACAGGATCTTGTACAAATCTCCTCGTCCTCCTCAGCAAATCCTCTTTGGTAGATCGTGGATGCGTGCTTAAAGCTTCTGGCTGCAGCCTACGGGGCGAAAGACCCGCGGACTCTCTCCTAAAGAGTCTCCCGAAGAGACCTCCACGTCAGAGACTGCAGGTCAAAGTCAAGAAAGGAAATGCAGATTGTGTTTGGTTTACGACGCGACTCGCGGTTCGGTGACCAAAGCCGCGGGGCTGAGGCGTGACCGTCCGGGGAACGCCGGGGATTTGGCTGATCGTATTCATAAAACAGTGTTAATGTAGGCGGGGAATGGAGTTTCTTCTTTACGTGTCGGGGGGAGATAGAACTCGCGGTGGTCAGAGTGGGTTGGGGTCACGTGAATAGACGTCTAAGCAATAGATCTGCCGTGTCGGTTTGGTTTGTTTGTTTTTTCTTCGCTTGCCTGTCTGGCTGTTTGTTTACATTGTTTTCCTTTTGTTATTTTTATTCATGTTATCATCATGATTATTACTTTTATTTATTTCTTTGGTTTATATTGTCTTATTTTATCTATATGTTTATTTTTTGTAACCTTCACCATCATAGATCAAACGTCGTAGATCAAACATCGTAGATCAAACGTCACAGACTAAATGTCATAGAGTACATCAAACGTCATAAATCAAACGTCATAGAGTCGACCAAACGACGTATCTCGGAGACCTCAAAACGTTTTATCGTATTTCCACACCAACTCATTGTTCAATTGCTGACGATGCAGAATAATTCAAATTTTCTCTTTGGTGCATTAAAAAGAATAGAATCTCAAAGGCTACCGCCATTGCTACTCTATCCTTTGTAGAATTTGTTAATACCGATTGCACTTAGCTGTTCTTCCTTTATAGACTACAATAAAATAAACATAAAGATAAGACAATTATAAAGAAAATTTATGAGACTTGGTCACGTTCAGTGGAGAAAAAAAGACAACAAAGAGAAAGGATGAGATGCGGGAATGAGAAACATAATTGAAAAAAAAAAAAAATCAAGACAAATATCAAATGTCTGATGATGAATGTATTGGAAGTCGTAAGTTGAAATTGATGGGTAAATAAAGTACATTCGTTTATGAGTTGAAGTGAAAGTTGACGTCGCAAGTACCTTGAAAGTACAATAAGAGGCGTTTCTTCCCCATCCCTTTTTTTTTTTTTTTTTTTTGAGGCGGGTAGGTAAATAATGCTTGCAAAAAGAAGGGACACTATATACAGTATGTCCTGTTTGGGTATGTATGCATGTATGTAGATATATATGTATGAATATGCGTATATAGGCATATATGTATGTATTAAAACCACTTGGAAAATAAAATGAAAGGTGACCGAACGTTTTCGTTAATTTAAGACATTTTCAAAAGTCTTAAAAAGACGAAAACGTTCGGTCACCTTTCATTTTATTTTCCAAGTGGTTTTATTACACATTCTGTGAATCACGTGTTTTTGTGATTTATTCCAAGGGCATATATGTATGCATACATGCGTGTGCATTCTGTACATACTTATGCATTTATTGTATATATGTACGTACACATCTGAAGAAGGAACCTTGGCATCAGTCGCGAGATCGTGGCGCTTGTGAATCAAATGTGTTTGCACAGACTCTGATGACAACTCAGAGGTGCGATTGAAAGCAACATGGAAGGAAGACAAGTTGGAGTTGATGACACTAATATTGACATTTAATTCCAGTGTTGCCGGAATTGATGGCGCCTGGAACAACACAGAGGGAAAGCGGCATCGCCAGCTGTCCAGGACGCGTCACACTGGTTCTTTTGTCGACGGTATTGGCTGAAAAGGTTATCACACTGAGCATCCCCGAACTTCACCATCTCCCATCGTCGAGAGTCCGTTTGAGTGAAAACGACTTCGGTTACAATATTTTATTTCTAAAATCTCCAAAAATCAAATTCCATCGTATATAGCAAAGCTGAAAGATGAACTAGGATAGGGTTTTACAAGGTCTAACGGCTCGTCGAACGCGGTTCGACAGACACGTGTTTAAAGTGATGTGTGAACGTGTGAACGGGGTATTGGGTTGTCGAACACGTTGGTTAAACCCCAAATACCCCGTTCACACGTTCACACACCACTTTAAACACGTGTCTGTCGAACCGCGTTTGACGAACCGTAATCCGTGTCAACCCCCTCTAAGAAATCATAAAGTTATCTGAATGTTAGACATAATGCTGAAATGTTTTTAGAAAAGTCTAGATTTTTGTAAGCGAAGTCACATTCTAGTTCTTCAAATGGAGGTTGGAGGTAGGATGTCGGAGGAAAAATAGCCCAGTCTGATAACCCCTTCAGTCTTGGAGGACCTGTTTGTGGTACGTGGGGGAGAAGTGTTGGTGTGTGTGTTGGAGATAATTGCACTCTGATAGAAAGGTTTCTAGTTAAAAGGCTGATAGAAAATTGATGCACGATTGCTCTTTGGCGGCGATGGGGTGGGGGAGGGGGAGGGGGTGGGGGAGGGGGTGGGGAGGGGGTGGGGGTGGGGGTAGGGTGGTGGAGAGGTTGTGAACATAAAAAACATTTTTTTTTTCTTTGTGGTCAGCCTCTACATGGAACAAAAGGTCCACTACGACGTCTTCCTGGACTTTGTTACTCTGCCTTTATAACTTGTCCTTTATCCTTTAGGCTTTGTCTTCCAGCCTTTAGACTTTGTCCTCCAGCCTTTAGACTTTGTCCTCCAGGCTTTAGGCTTTGTCCTCCAGACTTTAGGCTTTGTCCTCTGGCCTTTAGACTTTGTCCTCCAGGCTTTAGGCTTTGTCCTTCAGCCTTCAGACTTTGTCCTCCAGCCTTTAGACTTTGTCCTCCAGGCTTTAGGCTTTGTCCTCCGGCCTTTAGACTTTGTCCTCCAGCCTTTAGACTTTGTTCTCCAGCCTTTAGACTTTGTCCTCCAGGCTTTAGGCTTTGTCCTCCAGCCTTTAGACTTTGTCCTCCAGCCTTCAGACTTTGTCCTCCAGCCTTCAGACTTTGTCCTCCAGCCTTAAGACTTTGTCCTCCAGCCTTTGGACTTTGTCCTCCAGCCTTTGGACTTTGTCCTCCAGCCTTTGGACTTTGTCCTCCAGCCTTTAGACTTTGTCCTCCAGCTTTTAGACTTTGTCTTCCAGCCTTTAGTCTTTGTCCTCCAGCCTTTAATCTTTGTCCTACAGCCTTTAGAATTTGTCCTCCAGCCTTTAGAATTTGTCCTCCAGATTTTAGACTTTGTCCTCCAGCTTTTAGACTTTGTCCTCCAGCCTTCAGACTTTGTCCTCCAGCCTTCAGACTTTGTCCTCCAGCCTTCAGACTTTGTCCTCCAGCCTCTGTACCTCATCTTTCATAAGTCGTCCTTCAGACTTGGCACTTCGTTCTCTAGCCATTGTTCATCCTCCAAACTTTGTACGCAGTTCTCTGGCTTTGATACCCCGTCCTTTATATTTCGCGCCTCACCCTCCAGCCTTTATAACTCAGCCTCCAGCCTTTGTACCTCCTCCTCCAGCTTATGGACCTTCCCCCGCCTTTCGGAGAGGCCACAGAAGGATCCCACGATCTCCTTGATGGCGGCTTCCTGTTAGCGTCTTTCAAAAGGAGAGGTGAAGACTTGTTTACAAATTGCAATGAATGGCCGCATATATCCTTTCACTCGTTCTCGAAAGGGATCTGACTCTCTTCAAGACAGCGCCGGGGTTTATTTGGGGGTTTTACTGCCTCGAAACAGACGATTCTAACTCACCCAAGGTCCGTTTCTGACCCGAAGTAAGTCTTGGTACCAGGAGACTTCATCTCAGGTCAAAGATACGTCACCCAACGTGACAAAACCGTTGCTTGCTGACCGGGACCGAACACACGAGATGCGTGGCTGTGTTGGAAGGATTAGGTGTCTGTTTGGCCCTTTCTATGCAAATTGTTATCTATTCTGGAAAAAAGGGGCATTAGCATTCTTGCAGGGAGTGGGTCTCAGACTCTTGTTATTATTTAGATCTTCGTTCTCAGCCCATCGCGCGTCGAAGAAAGGCCCTCCGGGCAACAAGGGCATATCTGTCACGGCTTTGTTTACCTTTAGGTTGGAATGATTCACAGAGTTTAACGTATCTTCTTTACTTTTTTCGTTGGCTAATCAATTACTTTTTTCATTCATACATTTAAGTTTTCATCTGTTTACTTTTTATCTATTTACTTATTATTTATCTTTTACTTGTCCTCGCCTTATATGCAGAGGGGGACGGAGAGGGGGGGTCGCCGATTAAATGAAGCGGCCTTGCTGTGGATGTACTGTGTCTTGCGACACTGCTTCTGACCCAGGGCGGTGGGCAGGGTGCAGGGATGACCCGTCATCCAGGAGGTGCTCAGATGAGAGGGAGGGTGGGAGGGGTGTGGAGTGTATTTAGGGATGAAATGGGTGGGAGTGTTTTTTATGCCTTTCCCTTTTTGGCTACCTCCCTTGTAAGGGGGAAAAAGCCTTGGTATATGTATGTATGTATGTACTTGTGTGATTATTCATCTGTTTGATTTATTCATTTATTCATAAAATTATCTATTTCACATATTTGAATTTGAATTTATTCCTTTTTATATATTTATTTATTCTATTTTGCTGGTGGAGAGGAGCCTACACCAGAAGGCGTCCCTCCGTCTATAGACATTTTTTTTCTTAATCGTTACCTGCCCTGTAAGACGGGGTTCACACGGTCTAACGGTCCGTCGAACGCGGTTCGACAGACACGTGTTTAAAGTGATGTGTGAAGGTGTGAACGGGGTATTTGGGGTTTAACCAACGTGTTCGACAACCAAATACCTCGTTCACACGTTCACACATCACTTTAAACACGTGTCTGTCGGCTAATACCTAGCCTTTCTTGGAGTTTGGGGAACCTTTTTGATTTTATCATTGAAATTCATTAAAAATTTGTTCTCGATGTTATTCAATGCCTGTTTCCATTTATCTTGATACAGTGAGTTACAATGCTAAAGAAAGCCGACGGGAGACCTTTTGGTCTATAACGAGGTCGGATAAAAAAAAATCTTGTCCCTGAAGATGTTGGCAATGTCAATCCAAAACCTTTGCGATGGCTACGCTCTCTGTCTTCTGGTATAGTCGGGTTTGTTTACATCCAACATAGTCCACGTCAGTGCGATTGCCACAACCATAATACTGTATTCTTCTTCATTCAAAACAACTTCCACAGAAATAATCACCTCCGTGTTGACGCTCTTCTTCTCCATGCACTCTCCGACGGGTGCGGCAACACTGAACGCGGTTCGCTGGGAGAATAGAGGGTAGCAGGATGCTTGGCGAGTCAGAGGCAAGAACAAACACATGTTATAATATAATCACCTTTAGGTCATTATCCTTCATGGCTACATCCTTTTTAAGGGGCAAGAAACCTTTTGATATGTAGATAGATTCTTCTTTATACAAATCTTGTTTAGCGTCAAGGTCATTACCTGATAAAAATTTTACACGAGTTTAAAGACTTACAAGTGCAATGTATGTGGTTCTATCAAGTTGGCTTCTCCTTCTGTGTCTCCACTGTGCCTTACTGCATTGCTTCTGACCCCCCGAGGCAGTGGGCGGGAGACAGGAATGACCTTTCATTCACTAGGAGCTAAGTTGAAAGGGAGGAAAGGGCGGTGGACAGGAGTGGAATGGATGGGAGTGGATGCCTGCCTTTTGACTTGGCTACCTCCCATATAAGGGGGAAAAAGCCCTCGGCATATAGATGGACAGGTTTCTCTCTCATTACTTTCAGGAATAGAAATATTAGTTTGTATGTGTGTGTGTGTGTGTGTGTGTGTGTGTGTGTGTGTGTGTGTGTGTGTGTGTGTGTGTGTGTGTTTATGTGTGTGTGTGTGTGTTTGAATGTGTGATTCACCATGGTCTTTGTATCACGTGTTGGACTCATGATCGACGGCTATTTCCCTCTCGGAAGAGAGCTCAGAGCTCGTATGACCGATCTATGGGTAATGCTCTGACCTTACACGCACACACACACACCCAACTCCCCGCCCACGAGAGTTGGAGTAACGACTCGAAGTGCAGCTATACTGAAATTATTTCAGCCCTGGGCAGGATTCGAACCCGGACCGCCGTGGTGACAGTCGGAGACTCTACCAACCGTGCCACCGAGTCATGTGTGTGTGTGTGTGTGTGTGTGTGTGTGTGTGTGTGTGTGTGTGTGTGTGTTTGTGTGTGTGTGTTTGAATATGTGTGTGTCTGTATGTGTGTGAATGTATAATACCTTATCCTTTTACCCAAAGTCTATCATTATCCCCTTTGAATACAGAATTACTTCCCACGGAGTAATGAATTACCATTACCTGGAAATCACTGGCATAGATGATTACCAGAGAGATAATATAATCAGCGCATAAATATCATTCACTTCCTTCGTCTCACGTCAAAAGGTTTACCTCCTCCATGCTGACGCTCTTCTTCTCCATGCACTCTCTGACCACTCTGCAAGCGGTTCGCTGGGAGAATACATAAGAACATAAGAATGAAGGAGACTGCAAGAGACCATAAGGCCTACACTAGGCACCGCCGTATCCATCACCACCTGTCATCCCCATCCATAAAGTTGTCTAACCTTCTCTTAAAGCAACTGTTAGTTTCAGCGCTTACTACATGGTTACTAAGTTTATTCCATTCGTCGACCACCCTATTAGTAAACCAATTCTTGTCTATTTCCTTTTTAAATCTAAATTTGTCCAGTTTATAACCAGGATAGAGGGTAGCGGGTTGCCTAGCGGGTCAGAGGCAAGAACAAACACATGTTATCTAATACGAGTGGCCATACCGGACGCGGGTAGTGGATAAGCTTGGAGGGAACCCGCTACCCGCGTCAGGTATGGCCACTTGTATGAGATAACATGTGTTTGTTCTTGCCTTTTACCCGGTAGGCATTCAGCTACCCTCCACCCTCCAAGCAAACCGCGTGCAGTGTGGACGCATCCTCAGGATCCGCGTTGCCGACCCTCCTCTCCACCCGCACGCGAATGCACTGTACATCTTCTGTCTTTTACCCGCTAGGCATCTCGCTACCCTCTGCCCTCCCAGCTAACCGCGTGCAATGTGGACGCATCCTCTCCACCCGCCCACGAATATACTGTACCTCTCCTCCTAGCTGGCCGCGATATCATCACCCTAATCGCCCGTTCTCATCACCATCCCGGACGCCATTCGTATCATTGCCGCGATTATGAGAATTAAATGATGCGCGCAAATGAAGGAGAAGAACTGAGAGAGGATTAATAGCACAAGTCCCCGTCCCCCCGTCCCTCCCCCTTCCCTCCCTTCCCCCCGATAGGGAGACAGAGGCGGGGAAGAAATATGAAGTTCGCAATTTTCATAATTATTCATACTTCAGTTTCACCTCAGAGGTTTCAATGGTCGAGTGCTTAGCAAGCTTGCACACCAATGACGCAGTATAATTAGGGAGACTTCTCTCTCTCTTACTCAGAGAGAGAGAGAGAGAGAGAGAGAGAGAGAGAGAGAGAGAGAGGACACACAAGTTTAGCTGAATCTAACATTAATAAAAGCGTCAAGTTCTCTACCAGAATAAAATATTTTAAGGTCTCATCGTAGCGGAAGGGTTAAACACAAAGAAAAGGAGAGAAAAGAAGATGAAGAAGAAGAAGAAGAAGAAGAAGAAAAAGAACAAGAACAAGAAGAAAAATAAGAATATGGAGGAGGAAAATCAGAAGATGAAGAAGAAGAAGAAGGAGGATGAGGATGAGGACGAGGAGTAGGAGAAAAGAATATAATTATAGAGAAGATGAGAAGATAATAAAGGGAGAAGAAGATGAAGTAGTCAAGGAAGAAGGAGAAAGAGAATGAAAAGAAAAAGAGAAAGAAGGAAAATAATTTGATGAAAATAGGATAAGATAAGAAAGAGAAAGCGAGATGAAATAGAAAAAGAAGAGAAAATAGCAAAAACAAAGCTCCCTTCTCCCTCAAAATTATATATATATATATATATATATATATATATATATATATATATATATATATATATATATATATATATATACATGCAATTACAATAATAATAACCTAACAAAACTTTTGCACCTATATGGAAACATAGTTAACAATAAATAAATAGATAAATAAATAAAGTCACCTTCCCTTAATAAAAAAGAAAAGAGAACAAACATATATATGCAATTACAATAATATTAAACTAAATTTTTTTTGCACCTACATGGAAACATAAAAAAAAAAAATGAGCTACAAAATTCCCCTAAAGACGCTTCAAGCAAGACTTCGCGACCGTCCAGCAGCATCGTCTTAGCCAACCCCCTGTGGTTTCTTGACCCACCGGTTGAGAACCCCAGGGTTAGATAAAGTGGCATGGCCTCAGCCAAGCCCCTCAGGTAACTTACTACCTGTCGGTGGGCAGTGGATATGTCGATGGTCTCTTCTCGTTTTGCTGAATGAGCAAATCCCCTAAGGGTGAAGGATACATGTGTTCGCTCGTACTGCCTCGTGCTCCTTGAAGACATGAGATATACAGTGTGTACATATATACAGTATATATATATATAATATATATATATATATATATATATATATATATATATATATATATATATATATTATATATATATGTATATATATATATATATATATATTCATGCAGAAAATTCACAAGAAAAATAACAGAAAATAAGACGAGCGCTTTCGTCTATTCAGATATTTGCAATGAAAATGTCTGAATAGACGAAAGCGCTCGGCCTATTTTCTGTTCTTTTCCTTGTGGCTTTTCTGCATAACTAGAATCACACGTCCAAGTAATGTTTAATAAATATATATATATCTATATATATATATATATATATATATATATATATATATATATATATATAATAATTCCGACAGTCGTCCGCGGGCTCGAACCGAGAGCTTTCGAAAAGCAAAGTCGACGCTTTGATGGACTTTCGTCGTTGTAATATCTGAATAGAATCGCCAGTGATACGTACCAGCTTAACCACGAACTATGAGTGGGCCTAGTTCTCCGTAAAATTAAGTTGGGAGAAATTTAGAGTCTCGGTAGCTCAGTTGGTAGAGCGTCGGCTTTGTTTCTCGTAAGCTCTCGGTTCGAGTCCGGGAACGACTGTCGGAATCATTTAATTGACATCGCCCTCACTGACGATTCTATTCATATATATATATATATATATATATATATATATATATATGTGTGTGTGTGTGTGTGTGTGTGTGTGTGTGTGTGTGTGTGTGTGTGTGTGTGTGTGTGATTGTGTGTACACAAATATGTGCGCGCTTGTGTGCGTCTCCCTTCTCCCTACACACTTCATCAATAACCTTTCTCTCAAATTTCTCAAAAAGAACTCCAAAAACCTTTCTCCAAAACGGAGAAATACCTAAGGGGGAGGGACATCATGCAAATACGCTCTCTCCTTAAACCCCAAACTGTACCAACCTTTCCATTCGAAAACTGTTATCAGGAAATTACCCGATAGGTTATCAAGCAACTTATCAGATAAGTTAGCTGCATTAACACACTCCACGATAAGATCTCCCTGGCGTCACACTAGAGTCCAGCGGTGCTGGGTTACTCCCAAGGTGTCAGCTCATGTTACTATCAGCTGATCTAATAGGATTCCTATCGCTCTGCCTAACATTAGTACTGCCCCGGACCGCTAATAATTCCCGAGCGGAGGCGTCTGTTGCTGGAGCCATCGAGTTGATTATGATTTTTCTCTCTCCGTGTCTGATACTATCATGTCGAAATACTTGGGGCAAGCAGGTCCTACTGGGGAGGGAGGGAGGAGGAGGAGGAGGAGGAGGAGGAAGAGACGGAGAGAGAAGGAGGAGAGGGAGAAGGAGGAGAGGGAGAAGGAGGAGGAGGAAGAGGAGGAGGAGGAGGAGGAAGACGAGGAAGAGAATGGGAAGTTGTAGGAGGAGGCAGAGGAAGAGGAGGAGGAGGAGAAGGAGGAGAGGGAGGAGGAGGAGGAGGAAGAGGAGGAGGAGGAGGAGGAAGACGAGGAAGACGAGGAAGAGAATGGGAAGTTGTAGGAGGAGGCAGAGGAAGAGGAGGAGAAAAACGAGAAGGAAGAGGAAGAGATAGAGAGAGATGGAGGAGAAGGAGGAGAAGTAGAATGTTGAGGAGGAGGAGGAGGAAGAGGACAGGGAGTAGGGACGGGAGAATAAGGATGAGGATGAAGATGAGGAGGAGAATGGGAAGTTGTAGGAGGAGGAAGAGGAGGAGATGGAGAGAGAAGGAGGAGGGGAGGAGGAGGAGGAGGAGGAGGTAGAGGAGGACAGAGAGTAGGGACGGGAGAATAAGGATGAGGATGAAGACGAGGAGGAGAATGGGAAGTTGTAGGAGTAGAAGGAGGAAGAGGAGGAGGAGGAGGAGGAAGAAGAGGAAAAAAAGGAGAAGGAGTAGGAAAAGAAAAAGAGAATGAGGAGGAGGAAGAGGAAGATGGGGGGAAAAAGAAGAGGAGGAGGAGGAATAGGAGGGGGATGATGAGAAAAAAGAGGAGGAGGGCGAAGAGGAGGAGAAAAAGGAAAAGGGAGGGGGAGGAGGAGAAGGAGGAAGAAGAGGAGGAGTAGAAAGATGGAGAGAAAAAGGAGGAGGACGAGGAGGAGAAAAAGGAGAGGGAAGAGGAGGAGGAGGAGGAGGAGGAGGAATGTGAGGAGTAAGAGTAAGAGGAAGGGGACGAGTCAAAAACAGGAAGTGAAAGAGGAAGGAAAAAAAAAGGAAGAAAAAGAGGAAGAGGACGATGAACGAGAAAGAGGAAGACAAAGAGGATGAAGAAAAATAAGGTGAAGAGGAAGAGGGGAGGAAATGAGAGAAGTTAAAAAGAAAACCAAAGGAGGAGTAGGAGGAGTAGGAGGAGAAAAAGGAGGAGGAGGAGGAGGAGGGGAGGGGGAGGGGGAGGAGGAGGGGAGGAGGAGGGGAGGAGGAGGGGAGGAGGAGGAGGGGATGATGATGAGGAGGGGAGTAGGAGGAGGAGGGGAGGAGGAGGAGGAGGGGAGTAGGAGGAGGAGGGGAAGAGGAGGAGGAGGGGAGTAGGAGGAGGAGGGGAGTAGGAGGAGGAGGGGAGGAGGAGGAGGGGAGGAGGAGGAGGGGAGGAGGCGGAGGGGAGGAGGAGGAGAGGGGGAGGAGGAGGAGGAGGAGAGGGAGGAGGAGGAGGAGGAAGAGGATGGTGATTATGTAGATGAAGATTTACAGAAGCAGGATGATGAGGAAGATGAGGAAGAAGAGGGAGAGATGGAGTAGGAGGAGAAACAGGAGGAGAAGGAGGAGGATGGTGATTATGAGGAGGAAGATCAACAGGAGCAGGGTGAGGAGGAGGAAGAGGGAAAGGAAGAGGAGGAGGAGGAAGAGGAGGAGGAGGAGGAGGAGGAGGAGCAGGAAGTGGAGGAGGAGGAAGAGGAGGATGGTGACTATGAGGAGGAAGAGATACTACATCAGGAATATTAGGAGGAGGAGGAAGAGAAGGAGGAGGAGGAGGAGGAAGAGGAGGATGGTGATTATGAGGAGGAAGAGTAACTGGAACAGGAAAATGAGGAAGAAGACGAGAAAGAAGAACAGGAGGAGGAGAAGGAGGAATGAAAAAGAGGAGGAGGAAGAGAGAGAGAAGGAGGTGGAGGAAGAGGGAGAGGAAAGGGAAATGGACGATAATGATGATGAGAAGCTGACGAATTGTGGCACGAGCGATGCGAGACAAAGCGTTGCGAAGCGAAGCGAGTCGAGGAGAGTCTAGCTGGGGCTGGACTAGTGGTCTCAAACATGGGGAGCACACCTCCCCCACGTCCCCCCCCCACTTTGGGGGTTCGAAAGGTTAAGATCTAAGTCGAGGTTTTGAACAGTTATGACTGGTGGAGAGTTCTATCATTTCTAAGAATTGTTTCATCATCCAAGTCAGTTTCAACTAACACACACACACACGCATACACACACACACACACACACACACACACACACACACACACACACACACACACACACACACATACACACAGACATACAAACATATTCTATGTGTTTGTGTGCATGTATGGACGTGTATGTTTATTCGTGTGTAGAGTGTGTGTGTATATATATGTCTTTATGTATGTATGCGTGTGTGTGTGTGTGTGTGTGTGTATGTGTGCGTATGTGCATAGAGGTCATGTAGCGCAGTGGAAAGCGTCCCAGCCCGGAACTCACAATGACCAACCCGTCACTCCACAACGGCGGTCATCAGAGGAGCAGGAAACCAGTGTCGTCTTTCAGCTAAGTCTACCTCATCACACTGGTCTCAGAGTCCATTCACAAAGTCCACAGCCATTCCAACACCCTCAACACTCTCCACATCGTGACAACCTTGCCAAGTCGGATTAAGTGTCATACGATAGATGTATGTATGTATGTATGTATGTATAAAATATATATATATATGTATATATATATATATATATATATATATATATATATGTATATATATTTATATATATATATATATACATATATATATGGAGATGAGCTCCACCGCAAGGACTCGAACCTTTGCCTTAGCGACTGCTTATCATGAAGCAAAGACGATAGCCTTGAGCTAGCCAGACCGTACAAAAGTAACGACCTGGACTACGAGCTGGTAGTTCCCCAAGGGTACTAGGCTAGCTCAGTGACTATTCTAATTTCACCGAGTCTTTATTATGGCGAGCCATCCGACAAGTTGTGTGTGATTGTCACAGTGACACACAACATATATATATATATATATATATATATATATATATATATATAAATATATATATATATAAACTAGCATGACACCCGGCCATCTATAGAAATAAATTAGTAATCGCATTGAAAGTAATTTAGTGGCAGCTATGATTATAGATGTTTACAAGGTATACTTGTTCAAAATACTTTTTGACAGTTCTGTAATGTCAAGTATTTTCTGATACTGGATGAGATCGCCTGTTGATGGCCAGAATAAAATCCTAAAAGAAACAATTTTTGTTAGTGGTCCTTAAGCTGGGGCCCGTGGACCACTAGTGGTCCACAGAGTGTCAAAAGTGGGTCCACTAATCAAAAACTAGTGCTAGTTAATAATGTTTAGCAATTTTATTCAGTAATGAATTACTCTTCTTCAGGAGAGTAAGGAACAGTAATCCATAAGTGAGGTACGTGACGAAAGGCGGGTTGAAAACGGCTGGTTTCAACCCTATGGTATGGTGACGCGTCTTTTGTAATGTTATTATGGCTGAAACCAGGCGATTTTATTCAATAAAGAAGACGCTTGTCCTTCTTGATTAATTCCGCCAGCCCCGTTTTAGTGGTTTTCTATTGGTTTATAGAAAAGTAAAAGCAGCAACGACTGTAACAGCACTGTAGGACAGAAGCCAAATGCAGAGTATGGGATCCAATGTATTTAACGTTTCGCCCATAAAAAAAAAAAAAAAAAAAAAAAAAAAATATATATATATATATATATATATATATATATATAATAATAATAATAATAATAATAATAATAATAATAATAATAATAATAATACATTGGATCCCATACTCTGCATTTGCCTTCTCTCCTACAGTGGTTTATAGAAAGTTTGATTTCTTCTCAATCGGAAATCAACCCAGCTGTATCCATGTTGCATTCACCAGGGCGAGGTTGTCAATAAGGATAGATGCGATGGTAAGCAGCAATTCATCCCCAAAAAATCATGTTGCAGTTTAAGGATTGTCTTAGTTACTCAAGACGATTTCATTCAGCTGAAGAAGACCTCTTCTGAAAAGACTCACATGTCTGCGGCCATAATGAAACTTATCTCGATTTAAAATGTAAGGATTGAACCTTTATCAAATGTACACAGTTTCGTTTGTTGAATCTTTTTCAAATACAAAGACGCAGAATAGAACATTTAAGGTATTTTCGCATCTCGGAATGAATGAGAAGGGGCATAAAGGTAGATCATCCCACGGGGTGTGTATTAATGTCTATCCTAGTGTCCTTTCCTCATCCATTCAGAGATGTATAAATGGTAAAGAGGTTTCTGCTTCTGTGTATTTTACATTTGATAAAGGTTCCACCATCACATTGTCTCTACTCTAACCGGGCTGGATCATATTCAGCGGAAAAGGGGTAAAGGTTAGGAAGGGTAAGAAGGTAAGCGCGCTAGGTAAGACCCGGGGAAGAAAAGGGTAAGGCGCGTTCAGACCGTCAGCTGGCAAGCGGTCTACCCTCATCGCGGTATCCTCGCGCACATGACTTCGCGCATGCGTGGAGCACAAGAAGACGTTTTAGGGAAAACGAGAAGAGCTCATGCGGAACCATTTAGTATTTTATTTTTATTTTTATGTTGACTTACATTTTTTGGGTGCTTGTGTATTCATTTCTTTGTTTCTTCTTAATTCAATTTTTTTCTTAAACCGGTCTCGTTATAGACAAAATTGTCTCCTTGTTTTTCCATTACTCTCTGTTTCTATAGATTTAGGGTCTCCTACTGTCTTGGTCTTCCATTGTGTCCTGTGGGAGGTTTTTCATAAGGATAGAAGCGCTGGGTTAATACGGTCAACATTTCATTATGCCTCGTTTCAATAAGTCTGTGTTCTCTAATTAGGACATCTTGCACTATATCCGATCTAGTTGGTCATCTTCAGTTCATCTATGACATTAGTTCTCATGTTTGCTCTTGACCTCTTTACTTATGAATTGCTGTTTTTTATTCCCCTGAAGATCACTTCAATTCTGAAAGAAATTGTTTGGGGTCCACTAACAGCTTAATGTCAGGGTTTCTTTGAGTCTTCAGAGGTCCCTTAGGCCCTGTTTGAGGATCACTGTCCCGTGACATTAGCAAATCTTACAATTCCTTTATCAGCCAGAACACCTGGAATACAAGTAGTTTGGTTTTCCTCACTGTTATCTTCAACTTTCTTGACTACATTGAACAATACAGTTTATGGTAAAATTCGGCTTGAAAGCCAAGTTCACAACAAATATCTTTGTAAACAATGTCTCCAAACGAATACTTTAGATTGTTTGCATAAGCCTTGGGAATTTTTTTATATGACCAGGCTTTGAATATCATACTGCAGTCTCATAAATGAAAAATTATAAAAACTAATAATTTCAGTCCTTCTGTGGTTATGAATAATCACTATTACCTTCATACCATAAACCATAATTCAAGTCCACGCTATGACACATCTTCCTCGTTCATATCTTCTACTTTACAAAATCATTGTATGTTTTGTTTACAAAGAAAAATTTGCTAACATAAACTAGGCTTCACAAAGAAGTATTTCTATACCTCATGTGTTCATGGTGAGTTTTTTAGGTTCAGTTATCTTACACAGATTCTAATCATCGTTTGCCTATTCTGTAAATCGTAACTTGGATTGTCTTAAAGTATTCGATTATTCTATTTATCTTGTCATTAATCACTCTAATTCTCTCTTAACCTACGAATTTTTTTTAATGTTTTCCTTTCTTTATCCTATTTTCTAGTTTATATTCAATGTAGAAACATCTACTCGTGGTATGGTATCCTATTTTTCTTCCTGGAATTATTTCAGTAAGATTATATCAATCTTGTACATCAAGATGTTTCGGTATTCACTACTGATCTTTTTATGCACCAGAGAATCCCTTAATATAATTAAGAAGGACTGGCGTTAAACCGAGTAAATTTTTAAAATAAATCGAATTTGTCTTAGTGAGAAATAAAGTATTAATAGAGGAAGGTACATAGACTTTTTTCGATTTATTAATTTTTACACTATTTACTATTTACTATCCTGAGGGTTCTTAAGTGGAATGAAATAACTTGAAATTAGTCAGAAAAAATACTCAAAAGTACAAAATTCATCCCTAAGGTCAGTAAAGGGATTATCCTCATGCTCTATCTAAACCTCTCTTGTTGATTTTTGAATAGACAATAAAATGAATGAATAATGAATGGGTGAAATAAATAAGATAAACAAATAAGAAATGAATAAAATGAAAAAAAAATAGAATATAATAGATAAATGAAATAGATGAGGGTCAGAGAAAGGAAGAAGTATCCTTAAATTTCTTTATATTTGTTGCAAACCATTGTGGATGTTCTGCTAAGTTTTATGTTGTTAGGCAGTTGTCCTCTCATATTCAAAAT
>NC_134793.1:22984099-22994099 GCF_046742065.1 Oratosquilla oratoria | reverse complement strand
CATAAGACCACAAGAACAAAAGAATGGAGGAGACTGTAAGAGACCATAGGGCCGACACTAAGCAGTTCCATTTCCCTTACCACTTGCCATCCCTATCCACAAAGTTATCTAATCTTATCTTAAAACAACCAATATTTTCAGGACTCACTTCATGGTTACTAACAAGTCTATTCCATTCGTTAATCACTCTGTTGGTAAACCAGTTCTTGACTATTTCCTTCTTAAACCTAAACTTGTTTAACCTAAATCCATCATTATAAGTCCTGCCCTACAGTCTTAATATGATGACCTTGCCTGCATCACCCTTGTTAAAGCCCTTGACCCATTTGAATACTTCTATTAGATCACCGCGCACTCTTCGTCATTACAGAGAGTGTAATTTAAGGTACTTAACCCTGTATTCGTATTACAACAGCTCCTAAGGAAAAGAAAACGGGGATGCTTAATTCCTCATACGGTGAGTCTGGACTGAAGAGGGGCCAATGAAACTCTTAAGATTTTTAAAGAACAACTCAGACGAATCACTTTCATCCCAGTTGATCCTTTAGTGGTTTTGTTCTGGCTAGGACCTGGCTATTCCGTTTCCTTAAGACAGCCATCTCGTAGTTGAGGGCTTTAGGGAAAAAAGATAAAAAAAATGAAGAGAAATTGAGAGAAAGGGATGTGAAGAGAGGAAGAAGCCAGGAGGGATTACCAGAGTCAAGTCTGGAGGCTTAAGATTAGAGGAATACGGAAGTGGGAAGGCGAAGATGTAGAAAAGAAGAATGTGAGACGGAGGGGGGGGGGGTTGCAGAGGGAGAGGGAATGAAAGGAGGACGCAGAGAGGGAAGGGGTGAGGTAGATAAGGAGGGAGGAAGAGTGCGAGGTAGAAGGTGGAAGGGAGGGAAGAGAGAAGGGAGAGAGGAATAAAAGGAGGAAAAGAGGGATGGAAGGAGAAAGGAAAGAGGAATGGAAGGGAAGAAGAAAGAGAGGAATGGAGGGAAGAAGGAAGGGAGAGAGTAATGAAGGGAGGGAAAGAGATATGGAAGGACAGAGGAAAGGTGAATGGAAGGGAAGAATAAAGAGGGATGGAGGGAAGGAGGGATGGAAAGGGAGAGAGAGAGGAGGGAGGGAAAATAAAGAGGTAAAGGAAGAGGAGGGAGGAAGGAATGAAGAGTAAAAGGGAGGGAGGAAGAAAGAGAGGGATGGAGGGAAGGGAGGAATGGAAAGGGAAGAGAGAGGAGGGAAGGAGGAATGAAGAGGGAAAGGGAGGGAGGCAGAAGGAGGGGGAGGGAGGGAAGGGAGAAAGGGAAAGGGAAAAAGAGAGGAGAGAGAGAGGAATGGAGGGGAAAGGGAGGGAGGAAGAAGGAGAGGGATGGAGGGAAGGGAGGAATGGAAAGGGAAAGAGAGAGGAGGGAGGAAGGAATGGAAAGGGAAAAAGAGGAGGGAGGGAGGAATGAGGAGGGAAAGAGAAAGGGAGGTAGGAAGAAAGAGAGGGATGGAGGGAAGTGAAGGAAGGGAAAAAGAGAGGAGGTAGGGTGGAAGGCGGGAGCGAGGGGGGGGGGAGGGGTGTGTGGGTGGGGGGAGAGGGGGAGAGGATGGGAGGGGGGAGAAGGGGTGTGTTGGTTCCACGCCGAGGGAAAGGAATGTGCGTTTGGATTCTGCTCACGAGGCGTCGAGGGCGAGGTGCATCCGGTCAGTCCGTCTCGAGTTCTCGCCGAGGACAGATGGAGATCGGGATGTTATCTGGACCCAATCGAAGTTCTTTGTCGGCAGAACGACGAAAATAACTCCGGAGATCGGAGGAGGCGGAAAGGGAGTGAGACGGGCGTCGATGGAACGGGAGGGAAGGGAAGGGAAGGGAAGGAGGGAAAGCGTGGACGGGCGGAGACGGGGAGAGGATGAAAAGGAGGGGAGGAGGGAGAAAGGAGGGAGGGAGGGAGGGAGTGAGATGTGTGGTGAGGAAGGGAGGAGGGAGGGAGGGAGGGAGGGAGGGAGGGAGGAGGGAGGGAGAAAGGAAGGAAGGAGGGAGGGAGAAAGGAAGGAGGGAGGGAGGGAGGGAGATAGGAGGGAGGGAGGGAGGAGGAAGGGAGAAAGAAGGGAGAAAGGAGGGAGGGGAGGAGGGAAATGGGAGGAAGGAGGGAAATGGGAGGTGAGGAGGGAGGGAGGAGGGAGGGAGGAGAGAGGAAAGATGGGAGGAAGGGAGGAAGAGAGGAAGGGAGGAGGGAGGATGGAGAAAGGGAAGGAAGAGAGAGAGAAGAGGAGAGAGGGAAAGTTATGACAAACACAGACAAGTCTATGACCTTACGGGAGGAGATAGAAAGAGGAAGCCAGGGAGGGAAAGGAAGAGGGAAAGGGAGAGGCTGAGGTCGGGGAGAGGCGGTCAGAAAATATGTAAAAGTGAAATAAAGATGAAGAGGAGAAAGAGGAGAAAGAGGAGGGGGAGGAAGGGGAGGAGGAAGAGAAGGAGGAGGAAAAGGAGCTGGAGGAGTGGGAGGATGATGATGATGAGGAAGAGGAGGGGAGGAGGTGGTGGAGGAGGAGGAGGAGGAGGAGGAAGAGGAGGAGGAGGAGGAGGAAGAGAGTGAAGAGAACAAATAGGGGCAGAAAAAAATGGTTGTGGTGGTGGTTGTGGTGGTTGTGGTGGTGGTTGTGGTGGTGGTGGTTATGGTGGTGGTTGTGTTGGTGGTGATAGTGGTGGTGTTGGTGGTGGTGTTGGTGGTGGTAGTAGTAGTATTACCAGTACCAGCGGCAGGGACAGTAGTTGTAGTAATAGAAGTGGTACTAACAGTATTACCACTACTAGGAAGAGGAGGAGGTGGGAGAGGAAGAGAAGGAGGAGGAGGAGGAGGAGGAGGAGGAGGAGGAGGAGGAGGAGGAGGAGGAGGAGGAGGAGGAGGAGGAGGAGGAGGAGGAGGAGGAGGAGGGAGGGCAACAGGGAAATGCCCCCAGAAAGTGCCCACGGGGGAAAGTCGATCCACTGTATGACCCCACGGGGACCCCACCACGAATCACAGGGGACCTGGAACAAACACGGGGGAGAGGGGGGAGAGGGGGAAGGGAGAAGGGGAAGGGGGAGAGGGGACATTTTGGGCAGAAGAAAACATGTAGTGGGGAACTGTTCTGACACCAAAGACCTTCTCCTCTTTACTCTTCTTCTTCCTTCTCTTTCTTTTTCTCTTTCTCCTTCTTCTTCTCCTTTTCCTCCTCCTCATCCTCCTCCTGTTCCTTAACCTCCTTCTTCTTCTCCTCATCCCCCCTCCTCCTCCTCCTCCTCCTCTTCCTTCTCCTCCTTCTTCTTCTTCTCCTCCTTCTCCTTTTCCTCCTACTCCTCCTTAACCTTCTCCTTTTCCTCCTCCTTCTCCTACTTCCTCTCTTTACCTCCTCCTCCTCCTTCTTCTCCCCCCTAATCCTCCTCCTTCTCCTTCTTCTTTTTTCCTGTCATCCCCATCCATAAAGTTAACCTTTTCTTAAAAGCAACCGATAGTTTCAGCGCCCACTACATGACTCCTACGTCTATTCCAATCGCTGACCACCCTATTGGGAAACCAGTTCTTGATTGAGAAGGAGTTTTTGGGAAAGATTGGGGTTTAGTGAAGGTTGGTGGATCAAGGAATAGAAACTTAGACTTTAGAAATATGTCGTGAAATTGGATAAGTAGGAAGTGGGTGGGGAGGAGCTGGAGGAAGGGGGGGGTAAGAGGGGGGGAGGGAAAGGGAGGTAACAGGGTAGGTGGGGTGTGGTCTCTTAAGGAGGCGGAAGAGGTGTTCCCGTGGGCAGCACCTCACAACCTGCCCCCGGCACCTCGAATTTCATACACTAATTGGTCCACATATTTATGTGTACTTGTCACGCATACGGTAGTGTGTGTGTATTCACCTTGGTCTTTGGATCACGTGCTGGACTCGCGATCGACAGCTATTTCCCTCCCGGCAGAGAGCTCAGAGCTCGTATATGACCGATCTATGGGTAATGTTGTGACCTTACACGCACACACACCTCCAACTCCCCGCCTACGAGAGTTGGAGTAACGACTCGAAGCGCAGCGATACTGAAATTATTTCAGCCCTGGGCGGGATTCGAACACGGATAGCCGTAGTGGTAGCTGGGAACTCAACCACTGCGTCGTGTGTGTGTGTGTGTGTGTGTGTGTGTGTGTGTGTGTGTGCGCGCTCGCACGTACTTAAGGACATACCAAACCCAATTTATGACAAATCTTGCTTAGAAAGATCACAAACCTTCATTAATCCAAATCTCACCAATACGCTATACAGATCATTAGTCCATCCACACTTAGAATTAGCTAGATTTTTAGAATTTCATTGATTACAATGACAGATAAGAGGTTGAGCAACTTATCTGGTCTCCCTTTCTCTCCTTTCTGCAATCAGAGGTGTAGTAGCCCAGTGCCGCAATTCAATGCAACCACATAGATCGAGGTGATTACAATTGTTTTATCCTCGTACGGGGTACTGACTGGATTCTTCTTTCTTTAACAATCTCAACGACTCCACTTCTTTGGTGCAATATTTTCCCTTACGGATAGAAGCGCTGGATATGTTTGATAAAGTACTAAGTAAACTTGTTTCTGTCTGCATTAAAAAAAAAAAAAAAAAAATTCTTCACCTCACCTTTTTGGATTCACGCAGTTAGGTAGACAGATGCTTTATCCTTCCCTAAGGGTCCTGTTAAAGCTATCTATATTTGTCTCGAATATGAATAAAGAGGCACTTACCACTTACAGTCTGACTCTACCTCTAACCTAACTTCTCTGTGTATATATTTTTTTCATTACAATTCAGTTTGTCTTGTCTTTGTCCTTACTACTTCAACTGTTCAAAATCTGTCCCCCTCACCCACTAAGAAAAATATTTCCATTATTAAACAAGGTGTAGTTCCAAAAATGTTCCACCGTATATAATCAAAGTAAAATGAACCCTTCCCCCTAAAAATAAATAAATAAATAAATAAATAAAGAATAAAGTTAAAAAAAAAAAAAAATAATAATAATAAAGAAAAAATCCAATAATAAAACAAACTGCAGCTCCCTAAAAAAGTTTCGACCCATAGAATTGAAGGGAAAAAAGGGTCATCCAGCTTCCCCCTTAAAAAACAACAACAACATAAAATTCATTAGTAAAACAAAGTGTAGTACCACCCTCCCCCCCAAAAAAAAGAAAAATCCAAACCTACATATTCAAAGTAAAAGGCACCGAGATTACAAGAGACACAGGGACCCCGACAAGAACTATTTTCACTTCTGAGGACAAAAGAGAGAGAGAGAGAGAGAGAGAGAGAGAGAGAGAGAGAGAGAGAGAGAGAGAGAGAGAGAGAGAGAGAGAGAGAGAGAGAGAGAGAGAGAGAGAGAGAGAGAGAGAGGTTCTGTAGGCTCGTGCACGCCCACGTTATCTCGATCCCAGGTCGAGTGTCGGACACGAGGTGGGGGAAGAATATCACAGAGAGCCTTAATGAGGCCGCTGCCAGGTTCCCCCGTGACACGAGATTACCAGAGATGGATGGAAGGCTGTCGTAGGTCGGGACGGAGGAGGAGAAGAGGAGGAGGAGGAGGAGGGAATGGAGGAGGAACAGGAGGAGGAAGAGGAGAGGAAGGAGGACGAGAGGAAGTAGCGGAGGAGGAGTAGGAGGACGAGGACGAGGAAGACGAGGAAGAGGAGGAGGAAGAGGAGGAGGAGGAGGGGAAGTGATAGAAGAGGAGGAGGAAGAGAAGAAGGAGGAGGAGGAAGAGAAAAAGGAGGAGGAGGAGGGGAGGAGGAAGAGGACGGGGAAAAGAGGAGAAAGTGGAGGAAGAGAAGGAGGAGGTGAAAGAGTAGGAGGAGGAGGGGGAAGAGTAGGAGGAGGAGGAGGAGAAGGAAGTATGAGGAGGTGTAAGGAGGATGAGGATGAGGAGGATGAGGTTGAGGAGGTAGGGAAGGGTGGATGAAGGTAGTGGGAAGGTAGGTAGAACATGAAGATAAATGGAGGGCTTCCGTGGGTAGGGTGGAGGAGGAGGAGGAGGAAGAGGGTGAGGAGGAGAAGGAGGGAGATGGAGAAAAAGAGGAGAAGGAAGAGAATGAAGAGGAGGGGGAGGGGGAGTAGGAGGAGAAGGAGGGGGAATAGGAAGAAGAGGAGGAGTAAGAGGAGGAGAAGGAGGAGGAGGCGGGTGAAAGAAGAGGTAAGGAAGGGTAGTGGGAGGGCAGAGCATCGAGATGGATGGAGGGCGATCAGGGTGGAGGAAGAAGAGGAGAAGAATGAGGAAGAAGAGGAGAAGAATGAGGAAGAAGAGGAGAAGAATGAGGAAGAAGAAGAAAAGGAAGAGAGAGAAGAAGAAGAAGAAGGAGGAGGAGGAGGAGGAGGAGGAGGAGGAGGAGAAGGAGGAGGAGAAAGAAGAAGAAAAGAGGAAGAAAAGGAAGAGGAAGAGGAGAAGGAAAAGAAGAAGAAGAAGAAGAAGAAGAAGAAGAAGAAGGAGGAGGAGAAGGAGGAGGAGAAAGAAGAAGAAAAGGAAGAAGAAGAAGAAGAAGAAGAAGAAGAAGAAGAAGAAGAAGAAGGAGGAGGAGAAAGAGGAAGAAAAGGAAGAGAAGAAAACGAAGATGAAGAAAGAGGAGGAGGAGGAGGAGAAGGAGAAGGAGGAGAAAGAGAAAAAGGAAGAAAAGGAAGAGGAAGAAAAGGAAGAGAAGAAAAAGAAGATGAAGAAAGAGGAGGAGGAGGAGGAGGAGGAGGAGGAGGAGGAGGAGGAAGATGGTGGTTTGAAGGAAAAGGTAGAGAAGGGTAGACGAGGGTAAAGGGGAAGGCGGAAGATCGAGAAAGCTCGAAGAGTGAAGGAAACGTTGGGAAACGTTTTCAAGAATTGACTAATGATGGATTTTCTATCCTAACCCGAGATATACCAACTCCAAACAAGCAAATTTATTTTTCGTTGTGATGCAGCAGAGCTATTTCTGTATAGCAGTTCCCTTATCATTGATATATCTATATCTATATATCTATATCTACATCGATATCTATATCTATATCTACATATCTATATCTATATATCTATAGTAAACGAATGTATGATTCTAACAATAATGTGTGTTTACATCGTTCTCGCGAAATCTGATGGGTCACTTCTGCACTTCCGAAGTGTCATAGGAAAATGCCTAAGATGCAAAGGAGAGAGAAGAACGATAAAAGAGGAAGGATGAAGGATGGAGGAGGACACGCACAAACACACACGCCCACGCACGCACACACGCTCACACAAATTCCCTCATGTACATTCCCTCACATAATGTACACATACGTACATATATTTGCATATGACCACGTATGTGCGCGCGTGTATAGGCATTCCAGCATACTGGTATATGCGATTACATTTACATGCTTACACGTCTGTTGTGCATATGCTTACGCATACTCGGAGCGTGTGTCTTGGAGGGTAATTGGAAAAGATTCCAAAGTTTCTCTCGTGTTTCCGAAATCGTCCGTCAAGGCCCCATAGGCTGCGTCGAGAGTTGAGGCTCAATTAAACAGAACTAACAAGACACGGAGCTACCTTTCCCTTCGTTTGAGCATAGGTCTTCTCTTATCACCCACGTGGGGGTTTCGCTAATGAGGGCGTTCGCTTTGCTCTCCTCGTCAAGATACGCCGGCGTACACAATTAGAAAACTTCTAGAAGGCAGCTTCGACTGATTCTGCCTAAAGCCCCGGTCACACTATCACGACTGGAGTGAGTTCGTTCGAGTAGGAACGACTTTGTTTACCATTTTTTTTTTTTTTTTTAATTTCCAAACGTCGTGTTATCTTTGCGTCATGTGTTGAGAAGCTGAACGACAAGAAACTATGGTCTCGAACTGTCTGGAAATATATTTGATTTGGAAGTGGGCAGAAACAACTTCGCCAACCGTGTAGTTAATAAATGGAATAAATTTCCTGCAGAGGCAGTGCAATGTAGTTCAGTTCCAAGCTTCAAAATTCATTTAGATAAGCATCTAAGCAAGATGCTTTAATGACTATCATTTATTTTATATTATCTGTTTATTTGTTTTGTTATCATTTGTCTATTTATCATTATTTGCTTGATTCTCTTTTATTATTAGTTATATGTCAATTTATCAATATTTACTATTTACCTGTTTGTTTATTATTCAGCTATACCTATGCATTTATTTATGTATTTTATTTATTATTTACATTATTATAGTTTTTATCTATTCATTTATTTATTCATTTATCATGATGATTTTTTTCGCACCCGACCTAGATATGGACCAAAAGGTCTCCTGTCGGTATGTTCGCCCTTTGTAATCCTTTATAAGAGAAGTTAAACCTAAGATACGAATATCAGACAAATAGTTGAATTGTCCCTAGTGAAGTCTAGAATACTGTAGTCGAAGTCGTCCTGCAACTTTCCAAATTCACAACATTCGACGAGAATCGTGATAGTGTGACTGGGGCTTAAGATCTTGTAACGGGAAGGGATGTGAGGTGAAGGTGAACTTGAAGGAAAGGTGCCTACGCCAGGAAGCGCTGAGTAGCTGCGGCCGAAGCCGTCACCTTTGGCCTGTTATGTGCTTTGACTGTTGGGGCAGTTAAGTGTCACTGCTGGGAATGGGAGAGGAATGTGGGATTGTGATGGAAAAAGTAGCGACGGTGGGATTACACCACAAGAACTTGTCCTAATGCATTTATTTATTTTTTCTTATCATCATTTATATTATTATAATTTTTATTTTATTTATTTATTCATTTATCATTATTATATATATATTTTTCGCATCCGACCTAGTTATGGACTAAGAGGTCTCCTGTAGGCATGCTCCGCCCTTGTAATCCTTTGTAAAATGGTAAGAGGAAAATGAGAAAATATGAGAAGGGGATGAGAATAAAATAGGAGAAAGAGAACTCAAGTCATATACTTTATTCCATTCGAAAATGGTCCTTACAGAAAACAAATCACATACCCAGTTCTTAAAGATTAAAAATACGTACATAGATGAGTGGAAAGGTAGAGAGATAAAAACATAGAGAAGTCAAGTTATATATTATAAAACGAGTCATATACACAGCTTACAAATACATACATGTATGCAAAGGTAGTGAGATAAAAAATAAAGATGGATTTTTTATTCGCTGACGTTTCGTCTTTACCAGGACATTCTCAGAGTTTATCTCATCATCTTTCCACTCATCATCTTTCCACTCATCATCTTCCATACTTCATGTACATAAAACATTTTACACAGAAAGGATGCATCCTTTAGAATGAGGATCAACAGCATAACATAAGAGTGACTGTAGTACAAAGAATGCAGTAAAGGAGAAGAGAGAAGAGAAGAAGAGGGAGGAGGGGAAGGATGAAGAGGTAGAAAGAGGAGAAGGGAAAGAGGAGAAAGGGGAGCAGGGGGAGGAAGGAGGATGAGAAAGAGAAAAGAGAGAATAAGAGAGAAAAAAGAGAAGAGAGGGGAGGAGGTGGGGAGTAAGAAGGTTGAGAAGGAGAAGGAGAATAGGGAGAAGAGAGAAGAGGAGAAGAGAAGAAGTGAAGAGACGAGGGGGAGAAAGAAAACTAAGGAGGAGAAGGGGAAGAAGAAGAAGAAAGAAGAGGAGAAGAAAAGGGAGAATTAGGAAGGAAAAAGGATGAGGAGGAAAAAGTAAAGAAGGAGAAGGGAGAAGAGGAGAAGAAAAGGGAGGAGGAGGAGGAAGAAGAATGAGGAAGATAAGGGGAGAGAACAAGAAGGGGAAGAAGGAGAAGAGGAAAGAGAAGAATAAAAGGGAGGAGTGGGGAGGAAGAGCACTGAGAAAGGGAAGGGGAGAAGGAGAAGAGAGAAGAGGAGAAGAAAAGAGAGGAGGGGGAGGAAGGACAAGTAAGAGAAGATTAGAAAGGGAAGCGAATAAGGGAAGTGAAAGAGACAAGTGATAAAGAAAAGAAATAGGAAAAGAGAGAGAGGGAGGAACGAAAGGTAAAGCGAGATGAGACAAAGGAAATACGAAAATAATCAAAATAAGAAATGTTGATGCGATCGAGACGAATGGAATTGAAAA
>NC_134793.1:22966599-22979099 GCF_046742065.1 Oratosquilla oratoria | reverse complement strand
TAAACACACACATAAAAAAAAAAAAAAAAAAAAAAAAAAAAAAATCTGATGAATATTTATTTTGTTTATTTGTTTGTGTGTTTGTTTCTTTCTGGATTTGGTCTTTTCTTTAAATTCTCTTTTATTTCTTTGTGACTAATTCCATGTATTCAATTAGGCTTTTGATATTTATCTAAATATTTTGACAGAAGTGTTACGTGGGAAGATGGTAGGGACAAAATGGTGAGACAGATAAACAAATATATAAATAAATGAATAATTAATGAATAATTGAATAAACTAACGAGTAGATGAATAATCAGTAAATGAAAAGATAAACAAACACCTATATATTTAATACATGTAAGTTATTATATAAATACATTGATAAATAAATAACTAAATGAATAAATAAATAGATAAATTGATCATGTAAAAGGTCTTCTGTTATTTGACCTAGAATTAATTTTTGAAAGTACGAAAAAAAAAAAGGAATGAAGAAAAAATCCAGTCTCGAATTTGTTCATTACTACAGCTGTTGTCAAAAAAATTTGTGTCACATTTACGATATTCATTCTTTAAATAAATAATTCCCTCACTAGTATCTACTACATTTTTTCTAGATAAGAAAACAGTGTACACTCTAAAATGAACAGTACAAAGAAAACGCATCGGATGGTTGATAATAAACATTGTAATTCTCCAATAGAAAACGTATGTTCGTTCACGACTTTTCTTTGACACTGTAGCTCAAGCTTTATTTCGAGATGGTCATGTACAGGGTGCGGAGGGGAGGGGGAGGGGACCGGCGGGACAATGGAACAGCGGTCTTTGACAGCCGAGCCCTTCAAGACAGGGTCGTTGACGGGGTAATGGACAGGAAAAAGGCGGCAAAGGACAGTGAAGAGGGGAGGGGGAAGATGGCTTTTGTTGTTGTTGCTGTTGTTGTTGTTGTTGGTGGTGGTGGTTACCACGTAGACAGTGGACTGTGACACTCGAATGAGGGAGCTTCCTCCATCCCAATTATGTTGTGATTGTGCTAGAGCTGCACAACATATATATATATATATATATATATATATATATATATATATATATATATATATATATATATATATATATATATATATACATATATACCTTACATTTAACATCAACATGAAAATGAATATAAACATGAAAATGAATGTAAACATACATATGAATATAAACCTAGTAACATTAACAACAAGAACAACAACATCAAAAACCCAGATAATAACAAGGAAACAAATGACAATAATAATAACAACAACAACAGTGGAAACGGCACTACCAACATTAACAACAACAACAACAACAACAACAGGAGGATGACCTGAAGATTACCACCAACATCTCTGATGCCAAGAAGAATAAAGATGAACCACACACAGGGCTGCTTCTTGCATGCTTCCTCCTCCCATGGGAATGAAGAAGAGGAGGAGGAGGAGGAGAAGGAGGAGGAGGAAGAAGAGGAGGAGGAGGAGGAAGAGGAGGAGGAGGAGGAGGAGGAGGAGGAGGAGGGCCCTCTGAGAGGATCTCACGATCCGTCCACAGTTCGGCCAGAGCGCCGGCGTAGGCAAGAGGTAAGAGACCACGCCCCGTGGTGAGAGTGTAAGGCAACAAGAGCTTGACTGAAGGGCAAGAGTAAAGGTAAGGGGTGGGAAGGGGAGAGGAGAGAGAAGAAGAGGAAAAAGAAGAGAAAGAGGAAGAGGAAAGAGGAGAGGAAGAGGAAGGTAAAGAGGAAAGGTATAGGGTAAAGGGTGGAAGGGGGAGAGAGAAGAGGAAAAGAAGAGAAAGAGGAAAGGAAAGAGGAAGAGGAAAAAGGAGAGCAAGAGGAAGATAAAGAGGGAAAGATAAAGGAAAAGAGAAAAAGAAAGGGAAAGCGAAATAGAAAGTGAAAGAGAGAAAATAAAAAACAAAGAAAGGGAAAGAGAAAGAGAAAATGAGAAATTGAGAAAAGAGCATAAAGAGAAAGAGGGATAGTAAAAGGGAGGAAAAGAGGAAGAGAAATAGGAGGAGGAGAGGGAGATGGGGGAAAGAAAGAAAGGGAAAGAGAATAAATAAAGGTGAAATACTTATATAAAGAAAAATTGGGCAAAGGAAATGAGAAATAAAAGGAGAAGAATAGAGGGAATGGAAGGATCAAGAAGAGAAGCAAGAGGAGAAGAAGGAAAGAGGAAGAGGAAGGAAAAAGGAAGAAAGAGAAAACGAAGGAGGAAGAGGAAAAATCAAGAATATGGATAGCAAGAGGAAGTAAAACGAAGAGGAGGGGAAGAGGAAGAGGGGGATGAAAAGGAAGAGGGGGAGGAGGAAGAGGAAGAGGAAAAGGAGGTGGAGGAGGAAGCGGATGGGGAGGAGGAAGAGAGGGGGGAAGGGAGGGGAGTCTTTAGAAGTATGTGGGGTGGGCACCTCGTCCGTTTGGCTGTCTCAACCACAAACACACCCAAAAGAAACTTCAAGCCTACAGTAAGTAATAATCTCCTAAAACCGCGACTTTGGTAGGTTCATGCCTACAGACTCTTCGTCCTGTAGGATGTATTCTAAATTAGCTAAGAAGTTTCTTAAAGGTGATGCGAAGCGATGCGAAGCGATAGTCTGAGCTGAGGCTGAACGCACTGGGACAAGGCGCAACGAAACAGAAAGATCTTTAGAGAGGTGCAGAGCTCAAAGTACGATAAGCGCTGTTGCCGCGTTTAGCCCGTTTATGAATCTTGTCAAACCCACCCTCGGCACAGTCTCAATGGTCTCCGTACCTTTGTAATACGTACCGGGATGGTCTCTACCTCACCGGCTTCCCTTTGTGGATAGAAATTGGTACAAGACTTTATTTAACTTTCACACCTAAGAACCTTTCCTATGGCCGTAGAGTCGGGTTTCCCATCCTTCTTCCTTGTTACAAGGGTCGTACAGGTACTGGATGATTTATGTCACAGACTTGATACTTTCCCACTCGTTGGATGCATTGAAAGGAAAGGGAGATTGGAGTTTGTAAACCTGGGCGAAGGAGATGGAGTTTTGATAGAACGGGATGATGGAGGGGTGGGTGGGAAGATTGAGACCAGAACAGAGATCTTCGCCCTAGATAAGATGGTCCTGATTAGCCTAATACGAAGATAGAGTGCCGGAAGGGAGGAGGAAGAAGAAGAAGAAGAGGAGGAAGACGAAGGAGAAGGAAGGAGACTATATGTCTGCCGACATTTGCAAGGGAATGGTATTAGGTCAAATGATAATTAAGCTTCGTGTGGCTTGCATCAGACTCGTTGAATAGTTCATTACTAAAGATTGAAAAGGTACGTAGTACTAATGACCTTGGCTTTTAGTGTTTTTTTGAATGGAAGGCATTGATAGAGCACTAGAAAGTAGATCTTTGGTGATGGAAGTTGTGGGTAACGAATAAAAACGATCTGATTTATCGTTGAGGCTTAACTATGGTGCTTCTTGCTACAATTCATAAGATGCTATGAAGGAAACATATGATCTTATCACAGTGAAAATGTATATTTACTTTTTGGTAACCAGCCTTAATCTTCTTTCGTCGTTCAATTATCTATATATCGAGCATTAACAATTTCGTGATGATGGATATGATTACAGATATAATCATGATTATAGTTACGGTTGTGATTGTTATTATGGTTATGAATGTGAATATTATTTTGTTTATAATTGCGGTTGTGGTTATGGTTATATTTCTGCTTAAGAATAAGACTGTAATTGTGATTAAGATTAAGATTAAGATTTTGATTAAGATTGATATTAATATTATGACAATGACTATGACTATGATTATGATAACAATTATGAATATGATTACTCCCTTACCCTCTCTCCCCCCTCCTTCCCTTTCTCTTCCCTCTCCTCCCTCTCCCTCCCCCTCTCTTTCCATACTCTCCCCTTCTCCTCCCCTCCTCTCCCCTACTCTCTACGCAAGAGACCACAATGCCCTCTTTTGTGGTCCTTATGAATACACATCATTGCTTGCCGTTGAACCATTGCAAGCAAGCATCACTGAATAGGACGCCTGAATGGGTCCATATACGTCCAATTCAGTTCGTTGGTGGCCATCTAAGGGATCCGAAGCTTGTGATAGAGTCTTCAAACCTCGTCTAAGAGACTCTTATTCCACTCAACGCGAGGCTCCTCACGATCCTCTCCTTTGCATTTTTACGGAGAGAGCAAGAGGTCGACCAGGCTGAAGGCAGGCGGTCGGGATAGATGAAGACGTAAGATTGCCGTGGTCAGGGTGTCGAAGAAGCTGAAACGTGCGTGATTGACAGAGAGAGTTGGAGAAGGTATAAACGAAGGACAAGGGTTGTCCTATAAGAGGGGTTTGCTGGCGATGAACCGGCAGTATCACCAGCAAGGTCTTGTTGTTGTTATGGACTGTAGTTTACCAGCGCTTCTATCCTTGGACTGGGAAAGGAATGGGGCGAGTGAAAGGGGGCTCCAATGCCATATCTGGTCACGTTCTTTTGCGTGTAAGGGTTGATTGGTTAAACAATCTTTCCGTGGTCCAGGAGAAGAGGATGGGGGAAGGGAACGCACCTTCTCCTCGATGATGTGTTTCTAAGAGCTCGCGCAGAAAAAAAGGCGATTCAAAACTATGGACTTGTCGTGATATGATGCTACACCAAGCATGTAATCTGGGTGTTTGGTCGGGAGGACGGGAGGTGTGGGGGGGTGAAGAGGGGTGTAGGTGAGTCTCGCTTGCTACATGATGGTCTTCTATCTATCTATATACCGAGGATTCTTTCCACCTTACAAGGGAGGTAGCCAAGTCACAGGCACGTACCTATTCTCACCCATTTTACTTCCTTCCACCACCCATCCCATCTTAGCTCCTCATGGATGACGGTTCATCCCAGCATCCACCGACTGCCCTGGGGGGTCAAACACAATGCAGCAAGGCAAAGTACATTCACAACAAGGCCGCTTCACTTAATCGGCGACCCCTTGATGGTCTTACCTAATAAAAAAAAATAAATAAAAAAATAAAATCCCGAACTTATCTTTCTTTGCCTTTGAAACAACGACACTAACCTAACCCTAAACTAACCTAACCCTAGACTAATCTAACCTAATCTAACCTACACCTAAACATAAACACACATTTAGTCAATAACAATCACTCCTTATAAGAAAATACGAGCGTGTTGTCACCCGACTGAAGTATATCCACCACATCCTCCTCCTCCCCCACTCCACCACAAGCTTGGCTTTACGCGTTTGGCTTTTGAACGAAAGAACTAGGAACCAAAGGGGCAGCGAAGTGGAACAGGTTCCCTAGTAGTGCGTATTTCAAGATTATTACGGGATAATTTTTTTAGTAGCATTATAATCAATATTCTTATCCTAGTAATTAACTAATATTTTTTCAAGACTGTTGCGGGCTAATTATTATAATTGTGTGTATATTGTCAATGTTCTCACCTCAATGATAGCTAATGTATCTTTTTTCACATTATAGTACCTTATAAATAATTTGCATGTTACCTTTATTTTATTTGCAGATTTTTGTAGTATTACATTTTTTCCTTCTTTTCAATCAATGAATAAATTTTGTAATTTTCAACCAAGTTATACATGGTTATAATTTTTCATTTTCGTATTTTTTCAATATTCTGATTTTTTTTTTATAAGTGCATATTTTTACGATGACTAATGCAATTCTAATTTGCTAACATGTTGCAGCCAAGTTGAATTGTGCAGACTTTAAGTGAAACTAAAATTATTTTCTATTATCCCACGATTAAATGACATTAATGATCTGCAATTGGAGGAGTTGAAGTGGTCTTCTCTACGTTTCTATTTCCACCTATTAGAGTCTATCCATCTTCAATCTCTACTCTACTCAGAAATACCAAAGGTGGTGGCACACTAGGCATATCTCGCTAGCATGCTACTTGCTTTTCCTACTTCGTTTGAGTGGAAACGATTTCTGTTACGATTTTTTTTTTTTCAAATTTCCTAAATCTTGCGTCATTTAGTGAGAAACTGAAAGACGAACTAGAGAAGTTAAACCGAGAATACTTATGTTAGACACATTCTTGAGATGTCCCTACGGAAGTCTAGAATATTGTAACCGAAGTTATTTTCACTCAAAGAAGCAAAAGCAAGTAGCATGCTAGCCTAGTGTGTCACCACCATAGTAATACTAAAATCATTATTTCATTTCCGTTGAATAAATATCACATAACCACGAAGTCATTTTCATCTCAAAGGAACACAAAGGAAGAACAAACAACACAAGACCTACTGGCCCTAACGAGGCTGTTTGTGTTTACTATACTGCTTATTACAAATGGAGTCTAGTAGCTTACAAAGAGTTTTTACCTCATGTTCCAGTGATGGTTCGTGGAACAGAAGATTCGTTCTCAATCCTCCATTACCTCGATCTTAGTCTTCCCGTTCCCTCTTCTTCTTAAAGCGTCTCGATTATTCGGCCTTTTCCGAAGACAATATCTACTTTACACTTTACAACCGACAAAACATTCTCACCTCGACTTTGTGTAAGGGGTTTTAGTACTCTCCTCACTCACTCCCTCACTCTCTCCCTCCATCCCTTCCTCATTTCCTCATCCCTCTCCCTCCTCCTCCTCAACCCTCTCCCAACTCTTTTCCTCCCTCCCTCTCTCTCTCCTCTTCCCTTCCTCCTCAACTTTCTCCCAACTCTACTCCTCTCTCCCTCTCCTCAACCTCTCTCCCTCCTTCCCTCCATCCCTTCCTCACCCTCCTCCTCAACCCTCTCCCAACTCTCCTCAATCCCTCCCTCTCTCCTACCTCCCCTCCATCCCTTTCTCACTTCCTCCCCCCTCCCATCCTCCTCAACCCTCTTCCTTCTTCCCTCATCCCCCTCCCTCCCCACCTCGCTCTCCTCCTCAACCCTCTCCCTCCCTTTCCCCTCATTCCCTCCCTTTCTCCCACCTTCCCTCCACCCCTTCCTCACTTCCTCACCCCTCCTCCTCCTCCTCCTCCCTTCCTCTTTCTCCTCCACCTACTCTTCTTTTTCCCATCATGCCTCTGCTCTACGCGCGCTGATGGCGTCATCGGAGGCGTGCTGGTCTCACATTCACTTAGTAGTGGGTTCGAGTCCTGCACTCTTCTCCAATTTCCAGCATTGACTGTTACATGCTCCAGCAGTCCAAGCGCATAGGGGAAAGGTGACGGCTTCGGTCGCAGATACTCAGCGCCTCCTAGTGTAGGCTCATCACCTTCCTCTGCTCTAACTCCCCACTTTGGTTGTATCTTCTTGTCTTTACTCAAATCGATGAGTGCGTCTCTTAAAGTAAATTTCCTTGTCCAGTAATTTTCACACTTTTGAGATATATATATATATATATATATATATATATATATATATATATATATATACATACATATACATTACATATATATATATATATATACATATATATATATATATATATATATATATATATATATATATATATTCGTAAAAATTAGCAGGAGATTCTCTCTTAAGAATATTTTATTGAATGACATGGCAAGCTTGTTGTGTGTGTGTGTGTGTGTGTGTGTGTGTGTGTGTGTGTGTGTGTGTGTGTGTGTGTGTGTGTGTGTGTGCGTGAGTGTATGTATGTTTGTGCGTGCGTGCGTGTGTGTGTGTGTGCGTGCATGTGTGTGTATATGTGTGTGTGCGCGCGGGTTCATGTGTGCTCGTGTGCACATGTGCTTTTATATATATATATATATATATATATATATATATATATACATATATATATACATATATATATACATATATATATATATATATACATATATTTATATAGATATATATATATATATATATATATGTATATATGTATTGGCGGTCACAAACAAGCACACTGTTTGAACCTCTTTAAGTTTATATGACCATTTCTTTTGTAATAATCAACGTCCGACGCTGCACGTGCCCTCATGATCTCCATATTTGTTTGTTGAGGCACAATTTTCATATTAGAATCACCTTCCTGATCTCCATTATGCGCACGAAGGGTCTAAGAATACCTTATTGGTTACTAAGAATTTGCTTATAATACTAAGTATATCATAACTAATTTTAGTTATCTTAGATATATATGTAAAACGCACAGCATGATAGCGCTTTGCCTGTTATTACTGACAATGCAATAATGACCCTTTAAGGATATATTCATTACTTTTTGATAGAGTTATAGATGATTTTTTAATGTTTAAACCCATTTTGGGGTTTTATGCATCGAAACGTTGCCTTGGGATTGTTTTCGGCTTTAATGGGGATTACTTTGTGGATTTTCTTTTATGGAAAGTTTATCAAAGGACGAATTTCATTAGTATGTGGTTTCGTACACTCTTAGTATACTAACTAGAAATTATTTGAGCGCTGAAAGTTCTTGGAAATCTGTCATGTTTATAAATCTATTTCTAAATAGATATACACACGCAAACACATACATGTGTAATGTATAATCATAGAAATGCATATACACACAGGGACACATACAGGCACACACACACACACAGATGCACACACACTTACACACACACACACACACACACACACACACACACACACACACACACACACACACACACACACACACGCGAGCGCGCGCACACAATTTATGATATTAATATCAGAGAAAGTTGAGCCTAGTTTGAACTATTTGGCTTTAGTAATGCTCGTTTAAGTTGAAGGTTTGGGATTAATGGAGACAAGCTTAAACCCGTTAGCTAGAGTGACCTTGACTACAGTAAGTGAATTAGGTTTTAATCGTGTTTTTACAGCTGAATCACTAAAGTTAATCAGATTATCCGGATTTTAGCAGAATAAAACTTGAGAAGCATGTTGTACTGAGGATATATCGGGAAATATTTTTTCTTTCTTTATCTTCGTTGCTGTAGCCAGGAGAATTTAGTCCATTCTTGAGGACCTTGTGGACCTTGAGGACCTTCTGGTTCTTGGAAATCACCTCTCGAGGGCCTTCTTCTCCGTGGAAGAAGGCCACTCGTTGACAAAAGAACCATAAAACTTGCGCAAACCTGCCCAGACCTGCGTCTCAGGATTTTGACAATCAAATCTCTTTTTTTTTTCTTCTTCTCCTTTTTTTTTACAATCTTCATAGAGAGGCTAAAAGTTTTACAAGGTAGGGCTTCTTCTCTTTTCTAGATCCTCTTGATCTGAAGCCATATTGGGGAAGATTTACGGTGATGGTGCCGTCGTCACCTGCCCTTAGAACAGAATATTCGAGTACAGGGCTAATGTAGTGGTTCCTGACGAAGGTCTTGGCGCCCTTCATGGTCCAGAGGACCTTCCATGAGGGTCCAGAAGACCTTCAAAGAGGATTTAGAGGACCTTCCAGGAGGGTTCAGAAGACAGGACCTTCCAGGAAGGTCCAGAAGACCTTCAAAGAGGGTCCAGAGGATCTTCCAAAAGGTCCAAAGGACAGGACCTTCCAGGTGGGTCCAAAGGACAGGACATTCCAGGAGGGTTCAGAGCACAGGAATTACCAAGAGGGCCCAAAGGATCTCTCAAATGGAATCGGAAGACAGGACCTTCATGGAGGGTCCAGAAGACAGGACCTTCCAGGAGGGTCCAGATGACCTTCCAGGAGGGTTCCGAGCACAGGAAATATCAAGAGGGCCCAAAGGATCTCTCAAATGGAATCGGAAGACAGGACCTTCATGGAGGGTCCAGAAGACAGGACCTTCCAGGAGGGTCCAGATGACCTTCCAGGAGGGTTCCGAGTACAGGAATTACCAAGAGGACCCAAAGGATCTCCCAAGAGAAGTCAGAAGGCAGGACCTTCATGGAGGTCCAGAGGACCTTCCAAGAGAGTCCAGAGGACAGGACCTTCCAGGAGGATTCATAGCACAGGAATTACCAAGATGGTCCAAAGGATCTCCCAAGAGGAGTCAGACGACAGGATCTTCATGGAAGGTCCAGAGGACCTTCCAAAAGGGTTCAAAGGACAGGATCTACCAAGAAGATCCAGAGGATTTTCCAGGAGGGTCTATACTCCAAACAACTTTCCAGGAGGGTCCAAAGGGTCTTCCAAAAGAGTCCAGGGGACCTTCCAAGAAGGATTCAGAAGAGAATAAAGAAAGGGTCTTCCAAGAAGTATTCAGAGGACCTTCCAGGAGGTTACAGAGGACTTTTCAAACGAGTCCAGAGGACCTTCCAAGAAAGGTTCAGAGGACCTTCAAAAAAGATTTGAGCGAAAATTTCAAGAGGATCCAGAGGATCTTCCTGAAGGGTCCGGAGGACCTTCCAAGAGGAAAGAATATTTCAAGAAGATCCAGAGGACAAGGCTTTCCAGGAGGGAACAGAGGACCTTCCGAATGAACCCAGAGGACCTTCCAAAGGGGTCCAGAGAACATTCCAAGAGGAGTCCAGAGAACTGGGCCTTCCAGAAGGTTCAGAGGACAAGACCTTCGAAAAGGGTCCAAAGGACCTTCCAAGAAGGTCCACAGACTCACAGCAAAATAAAAAACTGGATGCCAAACGCGTTCATTCAATTCTGGTCTTCA
Organism: Oratosquilla oratoria; assembly: GCF_046742065.1. Taxonomy (NCBI): domain Eukaryota; kingdom Metazoa; phylum Arthropoda; class Malacostraca; order Stomatopoda; family Squillidae; genus Oratosquilla; species Oratosquilla oratoria. The sequence goes on along the minus strand of NC_134793.1, from coordinate 22,968,581 downwards.
AGAAGCCAGGAAACAAATTTGCATAACTATGGAAACTATGAGTAAACAGGTTGAAGGCCATTAGTATAGATCTAGACCAATTGCTATGAACTAGAATACTTTATGTGACACTATCTCATTTATGTACACCTTTTACATTAGTACAATCCTGCATATATTATTTCAAATGTGCTCCTGTGATTTCACATTTTTTTTCGAAAACTGTCTAGTCTTCAAGAAATTTAAAAACTTTTTGAATCTACGTCCAGCATTATTCTTGGAAGAGTCAACTTGTTTGCACAAGCCATGGAACCTGTGATTTCACAATTTCTTTTTTCGAAAACTGTCTTGTCTTCAAGAAATTCAAAAACATTTTGAATCTACGTCCTATTCTCGGAAGAGTCTACCCGTTTGCACAAGCCACGGTACCTGTGATTTCACTTTTTTTTTCGAGAACTGTCTAGTCTTCAAGAAATTCAAAAACTTTTTAAATCTCCGTCCAGCATCGTTCTCGGAAGAGTCTACTTGTTTGCACAAGCCACTGGACCTGTGATTTCACTTTTTTTTTTCCAAAACTATCTAGTCTTCAAGAAATTAAAAAACTTTTTGAATCTGCGTCCAGCACTGTTCTCGGAGGAGTCTACTTGTTTGCACAAGCCATGGGACCCGATTGGGAAAAAAAGTGAGATTCTCTTCGCTGACTGCTTTTTGATTAAGAGATCGCGTGAGCTTCTGCGTGATACCTCACGGGGAGCGGGTCACCATAACGGGACAGAGACCTGCTACAGAGCGTGAGAGAGACAAGCGAAAGCGTGAGAGGTGTTCCCCATATGGGAAAAAGAAATTTGGATATGGGTAAAGAGGAGGAGGAGGATGATGATGATGAGGATGATAAAAATAAGGGTAAGGATGAGGATAAGGGTGAAGGAGAGGATGAGGTTGAGGTTGAGGTTGAGGATGAGGATTAGGGAGTGAATGGTGATAAGGATGAAAGCGTGAGGATGAGGATAAGGATGAGAGGAGGAGTGAAATAGATTAAAGATGAGGATGAAGATTAGGGAGAGGATGAGGATAAGGATGATAGAGAACATGAGGATGAGGATTGAGATGAGGATAAGGATGAGGGAGAGGATGAGATTGAGGATGGGGATAAGGATGAGAGAGAGCATGAGGGTGAGGATAAGAACGAGGAAGAGGATGAAGATAAGAATGAGGATAAGGATGAAGGTGAGGATGAGAGGATGAGGATAAGGATGAGAGTGAGGATGAGGATAAGGACGAAGGAGAGGATGAAGATAAGGATGAGGATGAGGATGAGGGTAAGGATGAGAGGATGAGGATAAGGATGAGGATAAGGATGAGGGTAAGGGTGAGAGGCTGAGGATAAGGATGAGGAGGAGGGTAAGGATGAGGATGAGGATAAGGACGAAGGAGAGGATGAGGATGAGGATAAGGATGAGGATAAGGGAGAAGATGATCTGAAAGTGAGATCATGAGTATGATTTTGGACGAAATAAAGCCGAGGCGAGGGTGAGGATTAACTTATGTAGTTCATTATTACATTATCGTCATCATGATCACCATAAACAAATAAACAGACCAACGGACAAACCGACAAACACACAAACAAACAAACAGGTAAACAGACTGAGAAAACAGATATACAGACAAACAAATACACAGTTATCAGAAAAACATATAAAGAAACAGACAAATAGGTGATGAGGCAAACATAAGAACAGTTAACAGACAAACCAATTAAGAGGCAAACAGATAGAGACAAAGAGACACAAACAAACAAACAAACAGACAAAGACAAAGAGACAAACAAACAAACAGATAAGCATAAACCAACCAACGAACAAACAAAACAACAACAAAAAACGGACAAACAAACAAAAACAAGTAAATAAAAAACAAACAAACAAATCAACATGTAAGCACATTAAACAATGAAAAAAGAGAAGAATACCGACAACGAATTCCTCCAAGCGTCCAGTTGC
>NC_134793.1:22939099-22961599 GCF_046742065.1 Oratosquilla oratoria | reverse complement strand
AAATAATTCTATACCTTTGTTATCACCTTCGACCAAGGCAATTTCCTCTGCCAAAATCCTTTCCCTTTTAACTTATCAATCCCAAAATTTCTCCTTCCCCACAAGTCACCTCTCCTTTTTAAAGGATCACAAAGGATTACAAAGGAGCAGCATGCCGACTGGAGACCTTTTGGTCCATAACTAGTCCTCCCTCATCATCTCACCCCATCTAGCAGACATCTCGTCCTCTCTGATCCTATTCCAACTCCCCCTCTCTCCCTCCCTCTCCCTTCCTACTACTTTTACTCTCCCTTCCTCCCTTTCCTCCCTATTCCTCTCTTTTTGTCTTCTCTCCTCTCACCTCTTTCTTTCCTATTCTTCTTTTCATTCAAGTTCTCTTCCGTTTTCTTTTCCTCTTCTCCGATTTTTTTTTAATTTTGTTTTATCTTTATCTTTATTCTTATCTTCATTTATTTCTATTATTATCTTTTCTTGTTCTCTCTCCCATCACCTCCCAGGTGTTCAAGTGGATCAAAGGCTTTAACAAGTGTGACGCAAACAAGGTCATCATATTAAAGCAACAGGGCAGGACTCGCAGTAATGGATTTAAATTGGACAAATTTAGATTTAAGAAGGAAATAGGCAAGAATAGGTTTACTAATAGGCTGGCCAACGAATGGGACAGACTTAGCAACCATGTAGTGAGCGCTGAAACTAATATCTTGCAGTCTCCTTCATTCTTATGTTCTTATCTCTTTCTTCTTCTCTCTCTTTTTTTTTCTCTTTAATTCTCTTTCGTCCGCCTCCTCTCCGAATCCAAATCCTTAAATCCCAAATCCGGTCCCAAATCTCCTTCTGGTCCCATATCCTGACAACCTTATCCCTAAACATATAGATCCTCATTATTATCCTTCAGATCTCCACAGTCCAATCTCTCCTATACATCCCACTCCTCCCACTCCCACTCCCACTCCAGTCGTCCCAGAATCCCCTACCAGCCCAGCTCCCTAATAATCCCTCAATTCGTGGCTTCAGATTTTCTTTGCCCGGGACGTCGATCCGTCCACCACTCGGCCGGCCATAATGGCAACAGCCACTCGGCCGGGAACCACTCAAGGGGGGCAAGGGATTGCACGTCGCTACGCATTTGTCCCTCTCTTCCTTCCTCCACCCCCTCCTCCTCCTTCTTCTTCCGTCCTACCTCCTTTTCCTCCTTCTCCTACTCCTCCTCCTTCTCCCGTCCTACTCCTTCTCCTTTTACTCCTCCTCCTTTTCTTGCTTATCCTTCTCCTCCTCCTTCCCCCGTCCTTCTCCTCTTCTCCTCCTCCTTCCCTCGTACCTACTCCTTTTCTTCCTCCTACTCCTCTTCCTCCTCATTTTCTTCTTCCTACTCCTCTTTCTCCTCCTCCTCTCCTTCCCCCGTCCTTCTCCTTTCCTTCCTCCTCCTCCTTCTCCCGTCCTACTCCTTTTCCTCTTCCTCCTTCTCCTCCCCTTCCTCCTACTTCCCTTCCTCGTTCTCCTCCTCCTCCTCGTTCTCCCGTCTTCCTCTCTTTTTCTTCTCTTACTCGTTTTTCTCCTCTTCCTCTCGTTTTTCTTCTTCTCTTCCTCCTCCAATTTTTCCTTTTTATCCTTTTTTTCCTCCTGTTCTACTTTCTTTTTTCCTTCCGTTTTTAATCTGTTTCTCCTTCCTCCTTTTTCTCCTATCATTTCTCTCTCTGCTTTCTGTCTCTTTCTTCCCGCCTTCTTTTTGCTCATCCTTTTCTTCCATCTCCTTATACTCCTACTTCCAGTTCTACTCCTTCACTCCCTCGTTGTCCTCCTCCTCCTCCTCTTTCTCCTCTTCCTATTCTTCCTCTTCCTTTTCCTCTACATCTTCTTCTTCCTCCTTTTTGTCTTTTTACTATTCCTTCTTCTACCTCTTCTTTCTCTTCTTCATCCTCTATCTCTTCCTCCTCATCTTTGTCTTACTTTACTTCTTCCTCTTCCTCCTCATCTCTATCTTCCTTTACCTATTCCTCTTCCTCCTCATCTTTGTCTTCCTTTACCTCTTCCTCTTCCTCTACCTCTTCCTCCTCATCCTCCTCACCAGCCTCCCTTTCCTCCTAATTCCGCCGGGTCCACCCCTTTGGTTCCCCTCCACTTGCCTGCCTGCCTTGCAAGTGTCCCAACCGGGTTTCATTTGCGACCGAAATAATGACAGGAAGAGTTATGATAATGATAGCATCCATAATGACATTGATAAGAACAAAAAACATAAACAAAAACAACGACAACGATGACGACGAAGACGACGAGACTATGACGACGACGACGACGACGATGAAGACGACGACGACGATGACGATGACGACGACGAAGACGACGATTTTGTTGATGGGAGGAATAATATTGTTGGCGTCTGTAATGACTACTTTCCATGATTAAACTTTCACGAAACTAATGTTCCATTTTCGACTTTATTCGTCCTGAAACATGTCACATGGAACCCTCCGGAGGTGTCTGACGACCAAAGCAGCCGTCAGGTGATTTTATTCAGCCGAAGGAACCCCGTGCCATAGAGGTCCTGGAATCATACCATCCAGAAAAAAAAAAAAAAAAAAAAAAGGGGGGGGGGCATTCAAGACGCGATATGTCTCCCCCAATCTGAATAGAATCACCTGGCTGCAGCCGGGGTAGACTGCATAGGAACGAACCTCAACGTTTATGAATTCAACCAAAGGCAAAAGGTGGGGAGCATACCCTCAAACTACCATCAATCATAACCAGAGTTTCTATCCAGAGGTCCAGAGGGACTTTATTGTATCGAGGACGTCTTGTCACAGAAGTGGAAGCGGAGAGAGGTAAGGATAGAGCAGTGGCAAAGAGGAAGACTTGTGCAAGTAAAAAAAAAAAAAAAAAAAAAAAAAAAAAAAAAAAAAAAAAAAAAAAAAAAAAAAAAAAAAAATTACTTCTCAGTCATAAGTCATTGGTAAGTGACTCTGGTCCGTAGGGGTTGCCAATCAAGTCCCTAAGGTATTGAATGCGTGAATGAGCTCGATTATCTTCAAGAAAGGGAAATGAAGTAATCTCATTACCCAAATCTAGTACCCTAAGATATGACGATTTAATCTAGAAATCATGATGACATGTTAGGGGCGTTTAGGAGGAAAGGGATTCGGCTAATTCCAGTCTACAGAAAGTTTTTGTTGCATTTCTCATTAATGTACAGTTTCCGAAACCAAAAGGGAAGATTTTTTCTTCTTCTTCTCGAAATTATGACTGGACCTTTGAGACAAAAAAAAAAAAAAAAAAACTCTCCGACATAGATATTTCCTAAATATACCTTGAACCATGAATATATTTCCTTCTCGGTTGAATTAAGGAACCAAATTCCATTTCCTTTCCTCCATATATCTATCTCCCCTCCACCCACCCCAAAGCACCCATTCCACCGCGACATGCAATTGCCCAAATCAATTTCACACTTGATCTGTTCCTCTGATTATCCTTCAGACATTCCCCAGCTATCGCTGCTTCTTTTCTATATATCACTCCACTCCGTAATTCATTCCCTCCCGTGGTCAAATTATCAAGTCCACCCAGAATTTGGGGATACACTATCCCACAATTATGACGGTCACTGCTGTGTAATGATCGGCAATTAGCGTGGGCGCCGTTCATCATAGCATGTGCCTTATCAAAGATGCAGTTAGTTAGGTACATAATGTACAAGTTAGGTATGAAATCATAACCCATAATAAAAGGAAGTTTTGGGGAAGAAACTTTGGTTCCACCGGTCGATGTCTTAACTCAGATCTTCCGACTCCTCCCCCACTTCCACCCTTCCACCTCCTCCTCCTCCACTTCCCCCTTTCCCCCTCCCCCTCCACCTTCCCCTCCACCTCCCCTTCTCTCTTTCCCCTCCTCCTCCCAACCTCTCCCTCCCCTTCCACTTCCCCCCTTTCCCTTTCCCCTTCCATCTTCTCCCTCCCCCTTCCACCTTCCCCCTCCCCTTCTCCTCCTCCCCTTCCCCCTTTACCCCCGTCCACCTTCCCCTTCTCCTCCTCCCCCTTCCACCTTCCAATTCCCATCCTCCTCCCTTTCCACATTCCCCCTCTCCCTTCCCCTCCTCCTCCCCTTCCCTCCTTAACTCCACCTTCTCCCTCCCCCTTCCCCTCCTCCTCCCCCTTCCACCTTCCCATTCCCCTCCTCCTCCCCTTCCACATTCCCCCTCCCCCTTTCCCTTCTCCTCCATTTCCCTCCTTAACTCCACCTTCTCCCTCCCCTTCCCCTCCTCCTCCCTCTTCCACATTCCCCCTCACCCTTCCCTCCTTACCCCCACATTTTCCATCCCCTTAATGAGAACGTTAATTGAATATTCACAACAAATATCTATTTTACATCTTGAGTCCCTTAATGGAAACGTTACATACCTTATTCTGTGGAGATCACTAAAATGAAAAAAATGGGAAACCAGATATTTTCGTCTTCAGTGTACCTTGAAGATGACATTGTACACGAAAGCGTTCAATTTTTTTTCCCTTGTCGTGATATGCACATTTTTGAGTTTCGTGCTTATATAATTTTGCTGCATATCCTGCTCTCTTTTGGGTTTCCCATTAAAAAAAAAGAAAAAAAAATCGCGATCGTTAACCTGAGATGTATAAAATGGTTCTCTAATTTAAAATATAAATGTTAAAATTTCTAGATAATATGCCAAACCTAATATTTTGAACAATTACCTAAGATGTATAAAATGGTTTTCTAATTTAAAATATAAAAGTTAGAATATCTAGATAATATGCCTAACCTAATATTCTGTACAATTACCTAAGATGTATAAAATGGTTTTCTAGCTTAAAATAGAAAAGTTAAAATTTCTAGATGATATGCCTAACCTAATATTCTGTACAATTACCTAACCTAAGATGTATAATATGTTTTTCTAATTTAAAATGGAAAAGTTAAAATTTCTAGATAATATGCCAAACCTAATATTCTGTACAATTACCTAAGATGTATAAAATGGTTTTCTAATTTAAAATAGAAAAGTTAAAATTTCTAGATAATATGCTTAACCAAATATTCTGTACAATTACCTAACCTGAGATGTATAAAATGGTTTTCTAATTTAAAATATAAAAGTTAAAATATCTAGATAATATGCCTAACCTAATATTCTGTACAATTACCTAAGATGTATAAAATGGTTTTCTAATTTAAAATATAAAAGTTAAATTTTCTAGATCATATGCCTAACCTATTATTTTATACAATTACCTTAATTGATTTATAAATGAAAGAATTTTTATACAAAATAAGTAGACAAATAAATAAATATCCAAATAGATAAGTAACTGAATAAACAATTTATTAAATAAATCAATAAATGAAAAAATAAAAAATTAAATGAATAAACAAATAGATTGATATTGTATTTGTATTGGATGGGGGTACGAGACATGATAGCCAGTGCAATGGTACTGTATATTTACAATGAGAAAGTAAAGCAAAGTTTGTATCACTAATCCTTCGTATGTTTGCGTTGTATCTGTATTGGAGGGGGGGTACGAGAACATGATAGCCCCAATGTAATGGTACATACATACATACATATACCAAGGCTTTTTCCCCCTTCCAAGGGAGGTAGCCAAAAAGGGAAAGGCATAAAAACACTCCCACCCATTTCATCCCTAAATACCCTCCACACCCCTCCCACCCTTCCTCTCATCTGTATATTTACAATGAGAAAGCAAAACAAGGCTTGTATCGCTAATCCTTTTTATATGTTTGGATTGTATTTGTGTTGAATGGGGGTACGAGACATAATAGCCAGTGCAATGGTACTGTATATATACAATGAGAAACCTAAGCAAGGTTTGCATCACTAATCCTTTTCGCATGTTTGCATTGTATTTGTATTGGATGGGGGTACGAGACATGATAGCCCCAGTGCAATGGTACTGTATATTTACTGTGAGAAAGGAAAGCAAGGTTTGTATCACTAATCCTTTTCGTATGTTTGGATTGTATTTGTATCGGATGGGGAAACGAGAACATTTTCTGAGATAGCAAGGGGTAACTAAGGGCACTGAAAAAGGTCAAGATCCACTGATCTAAACGAACTTCGGATTCTCTATGCAGTCAAGACTAGATCCCTAACAACCATCAAAGCGATTTTATTCAGTTAAGAGACCCTCTTGCAGGAAAAGGATTAGACAACTCAGTTAAGACAACTAATGTTAAAAACGAATTTTTGTTTTCATCTGTGGGGGTCAGACCAAAGCAATTGGTCTTCTGAAGGAACGAGAAATCGTACAATTCCACCACCACCCCCGGAGTTTGAACATCCGGGAAATGCCGCGTCCCCCTTGATGGACCACGGGGGGGGGGGGGTTGTTTACCTGTAAACAGAACCCCCACTTGACAGTGGCCTTGAGAGGAATTGATCTGGCTAATGTTAGATAATTTTGCTGATATCTCTCTCTATATATCTATCTCTCTGTGATTCACCATGGTCTTGGATCACGTGTTGGACTCGTGATCGACAAATATTACCTTCCCGGAAGAGAGCTCAAGCCTTCATATATGATCGATCTATGGGTAATGTTGTGACCTCACACGCATACACACACACACCCAACTCCCCGCCCATGAGAGTTGGAATAACGACTCGCAGCGCAGCGATACTGAAATTATTTTAGCCGTGGGAGGGATTTGAACCTAGACCGCCGTAGTGGCGGCCGGGAACTCTAACCATTGCGCCACCGAGTGTGTGTCTGTGTGCGTGTGTGTGTGTGTGTGTGTGTGTGTGTGTGTGTGTGTGTGTGTGTGTGTGTGTGTGTGTGTGTGTGTATACACAAACCCCCATCCCCTTCCCTCTCTCATTAATCCACCTTTTCTATTTCTCCTCATCCCGTCCCTCTCTCTCCCGTCCCTCTCCCTCCCTCTCTCTCTCTTCTTCTCCCTCTATCTCTCTCTCCCTCTTTCCCTTCTCCCGTCCCTCTCCCTCCCTTTCTCTCTCTCTCTCTCCCCCTCTCTCTCTTTCTCTTTCATTCTCTCTCTCTCTCTCTCTCTCTCTCTCTCTCTCTCTCTCTCTCTCCCTCCCTCTCACTTGGTAGGATTACTTGAAGAGGGAAGCTATCCTGCTCATGGCCTGGTGCCCTCCACCCTTCATACATATTCCTCAGGCTGTAGGATGTGCTGATCGAGTTTAAGATAAGCTATCTCGTACCTCATCAACGCCATCTGAAGAGGCACAGAAACTACTGGCCAGCCTCTGCGTATTATACGCGACGCCGGGGGCTCGTCCTGCATTGCCAAGGATTCTGAGTACTCTGGGTGATCTGAGGTTCGGGTCCCCCATCCACGTTACGATCCGATCTTGAGGTCGCCGGACGGATCTGGTCGGATCCGGCCAGATTGGATCGTGTGTGTTGTTCGGACAGTCCAAAATCAGTACACACACGATCCAATCTGGTCGGATCCGACCAGATCTGTCCGGTGGTCTGAAGACCAGATCGCACAGTGGATGGGGTCCCTAAATGAGGAGCTTTGGTCAGGTGAGTACGGAAGTTCGTCAAACGCTTAAGGTTATGTAGTTGCATTTCAATACTTTGTTTAAATCATATAGAAATTGATACATACAGTTACATGTGTGAATAATAACCATACAAACATAAACATGCAAGCACACACACACAGACATACGTCACATAGGTGTGAATACATACAGCCACACAAACATAAACACGCAAAAACAGCCACACAAACACAAACACACACACAGACACAGGCACGCACACAAAAACACACACACACACGTGTGTGCATGTAAGGTCAAAGCATTACCCATAGATCGGTCATACGAGCTTTAAGCTCTCTTCCGGGAGGGAAATAGCTGTCGATCACGAGTCCAACACGTGTTCCAAAGACCAAGGTGAATCAGACTCACTGTCTCTCTCTCTCTCTCTCTTTTGTTTCTCATTTTCATTGTCTCTTTTTCTCTCAGTCTTCCCTCTTTTATTTCTCTCTCTTTTTCTCTTTCCGTCTCTTCTTGTCTCCCTTTAGCTATCTCTCTATCTCAATTTCCAACCAACCGACTAACCGACTGTCTCCTTTGATATCCTTTTCATGGAGCAATTTTGAAAAAAAAAAAAAAAAATCTGAAAGAATAAGGCACCTAAGAAAATTGCCACCATGACCTCAAATTTTGCAATCTACTTCATGCCTGTTCCATTTTATTTTTTCTACAGAAAACTTACAGTATCTATTCATAACCCAGAGTGTGGGAATCAACATCATCAGTGGTTAGAAATAACATATACAATTACCCTTCATAAATTGAAAATCACTACAACAAGGTACACTTATTAAATCGTAATACATCTTGTATAACAAGCCCTTATGATATCAACTAGAGATTTATTCCGACTCCATGACCATCACATAATTAGATTTCCCGAACCCCACTGGCTAAGTGCCCGGAACTATATTCCTGTGCATTTGATAAAACCCATAATACGCCATAATGGAACGGAACTGGTCAGATACACGAACTTGTACCCATGGCAGAATCCTACAGACCATGAATAGTGTTCCACATGGATGGACTATGAATAGTGTTCCACATGGATGGACTCTCTGTCTTCTTTTTCTTTTAAAAATGACGTATGACTAAGCAAAGACGTAATTGAATTTGAGTTCGAGTATGGCTTGGGGGTTTCGGTTGAGGGAGAGAGAGATCATGGTGGGATTAGGCTGAATATGTTTCAAAAGTAGATTTTAATGTTTTTAAGAGTTTCGTCACTTATGAGTTTCAAAACGACGACGATGATGACGACGATGACGATAAAGACGACATACTGACGGTGATGACAAAGGCAGACTGCGAAAAAGTAGTAAAGGTAATAATGATGGTGATGGTGGTAGTGATGATGATGATGATGATGATGATGATGATGATGATGATGATGATGATAATATGATAATGACAATGATGATGATAATGAAGACGATGATGGTGATGATGATGATGATGATGATGATGATGATGATCATTATCATCATCAATCATCATCATCATCATGATAATGCTAATGTCATCAGGCTTGATACATCATGAATTTTTTTTATTACATGTCCAAGTGTATTCCTATAATACACAAATGACGATGAATACTTTAACCCTACCAGTTTTGACCTGACTTTCATGTATTTATTCTGGCTAACATCACACAATTTCATCTATCTTAAGGTGAGCCCTTAAGACCTAGAAGTTTAAATATCAAATAACTAACTCAACCGAGAGTGTTGAATATCCAATAACTATCTAACCGAACTGAATTTATGAATAACTTCGACCGGGAACAGATCCGTATTATAAACGAATTTACTGTTCCAGAATCGAGATAAGACTTTTCCTTTCCCGCTTTGAGGAAAAATATCACCGAGCAGATCCGATAACAGCGTCGCAATCAAAGATGAGAAGAGGATAAGCGTGAGCACCAATGAACCGGGAAGGGGTCTGCTGTCACATTCCCCCGCGCCGTAGCAATATACATACATATATATCAGTTGAGATAACAGTCCAAACGAGGAGGGGAAAGGAGCTCAGCACAGCGGGTGGAGGTGATCAAGTCGTTAGGAAGTTCGATCAGTGACCCAATAGGCCTGGGTTCGAGACCCTTGGAAGAACATTACTTCTCTTGTGGTGGTATTGATCTGGAATTCTGATCTCTCCAGGATCTTTCCTCAGAAAGAGAGAAAGAGAAGAAAGAGAGAGAGAGAGAGAGAGAGAGAGAGATTACGTAGAAAATATGAATATGTATATGTATATATATATGTATATATATAAGTATATGTACAGTATATGTATATGTATATTTATGTGCATATGTATATGTATGCAGAAAGATCACTATAAACAACACGTGATCCACAAATTTTGCTGGTAACCACTAAGGAAATCGGAAGAAAACAGTATATCCCAAGCGCTTTCGTGTAATTCACATCTTCAGGGGAATACAGATGTGAATTACACGAAAGCGCTTGGGATATACTGTTTTCTTCCGATTTCCTTAGTGGTTACCAGCAAAATGTATATGTATGTGTATATGTATATATGTATATTATGTATATATATACATATATATATATATATATATATATATATATATACACACACACCGGGCAATTTTATTCTGCTAAATCCAAGAATCTCGTATTCATACACTCTCGTACTGTACTCATAGTCTCATACTCAAGGGTTAACCTCTAAAGGTACTATTGCCAGTTATTATATTATTGGGGATTCATTATTTTTTAGGAAATCCTGGAATTAAGTGACATACCCGATTGGAAAGGGAATAACGCGTTTATATCTATTAACAAACACGAGATTGCAGTTTCTGGATTTTTTCTATTATCACTACTCACTATAATTTCTTTTGTTTACTGTGTTTGGTTTCCATTTCCAGGAGAAAGTTGCAAGAAACACTTCATTTTCATGAACAATTCATGGTTTAGATGAAGAAGTGCTTTGTCATGGAAGCATGACTTATGATCGGAAAATGTGCAAAACAATTCTGACGAAAAGGATAAAAAAAAAAGTGAAATATTCACGATTGTAAACATTTAACTGCAGACACGGCCTTCCTCTTTGACCTGTGGCGTCAGAACGCCAGGGCGAGTGGCAGTCATCAGTAGTTGTTGGGGGTTTGAAAATGGAGGTTTAAACGTCTCAGGGGCCCTTTGGGCCACTCATCACTTGCTCACCCAAGACATAGTAAAGTGGATCAATTGTGACTGGACTATTTTTCGTAACCAGTTGATTTTCTTCAACTTTCTATCAATTTTCATTGAATTTTAATTTTTCTTATGACAATCAGTTCATTTATATATTTTTTTTATCCATTTTCGTTGTTTGATTTTCTACTTTGGGTGAGGAGATGGAACTAAACAAAAACAGAAACACCGAAACAGACATACAGACACATAGAAAAACATAACACACATATGCACCGAGACATACAGACTGAGGCAAACACATAAGAACAGAGAGACATAGACTGGCAGTAATACAGAAATATAGCTACATAAACACACCAATATATAAACACAGAAATACAATAAATAGATAAATAAATAAATAAACTAAACAGGCGTAATATTGTAGAAATATTAAGAAACATAGAAATACAAAAACGAAGAAATGTCGAAATGTAGGAACGAAAAAATGAAGAAACACGGACAAAAAATATATATATACATAGAAAAAACGGCACAATGCAAAGGACACAATAGCAGATATAGCTAACAGATAACAAAAATATTATAAATGGATTGTTGTACTTACTAGATGTCGAGGATATTCGCAGAAATATTCCATCATAAGTAAAATTCATCACACGTCATCTCTCCTGTGTAAAGAGAAAATGGGAGTCAAACAATCTACGGAATTTTCACATACATTTGTAATCTGAAACTAAAAAGTTTATTACATAAATTGAGTACTGATTGGGTGTGTTTAGGATTGTTTGTCCATGTATATGCATGTATGTATGTCAATGCACAAGTGTGTGTGTGTGTGTGTGTGTGTGTGTGTGTGTGTGTGTGTGTGTGTGTGTGTGTGTGTGTCTGGGCGTACATGTGTTTGTGTGTGTACGTGCGTGCGTGCATGCATGTACGTGCATGTATATATATGTATACATATATACAGTATATATATATATATATATATATATATATATATATATGTGTGTGTGTGTGTGTGTGTGTGTGTGTGTGTGTGTGTGTGTGTGTGTGTGTGTATGTGTGTCTGTGTGAATGAAAATTAATAGACCAAGATCAATTAACAATAAACAAATAAATGCATAAATATATAAGTAAATATATGAATAATTGATAATATGATAAACAAAAAATAGGTAAATAATGATTAGATATATGAATAGCTATATAGATAAATAAATAAATGAATGAATGAATCAATAAATAGATAAACAAGTATATAACTCACTATGCAAATAAATAGATGAATAAATTTATAAATAAATATATAGATAGATAACTAAAAAAATTAATTAACCAATAAATGGATAAACAAGTAAACAATGATATAAATTAATAGATAAATGAATATTGATAATATAGGATAAATAAGGAATTAGATAAACATATAATAATAATCCAAGAATTGATGGCAAAATTATCACATTTTTCCACAACCTCGTCTGAGAACTCTTTTCCAGTAAGTAGGCTATTGGAAAGTTACATCCTTCAAGACACTTGTCTGATGAAGAGAGAATCCCTCGAGTTGGTCAGGAAGGTCCTGTACACGATGCAAATGAGACACATCTCAGTCAAACAAGGTCCTTTGGATTCAGTCACACACACACGTACCCCGAAACAGGCAGTGGACGGGCACCCTCAGCCCTCTGCCGGATGCCAAAGCTCGTCGAGAAGGTTTTGTATATCATTATCTTTCATTAGAGTTGTTCTCGACCTTCATTTCTGATGGTAATGGTTACTTCTACTTCTTGTGATTTACTTGTGTTGATCTCTTGTTGACTGTATTAGAATGAAAATGGGATTATCTTGGGAGAGTTTCTCCAAAGATACATGAATGTATGATACATAATAACAAATCATTGTAATGTTCAGCATGTATGTTATCTAAACGAACATTATCAGTGTAATGTATAGAGATTGTCTCTCTCTCTCTCTCTCTCTCTCTCACACTCTCTCTCCCTCTCGCATCTTTTCATGGTGTGTATAACCAAGTTTCATTTCGAATGGATAAATGCCACTTTCTTTAGGTGACCACACTTATACTCTCATACTTTTTTTTCAAAAGATGATTCATACTGTAATACGATTTCTTCACATTAACTGCAAGAGACAGAGGAAGAGGAGTTTATTTCCATTGTGGTATAAAACAACTTTCAAACTAGCTTTTAAGGAGTCCGCAAACAAACTTGATTTCTTATGTTGTGTTCGGAGTAAAACGTCTCTATAACAGAGCAAACACCATCACAAAACACCCAACCATCTTTAAGAGTTTTTGCAAACACCTTGATGATCACGATGAAGACCAACTTTAGTTTCTTTCTGGCGAGCTCCAGCTCTTTAACCTTTGACCTTTGACCTTTAAACCCAAATGTTTGGTCCGCTTCTTACACAAATCCAAATCACGGACGAGATCATTAAGATCTTGACTCAGCAAAGAGGATCCACTTGAGGAGAAGTTTGCATTAAATGTTGGGTCCATATTGTTCTTTATTTGGTCTATTCGCTTCATTAAACCGAACGCACAACAGGGGCGTGAGATTGTCCACAAAGATAAAGGATTACAAAGGATTACAAAGGCGGAGAATGCCGATAGAAGACCTTTTGGTCCATAACTAAGTCGGATGCGAAAAAAAATATAATAATGATAAATAAAGAATAAATAAACAAATAGATAAATAAATAGAATTATGATAATATAGATAATGATAAATAAAATGAATAAATACATAGGTATAATTAAATAATAAACAAACATGTAAATAGTAAATAATAATAAATTGAGATATAACTAATAATAAACGAAAATCAAGCAAATAATGATAAACAGACATATAAATACAAACAAATAAACAAATAATATAGAATAAATGTTAAGGTACAGCACATAACAACATTATCATCACCCGATCAATGTCATGTTTGTTGGAGGTTCTGTTATAAGTAGTTTCTGACTGTGAGGTACAGGCCATATAGAAAACGGTAAGTGAAGCTTTTAAACTGAAATCTTACGCGTAATCTTTGATCTTTTCTTCTTCCAAACCGTAGAAATGACAAAAGGCATGCAGTGTGGATTTTACAAAGGATTACAAAGGCGGAGCATGCCGACAGGAGACCGTTTGGTCCATATCTAGGTCGGATGCGAAAAAAAATCATAATAATAAAATAATAAATAAAAACTATAATAATGTAAATAAAAAAAATACATAAATAAATGCATAGGTATAGTTAAATAATAAACAAACAGGTAAATAGTAAATAATGATATATTGACATATAACTAATAATAAATGAAAATCAAATAGACAAATGATAACAAAACAAAAACAAATAATATGAAATAAATTATGATCATTATAGCATCTTGCTTAGGTGTCTATCTAAATGATTCTTAAAGCTTAGAACTGAACTACATTGCACTACCTGTGCAGGAAGTTTATTCCATTCATTAACTACACGGTTGGCTGTAAAACGCCTGGCATCTGTGAAACAATGAATATAGGTGCACATCTGTTATGTTGGTAACTCACTTTACAATCATTGTAATGTTATAAATTTTTTGGTGAGGGAAGTGAAATAATGCATTTTTTTAATCAAATCATCGCAGACGTAGCAGAAATTATTTTGACTGTGAACACAGTTTCTTGTCGTTGTAGTTGTGGATGCAGTCTGTGCACAACAATTAGGTACACAAAATCACAACCTATAAAGTGGAAAAAAAAAAAAAAAATCTTTTGACATTGAGTTCTATACTTCAGCTGACAGATGATTGTTACGAGGGATCGGATTTCCGATACTAACTTTCTGGAACCACTGATAACTCACTTATCTTGGCTTTTGCTTGCAAAGTGAAGTGATTGTATTTGACAAACGGTGAAAATAGCCTTGATTTTTTTTTCTTCTTCTTCTTTCTAAATGCTCCATAGAACACTAGGACATGTGCAATATGCCTAGGTGGGCGAGAGTTTTTTGGAAAAAAAAAAAAAAAAAAAAAAAATATATATATATATATATATATATATGTATACGTACATACATATTACTAATGTAATATACAGACAAATGTCTGAAATGCTAAGACATTAAGATATTTTTTCATAATCAAGATAATGGAAGGACACAAAACCTTCGGTTTCGATTTCCATTGACGACAAAGACCAGAAAGAAAGACAGCGTACTAGATTTCACAAAACCACACTAACCAACGCACTTATTAAGCACGTATGTACACATGGATGTACACTCACGCACACATTCATGTACGTACGCCCACGTACTTACCTTTGTATTGGTGTGTACATTCCCGACTGTATAAGACAGCCCTTAGTTTTCATTTTTGCAAAGCCGGGGACAATGTTCATGCCGATACATAATTCATATAATCCTTTTACAGCGGCCAAAACCGCATAGACAAAAAATAAAAAACCTCAGGAAGAATTGGCCATATCACTCTGTCTTGTCGTCAAGTCGCACTTCCTGATTGGCTAATGTCATCCTTAATGGTCATAGACACTTCAGACCGTGACTCGGCATGACCCAAGCTTCTGACCTCGTGACCTGGCTTGTGTGCTCCTTCCTTCTCTGGAAGCGAGGTCAGCTGCCAGGGCGTCTTCTTGATATCATAGGCAATTTTTTTTTTTTTTTTTTTTTTTTTTTTTATACAATTTCCTTGTGGCTACTTATGGAATGGAAGGTTTCGGTGAATATAAGAAAGAGGATTTTTGATTTTCTGTTTTTTTTTTGTTTTTTTTTAGGTTGTGGTGAAGTTGACGAGGGAGCTGAAAACATATCATATATGGAAGAATGATGTTTGCAAAAGGATTTTCTTTTATACTCTCCAGTCGTGTGTAGGAGTTCTTGATGTAAATTATTTGAAGGACATAGTTCAAATAAGACAAAATGAAACACTGAATGTTCAGATATTGCGATAAGAAATTAATATACCAAAAACAATTATTAGAATACAAAGAAAAGCATTACCTTAAAAATTCTCTCATTCAAGAAGATAACATGGAAGTAAGCACATATATACGATAACATACACACATATACAAACATGCACACACACACACAGGGCTGAAATAATTTCAGTATCACTGCACTGTGGGTCGTTACTCCAACTCTCGTGGGCAGATAGTTGTCATATATGAGCTCTCTTCTGGGAGGGAAATAGCAGTCGATCACGAGTCCAACACGTGATGCAAGACCATGGTGGTGAATCTCACAAACACACACGCACACATACACGACTCGGTGGCGCAGTTGGTAGAGCGCTGAACTACTAGCATGGTGGTGACCGTAGTACTTGGTTCAAATCCTGCCCAGGGCCGAAATTATTTCGGTACCGCTGCGCTTTGGGTCGTTACTCTGACTCTCATGGGCGGGGAGTTGGGTGTGTGTGTGTGTGTGTAAGGTCATAGCATTACCCATAGATCGGACCTACGAGCTCTGAGCTCTCTTCCAGGAGGGAAATAGCTGTCGATCACGAGTCCAACACGTGATCCAAAGACCAAGTGAATACACACACACACACACACACACACACACACACACACACACACACAAAACATAGCTACAGAAGAGATCTGAAGAAAAACAGTTTTCCTCATAGAGTGGTGGACACTTGGAACAAACTGGACAATCAATGTGCGCAAAAACCATTCATGAGTTTAAGAGCAAACTAGACACTGCGAGATACAAAGGCGGGACACCACGAGCGTAGCTCCCCTTCCCGCAAGATACAACTAGGTAAAACTAGGTAAATACACACACACACACACATATGCACCCATATACAAAATCAACTCGTCAACGTCTTACCAAATGTGAAGCGACCTTCGCACCTTCTTCCAAGAACACCCGAGTCACCCCAGACCATCGGCGCATCCTTTCATTCAGGGCTCCTTCTCGACAGGTGACCAACATATACTCAAAGATAGAAGCTCTAGAGCAGCGTTTCCCAACCTGGGGTGCTAGCACCTCCTGGAGGTGCTGAAATCAATTACAAGGGGTGCTGGGAAGTGATGCACACGAAAATCACATTAACATATGTATCATTGATTACCTACTTGTGCATATTTGACTTTTCCCATGCTATTTTAATTTTCTAGGGTGTTCTTATTTCTTCTACAAACAAGATTGTCAATTTGTTTCACTTCTAAGGAATCAAGAAAATAAATCAACAAACATTACACTTCGCTTTCTTTTTATCCTTCTAATAACAAGATAAGGGTGCTGGACTGCTTAGATACGACAACAGGGGGTGCTATGATCGGTAAAGGAAACGGTGCTCTAGAGGTAGCCAATTACCCTCGAAAGTCTGGAGACAACGGGAATGCTAAACTCGCTATAGTACCTCTATATCTCTAAGATTCATGAGGTCTTAAGAATGTAACTTAAGAACGTAAGAACCGAGGAGACTGCAAGAGACCATAAGTCATACACTAGGCAGTTCCATGTCCCTTACCACCTGTCATTCCTATCCATAAAGTTGTCAAATCTCTTCTTAAAACAACCAATTCTTTCAGCACTCACTACTACATGGTTACTAAGTTTATTCCATTCGTTAACCACTCCACTGGTAAACCAATTCATGCCTATTTCCTTCTTAAACCTAAATTTATCCATTTTAAATTTATTACTACGAGTCTTGTTCTGCTGCGCTTTCTGTGTTGACTTCGTTTGATTCCTCAAAATTCCAGAGTTCTTCGTTAAGATAATGTCGTGAACTCTGCTTCAAGTTTACATTAAACTATGTTTTATTTTAATATATATTTTCTCCTTGCCATTCTTCAATCTTTGTTTGCAATAATTGTACCCACGTTGTTCCTAGACCACGCAAATGGAAATCATCGATGAATTTAAAATGTTTTTATTAAAAATTTTGTATTTAGATGAATTACACCACCTAGCAAATTTTGGATGTAAAGGGTAACGCACTTTCCTCTCATTCGCTTAGTTGCGGGTTCGAATCCCGCACTTCTATACGATTCCCATAAGCGCACAAGGCAGAGGTGGTGACTTCGACTGCAGCTACTCAGCGCCTCCTGGCGTATGCTCCTCCTCTTCTTCTAAAATTGGCACAGATCTGCCGAGAAATATCGACATTGTTTTCAAACTTTTGCTCTTCTTATAGATGATGTTAGGAGTTTATCTAGAAGTGAATCAATTCCTTGCTGGACGAATTTTAATAGCCTGGGTATGTGGCATTCACTAAGAGCCTGGAAGCTCGTAAATGTCGAGGTTACCCCCCTTACAGTAGCACGAAAAGAAAATATGATTTGTTGGTCAGTCATAAGACCCGTTGGATAACTCTTCCCTAATGCCAAGTTTTATAACTTAACTGATAATCTCGGATGGGGAACAGAGTCACAGACTTCGAGAAAATCCACAAATAACTAGTTTATGTTTCTAGTACACTAATTTCTCTAGATATCCACATTGAATAATTCTGGTTACCTATTTGTGTTCGTGTTTCTAGTACATTTGTTTCTTTAGGTATCAACATTGAATAATTCTAGTCACCTATTTGTGTTCATGTATCATCCAAGGAACTTTATTTATGCTTAACAACTGACAATTCTATTCAGTTGAGGGGAGATCTCCATGCAAGAATAGGTTAAAGACACTTTGACTAATTTGTATCTGTGCTGCTCTTTAGTAATTTTATTCTGGTCAGCTCCAGACGAATTTACTCCTTCATGTAACCAATTTTGTTGAGTTTTGCTTCTTGAATTAGTTATTGTAAATGACGCCAGGATATTCTATTCACCTGAAGGGGAACTACTTAAAGCTCCTATAACGTGCTTGGTGAGGTGACGGCTTAGCCTCAGGCTGAGTCTCGGTTCGATTCCGGGGGCGATGTCCTGAAAGACCATATATATATATATATATATATATATATATACATATATATATATATATATGTATATATATATATATATATATATATATATATATATATATATATGATAATTCCATGACAGTCACATGTAGGATTCGAACCCACTGCTTCAGCCACCGGTAAGATAACCTTCACAATGCCTGAACCCTCTCGACCACCGAGGCTAATATATATATATGTATATATATATATATATATATATATATATATATATATATATATATATATATGTGTGTGTGTGTGTGTGTGTGTGTGTGTGTGTGTGTGTGTGTGTGTGTTTGTGTGTGTGTATTGAAGTAAGGAAGACAAACGAATGGAAAGATGGTGAGGTAAACACAGAGAACAGTTGTATTTTTTATTCCCTGACGGTTCGTCCTTACCAGGACATCCTCAGAGTCTGAGGATGTCCTGATAAGGAGGAAACGCCAGGGAACAAAAAATCCAACTGTTCTCTGTGTTTACCTCACCACCTTTCCACCCATACACACACACGCACACACACACACACACACACACACACACACACACACACACACACACACACACACACACACACACACACACACACATATATATATATATATATATATATACATATATATATACACAAATTTTTTCTTTAAATATAATGTATTTTTTCAGTATTATGTGTGAGAAACAATATGAGTCAAGTGACCACCATTTTCCTGCTCCCAAATAGTCTCTTTCCAGAGCCTGAATTTGTGATCAGGAAAATGGTCACTTGAGTGATGTTGTTTTTCATATATAATACTGAAAAAATGCATTTATTATATTATGAATGTAATAATAACAAAGATAAAAAATGTATGTATCTTTTTATATCATTCAGTCGTGCAGCGGCCATTCTATATATATATATATATATATATATATACATATATATATGTATATATATATATATGTATACATTTATGTATATATATATATATATATATATATCGATAATTTTTATGACAGTTGCATGCAGGGTTCGAACCCGCTGTACTCGGCTATCCGTAAATTACCTGTACGGTGCCACTACAAAAATTATCGGTTTGATGTCGCTGCCAGTAGCGTATTTCTCTCATATATATATACATATATATGTATATACATATATATATGTACACACACACATATATATATATATATATATATATATGTATATATATATGTGTGTGTGTGTGTGTGCAAAATAACCACAGGAGAAAGGAAACTTGTGGACAGTAAGTACTTTCGTATATTACATCTTCAGTCTGAAGATGTAATATACGAAAGTACTTAATGTCTACAAGTTTCCTTTCTCCTGTGGTTATTTTGCATTTTTGTATCACGGTGATGTGATTGCTTGCATATGTATGTATATATATATGGTTGGGTATACAGGCGAGTTTCCTCTTTAGTTTACGGTGATGATCATTTAAGAGGATTTTTGTTATGTGATGTTACTCAACATGATTTCTGTAAATTTTTTTGTCAACATCATCTCCAACTGGTGCTGTAAAGGTCAGGTGAGCTAAAGTAGATTCGAGTTTAATCCTTTTCCTGCAAAGGTCGAATAAAATCATCTGACGGCAGGTAGACATATCGAAATTATTCACCGTAGAGAAGGAGTTAAAAGTAGACAGCGGAAAAAACAACAACAACGTGGAATTCCGTCGAGAGTTTAGTCGACTTGAGTTCTATTTCCAGCAAGCAACCATTTCCCACACAATTAATTCGAGGAGAAGATAATCGATGAGTCATAAATGCTGACGATGTTAGCATGAGTTTGCAAGAAACGTTTAATGACAAGAGTCCCTTGTCTCATCTAAAGATGACCAGGAAACGAAACCAAGAAACATGTGAGGAGCGTACGCCAGAAGGCGCTGAGTAGCTGCGGCTGAAGTCGTCACCTTTGCCTTAATATGCGCTTAGACCGTTGGGAGTAAGTAAATGGGCTATCACACTGGGCTATTTTTCCTCCAGCATTTTACCTTCAACTTTCATCTGAATAACTAGAATATGACTTCACTTACAGAAATCTAGTCTTCTCTAAGAACATTTCACGGCCATTTACACGCTCAAACGGTTTGTCAAACATGTATTTGAAGTGATGTTTGACCATGTGAATGGGGTATTTGGTTGCCAAACACGTTTGTCAATTGTGTTTGACCACAAAATACCCCATTCATACGGTGACACACAACTTCAAACACTTGTTTGACAAACCGGGTTTGACAAACCGTTTGATCGTGTGTAAATGGCCTAACAATCGTATAGGTTTGCTGTCTCTTTGTTCTTCATATTTGGAGATTTTGGAAAATAAAATATTGTAACCGAAGTTGTTTTTACTCAAACTCTCAACGACAGGAGCTGGCAAAACCCGTGGAAGCCCATTGTGATAGCCCTTAACAAGCACTCACTGCTGGGAATAGCAGAGACATACGAGACTCGAACCCACAACTAAGGAAATGCGAGACCAGCAGGCTTCCTATGACGCCAGCAGCGCTCGACAGACGATGTGGATTGGTAGAGGCGTGCGGGATTCGAACCCACAACTAAGGGAAACGCAGTAAACGAATCGACCGAACTAACTTGGATCTTTGAAGGTGGGGAGGGGGCTGTCTTTAAACGGCATCTTATCTTAAACCGGTTTAGCGTAAGAAGGTTACCGTAGTAAAAAGATAACGGGGTCACCTTAGTAAGATAATTAGATTTTTTTTTTTTTGTAATTAGCATGATCGAGCTAATTACACAAATTTCAAACTTCTTTCACAATAGAAGCCATTCCAATACACCAACGACAACTTTACATGCATTACTTCTGACCTTACGGACAACCTTACCAAGCAAGATCAAGCCACCGCGGTACAGAGGTACAGAGGTCGTACCGCTACTCAGAGGGTAGGCCGGTCCTGCAATGGACCACTAAGGCTGAACTTCATATAGGGGGAATGGACTGTAGTTTACCAGCGCTTCTATCCTCGTCGACAATCTCACTTGGGAATGGCTGAGACAAATAAAGACACTTGATTGTCCAGGATCTCCTTGAGATCCCGTTTTCTAATCAAAATTCCCGTTTTCTCCCAGAGATCCCGATTTTTTCACAGAGATTCCGTTTTCTAATTAAGATCACGTCTTCTCCCTGACATCCCGTTTTCTCCTAGAGATCCCATTTTCTAGTGAAGATCCCGTTTTCTCATTGAGATCCTGCTTAATTAACTAAATCTCATTTTCTATTATCCAATTGTTTTCGTTGTATGTTATCTTATTTCATCTTTATTCATTTTCCACTTGACAATTTTGTTTAGTTTAGAGCCGTCAATGGTTTCTAAAAGGTTAATTTTGTTATAATAGTAAAATCTAAGTGTCTTCTAATCTCTCCATCTCACTACTCTTTACCATTCATAAAAGAATTTTTCCAATTGTCATAGCGTCATTGCATCTTAGCATAGTAACACTGTCTATAGAAGAGACGAATGCAAGACAATAAGATCTATATTTCACATCTATATCTATATTGATATCTATATCTATATTCATATCTATATATCTACATCTATCTATATATATCTATATCTATATATCTTACCAACCAACTTGTTAAAGAAAGTGAACAATAACTGTTCACTGGATCTTCATAAGGACGAAAACATATGTTCAAGGAAACAAACACATACACATGTACACACACACACACACACACACACACACACACACACTAACACACTTGGTCGGATGTATGAAGTCACTTATATAGTCGTGTTTGTAGAACTCCCATGAGATGGATGGTTAATATAACCAAGATAACTAAAGAACATGCAATAGGAGATAAAGGCACACTATTTCTAAAGAAGCAATCAATTTTG
>NC_134793.1:22929099-22934099 GCF_046742065.1 Oratosquilla oratoria | reverse complement strand
ACCGTGTGTGTGTGTGTGTGTGTGTGTGTGTGTGTGTGTGTGTACGCGTTTGTGTATGTGTATTGATTTATTGATTCTTTTCTTTATTGATCTATCTATTAATTCATTCATCTATTTATTTATCCATTAATATATTTGTTCATGTATACATTCGTTTATCTATTTTTGAATTTATCTACTAGCTGTCGTCTTTTTTAATTTCTCTCTGTATGAGACCCACTTTTGAAACTCTTTTGTCCACCCCTGTGGTTGCAATCCCCAGGTCGAGTACAGCAATTTCAGAACTTTCTATAACTACTCCATTTCATCTCTCACAACTTTTCTGAATTTCATTCGCATTTGTCATTTTAATCTCAATTTGATCTTGTTCCAGACAAATTCTTCCTACTGCAACAAAGAGATAAATTATAACTTTCTCGGTTCTCTCTTTCTCTCTCTCTCGCTCTTTCTTTCTCTTTTTCTCTGCCTGCCTGACTTTCAGTTCATCCTGTGTGTGTGGTTCTGTGTGTGTGTGTGTGTGTGTGTGTGTGTGTGTGTGTGTGTGTGTGTGTGTGTGTGTGTGTGTGTGTGTGTGTGTCTATGTGTATGAGTGTGTCTGTCTTTCTAAGTGTGTGTGCATGTGTGTGGTCTATGTGTGTGTGTGTGTGTGTGTGTGTGTGTGTGTGTGTGTGTGTGTGTGTGTGTGTGTGTGTGTGTGTGTGTGTGTGTGTGTGTGTGTGTGTGTAAAACTGAAACATTGACCGTACAGCATCGAATCCCTTTATAAAAGTATCGTATAAAGTTATAAGTCTTTCGATCCTCGGTAGTTAGGGTGGTAAGAAGTCGGACTGCTAACCCAGGAGGCTCGGGTTCGGTGCCCAATCGCAAAAGACAGATATTCTTTGATAATACATATATACATATATACATACACATACGCACATACATACATATATACATACATACATGCATACATACACGCATACATACATACATATATATACACATACATACATGTTTTCTTTTGTGTTTATGAATACTCTCTTTCTCTTTCTTTCTCTCTCTCTCTCCCTCTCTCTTTTACGAGTGTATGAGTATACCATATATTTTTCCAATGCCTCAGCCTTCCACAAGACGCGCGCGCACACACACACACACACACACACACACACACACACACACACACACACACACACGCACACACGCACACACACACACACACTTACACAATAAATTACAATCGCGTACACATGTTTCCTTCCCCTTCCTCTCCCTTTCCTCTTATCTTCTCGCTTGTCGCTCCGACTCCCACTGGGAAATCCCGACAACTCCCACATGTTATGGATTGTGTCGAGGTGTTGTTGGTGATGAGGGAGGAGTGGGAGGGATGGGAGGAGTGGGAGGGATGGGAGGGACGGGAGGAGTGGGAGGGATGGGAGGAGTTGGAGGGATGGGAAGAGTGGGAGAGATGGAAAGAGTAGGAGAAATGGGAGGAGTGGGAGAGATGAGAGGAGTGGGAGGGATGGGAGGAGTGGGAGAGATAGGAGGAGTAGGAGAGATGGGAGGAGTGGGATGGATGGGAGGAGTAGGAGAGATGGGAGGAGTGGGAGGGATGGGAGGAGTAGGAGATATGGGAGGAATGGGAGGGATGGGAGGAGTAGGAGATATGGGAGGAGTGGGAGGGATGGGAGGAGTAGGAGATATGGGGGGAGTGGGAGGGATGGGAGGAGTAGGAGATATGGGAGGAGTGAGAGGGATGGGAGGGGTAGGAGATATGGGAGGAGTGGGAGGGATGGGAGGAGTAGGAGATATGGGAGGAGTGGGAGGGATGGGAGGGGTAGGAGATATGGGGGGAGTGGGAGGGATGGGAGGAGTAGGAGATATGGGAGGAGTGGGAGGGATGGGAGGAGTGGGAGGGATGGGAGGAGTTGGAGGGATGGGAGGATTTGCTGTCCTCATGTGGGAAGATGTCTATTCTGTGCCTTCCTTTCGTGCCGTGTAGTCCTGTTCCTTTCATTCCTCCTGTCCTTAGACGATTCTATTACCCATATTGGCCTAATAATTCCCTCTTCCTACCTCTGGCTACCCAGGCATTTAGGGCAAAGGTTGTGGCTTCCATCGTCGACAAGCACCCTTTCATGTAATTGACTCAACTCAAGAACACAATACCATAAGAACTGAGGAGACAGCAAGAGACCATAAGGCATACATTAGGCAGTTCCATGTCCCTTACTAACTGTCATTCCTATCCATAAAGTTAGCTAATCGTTTCTTAAAACAACTAATAGTTTCAGCGTTCGCCTACAAAGTTACTAAGCCTATTACATTCATTAACCATTATTTGGTTAACCAGGCCTTGCCTATTTCTCTCTCAGACCTAAATTTGTCCAATTTGAATCCATTACTACGAATCCTGACCTGGTGTCTTAATATGATGACCTTGCCTACATCACTCTTTTTTAAAGCCTTCGTGTCTAGATCGCGAAGATATGAAGGAAATGATAATTGATGTTAAAGTTAACATTTGTCCATGGAAACAAATTGATGTTTACGTCTAAATTAACGAGGCCCCTTCCATTTGCAACCGTGCCTCATATGGCGAGATTCAATCTCGGAGCATTTGATATATTATTGCCAATTGATAGCAGGATATGGCAATGGCTGAGCCTTCATTTGTGAAATGTTGAAAACAGCAATAAAGAACCGAGAGGCGCTGTGAAGAAAATCAATCGGATACCTTCACAAGACTGCAAATTGCAATTTATGGTGCAAATTGCAATTTATGGTGCAGAGGCCAATTGATCTGTGATCAATGGGGATAAATGGTGATACAGTGAAAGGCATTGGGGAGGTGTTAGGATGGGTGAACGGGTGCGGAAGAGGTTGTGATGGAGATTACGACCGGAACAGTGACAAGTCTGTTTTCCATTTCTGGGGAAGATTCTTTTTCGACAACCTGGGCTGTCAAAGCACTTAGGGCAAAGTTTTCGGAGACAAAAAAAAAAAAAAAAAAAAAAAAAATATCTGGAGATAGTACTACATCAAAGAGATTTAAGAAGGAAATAGGCCAGAACTGATTTACCAACAGAGTAGTTAACGAATGGAATAAACTTAGTAACCATAGAGTAAGCACTGAAACAATTGGCTGTCAAAGCACTTAGGGTAAAGTTGTCGATAAAAAAAAAAAAAAAAATTATATATATATATATATATATATATATATGTATATATATATATATATATATATATATACATATATATATATATATATATATATATATCCCGGCAATAGTACTACATCAAAGAGTTTTAAGAAGGAAATAGGCCAGAAATGATTTACCAACAGAGTGTTTAACGAATGGAATAGACTTAGTAACCATGTAGTTAGTAAGCGCTGAAACAATTGGCTGTTTTAAGAAAAGGTTAGATAATTCTATGGATGGTGATGACAGGTAGTATGGGACATGTAACTGTCAAGTGTAGGCCTTATGGTCTCTTGCAGTTTCCTCCATTCTTACGATCTTGTGGAGTCGTTGGAGAGGTAAAAAGTAGTGATGTGCCGATACCGATACCGATACCGATATTTTGCGCATTGCTCACAATGCCTTGTACTTTATTGTGCACTTTTTCATAAAGCTCTGGGATAGTTGTGTTAGAGATGTATTTCCTGCTTGGGATCTTATAGTTTGGTTTTAAGTGATTAAGGAGCCTAGCAAATCCCAGATCTTCTACAATAGATATAGGTTGACAATCTATTGTGATCATTTCAGCAATATATTTGTGTACCTCTTTTGCTGGAGCACTGTTGATGTCCCAAATCTTTTTGTACTGGAGAGTAGCTTCAAGAGTTGGCTGTTGAGATACCTGTTTTGCACTTGAACAGCCTGTTTGACTTTGACTAGAAGTTGAAGTTGAAATTTTTAGCTTTTTGGTAGGTGGAACATTTAAGAATGAGGCAAGTGTTGGGTTTGATTCAGCTGCTTTTTTCTGCTCCAATTCGGCATTTCCAAACTCATCAGGATGTTTATGTTGAAGATGCTTTCTAATATTTGTTGTTGTTTGGGTTTGCCTGTTTATTCCTCCTCTGCTTAATATTGTATTACAGAAATTACAGGATACTTTTGAAGAATCATCTTTGCATACTGTCACTAGATTCCATATAACACTTTGCTTTGACTTAGGCATTATTGCTAATTCTGGCAATTCTAATTGTAATTTAATAAATTTATCACAATATTGACTATCTGAAAAATGCAAGTTCAAATATTAAATATAAATAAATAATTACAATAAATAAATATTAAGAATGAGATCGAAAAGGGTAATAGGATAATAGCCATCAGCTAGCTCTCTTCTCTTCTTACATAAGACGCAAATGATTCCACAACCACATGGCGTGAAAGACATCCTTTACTTTATATATTTATATAATTATTTATTTGTTTCATGAATGAAAGTAATTTAACTTAAATTTTCTCTCAAGGTATCGGTATCGGTATCGGTATTTATTTTTCAATACCGATACCGATATACCGATACCTTCTATTTTACCGATACCAATATATACCGATACCGATAGCTTGAAAATAAACCGATATTTACCGATACCGATACCGATACCGAAGCTTCGGTACATCACTAGTTTTTAAGAGAGATTTAAAGAGGGCAGTAGAAAGTAAGAATCATAGAAGTTAAACGAGATCAGCATTTTTCTTTTCTAAATGGGTGTGTCCGTCTGTATGTGTGTGTGTGTGTGTGTGTGTGTGTGTGTGTGTGTGTGTGTGTGTGTGTGTGTGTAGTTATAAAGACACACAGAGGGAGAAAGAGAAAAAAAAAGGAGATAGTAAAAGAGGAAGAGAAGGAATGAGAAAAAGAAGAAGAGAAGAAAAGAGAAAAGGAGGAGGAGAAAAGGGAAGAGAAAAGAGAGAGAGAGAGAGAGAGAGAGAGAGAGAGAGAGAGAGAGAGAGAGAGAGAGAGAGAGCGAGAGAGGAAACCTGTGCACCTGCACCTACTATCATATA
>NC_134793.1:22916599-22924099 GCF_046742065.1 Oratosquilla oratoria | reverse complement strand
CTAGTGACGGTGATAAGATAATCAATCAATTGCTAATATTCAACTCGAGATATCTCCATTTTTTGAAGATTAGTTGATATCAATCGATTCGTAAAAAGTGGAGAGGTTTCTTCTATTATTGTTTTGACTTCCGCTAGTTCATTCATAAGAAGAATTCTACTGCTGGGTATGGGGTTTGATTGCTAATAGAGGTGTTCAAGTGGATCAAAGGCTTTAACAAGGGTGATGCAAACAAGGTCATCATATTAAAACAACAGGGCAAGACTCGCAGTAATGGTTATAAACTGGACAAATTTAGATTTAAAAAGGAAATAGGCAAGAATTGGTTTACTAATTGGGTGGTCGACGAATGGAATAAACTTAGTAACTATGTAGTAATCGCTGAAATTATCAGTTGTTTTAAGAAACGATTAGACAACTCTATGTATGGGGATGACAGGTGGTGATGGATACGGAACTGCCTAGTGTAGGCCTTATGGTCTCTTGGAGTCTCCTTCATTCTTATGTTCCTATAATCTCTGTTCATCTTTCACCATTACAGCCCTCCAGGTCCGTATTCTTTCTCCATACAGCTGGCACCAACTGGTACCAGCTGTGAGGAAAGACCAGATTTAGAACCCTTTGCTTTTTTTTTTTTTGTTATACAATGTCTCTCTCGCAATTTTTTATACTTTCTCTATCATACGTTTCATTTTGAACAGTGATAATGACGGACACTCTTTGATGTAATAAGTTAAAGATAAACTAAGAAAAAGAACCTCATTATTTTTTTTTTCTTTAATGGTTCCGGGTATCAGCGTTCATATGAAAACGTTTATGATGAGTAATGACTTTCAAGTGAGCCTTGTTTCTCTTCGGCTATTTTTTTTTTTTTTTTTTTTTTTTTTTTTTGCTTTCCGATACTTTACGACCATCAGATACGAACGTCTTTTGTTTTTTGGTCTGCAAGAATCGAGGAACAGGCGTAGCTTACTCTGGTAATGTGTTCAGGAATTTATGCCTGGAGGAGTGCAAGTTTCCATCAAGTAAGTTATTTCTTCCTTTCAATATACATAATGCTATCTTATTACACACATATACTATAAATATAAAAACACTGTGCTAATGCATAGGGTAATGTTTATATAAAGGTATAGAAGAATTCTTATAGTTTTGGATGCATAAGTACACTCGTATGTTTTATTTCATACACGTCCATATTTGTTTACATGTGCATGACTAAACGAACACACACACACACACACAAGCATGCATGCGTGTATATTATTTACGTATTATATATATATATATATATATATATATATATATGTATAATATATATATATATACATATATATATGTATATATATATATATGTATATATAATATATATATACATATATACATATATATTTATATATATATATATGTATGTATATGTATAAACTTATATGCATGTGTATATATATGTATACATAGTGTGAGGGCGGAAGAAGACGGCACGCGTCTTAATCCCAGTTTATTCGCCACAATTCTTGCCCTAGTGCTTCTTCAGGAGCTCTTGGGCGAAACTAGTCAAGAATAAACTCGGATTAAGCTTCAGGTCATCCTTTCCCAACCTCGCCAGCTTGTTGCCGGTGTCTCACCTCATATATACAAACACATACACACACACAAACACACATACACACAGTATCACTGCGCTGTGGGTTGTTACTCCAACTCTCGTGGGCGGGGAAATGGGTGTGTGTGTGTGCGCGTGAGGTCACAATATTACCCATAGATCGGTCATATATGAGGTCTGAGCTCTCTTCCGGGAGTTGAATAGATGTCGATCACGAGTCCAACATGTGACCCAAGACCATGGTGAATCTCTCTCTCTCTCTCTCTCTCTCACACACACACACACACACACTCACACACAAACATACATACACACTCACAGACACGCGCGCACACACACGCACGTATATATATATATATATATATATATATATATATGTGTGTGTGTGTGTGTGTGTGTGTGTGTGTGTGTGTGTGTGTACACGTGTGTGTGTGTGTGTATGTAAGTACAAAGTAATAAATCATATGACCAATATTCTTGTTTGGTAATTGATAGCGTCACGTCCTATCTGCTTTATCAACTACGGTGATGATTGACAACACGTTCTGGTGCTATACTGTACTGGAGACGAAAAGTAAGTTCCCGTGGACAATGAATAAATAAATGAATAAATAAGTAAAAAATAAATTAAATAAATAAATAGGTAAATAAATAGATAGATAGATAATATGAAATAGATCAAATAAATATATAAATAAATCGCCTATATACAAAATTTAAAAATATTTATTGTTTCCTAAGTTTCTTAGTGTCAAGATTAGTTCATCACCAGAAAATAGTAGTGATGTGTGTGTGTGTGTGTGTGTGTGTGTGTGTGTGTGTGTGTGTGTGTGTGCGTGTGTATGTGTGTGTGTGTGTTTGATGTTTGCTTATGTATCTGTGAGACAGACTCACTCAGCATAGTGATCCAGTCTGAAGAATATGTAATTCATTCTTATCACATTCTCTACTAAACATGCTACTATTGAATTATCTACTGTATGCTCACTGGCATTCCATAGTACTGATCATGCATAGGTTACTAGAAAAAAATTCTGTTTTACATCGTGGGGTTCCCCATACAGAGGACTTTGTAACGTGAAATTTTATTAACTATTCACTTGGTCCAACTCGCTGGTGGCAGAGTTCCAACTGCCGTCACCTCGACCTCCGCCACAAACAGCGACGCTCTAACCCGTTCCAAATCGGGTTAAGGTCAAAGTCAAGGAGACTGTTTTGGACATTTTTTTGTTTAATTAAAGTATATCATTTCTGTTCTTTCTATTACACATAATCCTCCATAAGAACTCATGATGATCAACCCCTTATCAAAGCAGAAGAAATTTGTTTCTGTAATGAATTGTAGTTTACCAGTGGTCCTCTCCTTTTTGGGGAAGTCTCGCGCCGACGGAGTCGTGCAAACGTTCCGATCCTCTTAAGATAGATATGCTATAACAGGGAGCCGGGAAAATGGGCTTAAATTCCCTAAATCATTGTAATAGCTTTCCGCTTCAAGAGTTCAAAAGACGTCTGGAAGGGGGCACAGGAATGCCTTGTGAAATCTAGATGATAACGCAAATAATTTGCTAAACACTTTACTGGTAATAAATCAGATCCGTCATGTTGATTTCTCTGGGTCTTTGGGAAATTGCTGAATGGGGCACCTTTTCCTTTTTTTTTTTTTTTTTTTTTCTCTTTTTTTTTTTTTTTTTCCTTTTTTTTTTTTTTTTTTTCGTCCTCTGGAAAAAAATGAACGATTATGAAAACGTGCATATATAACTTCAGATTCGATCTATTCTCACCCTTAGTGAACGATGATAAACGGGAACTTTGCTTTGTTATAGTATATCTTAACCTTCCCCCACACGCTGTGTTACAAAGAAAAACGAAACGCAATTAATCTTTTAGGTAAAAACGCTTAACAAGCACGAAAAGGAAATGGTCATTTGTTTGCCAAAGCATATTTATATATCTCTTAAATCTTAATATATACAAAACATTCGTACGCTCACTCATATACACACATGCACAAAGCGCGCACCCACACGTGCGCGCGCGCACACACACACACGTACACACACACACACACACACAAACGCGTACACACACACATACACGTACACACACACATACACACACACACACACACACACACATACACGACTCCATGGCGCAGTGGTAACATCCGTGGCTGCCACTACGGAGGTTCGAGTTCGAATCCCGCCCAGGGCTGAAATAATTTCAGTATCGCTGCGCTGCTAGTCGTTACTCTAACTCTCGTGGGCGGGGAGTTGGGTGTGTGTGTGTGTGAGTGTAAGGTCACAGCATTACCCATAGATCGGTCAT
The DNA here is from genome assembly GCF_046742065.1 of Oratosquilla oratoria. Taxonomy (NCBI): domain Eukaryota; kingdom Metazoa; phylum Arthropoda; class Malacostraca; order Stomatopoda; family Squillidae; genus Oratosquilla; species Oratosquilla oratoria. The sequence continues at coordinate 22,920,171 of NC_134793.1, read as the reverse complement.
ATATGAGCTCTTGAGCTCTCTTCTGGGAGGGAAATAGCTGTCGATCACGAGTCCTACATATGATCCAAGACAATGGTGAATCACACACGCACACACACACACACACACACACACACACACACACACAGACACACGCACACAAACGTACATACATTTCCTTCTTTCCTTCGGCTACTTGAACCCAAGACGTGTCCAATTTGCTCCGCCCTGTCCGTCATCATAAAACGAAATCACCAGTCTGACACGAATATTTATTGATAAGCTATCAATGCATTATCAAATGATGTTAGCCTCTCCCTGGGGTTCCTGTATCTTTGCATAATCGATTCACTGAAGCTGCTCTCTCTCTCTCTCTCCTCCCGTGAGCGGACGAAGGAAGGTCCCTCGTGGTCTTCTGGAGTAGGTCGTCCCTGTGGTTTCAGTGGGAACGCAGCGGGGAAAGCTATTGAGGCCCACATTCCATCGACCAAAACAAAAGCGAATCGGAGGCGGGATTGATGCCGGATCCCATGGGAGTCCGGGTACTGGTTCAATCCCAGGATTGAATTTTGGGGCCTCAGAAATATATATATATATATATATATATATATATATATATATATATATATATATGTATATATATATATATATGTATACACAATATTATATATATATACATATATATATGTATATATATAAATTTACGCATGAGCACAGACGTATATACGTACTCTTGTATACACGCATATTCATATGTGAATAATTGTTATCATATATACCAAACTCAAACTCATTTCCGGATCTTCATCTACACACACACACACACACACACATACACACACACACACACACACACACACACACACACACACACACACACACACACACCAATCACGCACATACCCAAACAGTAAGGGTGCGACCAATCTTGAAAGCGATTTTTTTTTTCTCTGTAACCACTGTTTACACAGATACTTTTTGATCTAGATGGCGTCCTGGTCTATAATGAGGCGTGAGGAATTCATTTCCAAGCATGGGAAGGATGATGTGTGTTTTCTTCCCACCAGGATCATCCCGACAGGAGATCTCCCGCATCTATCTACAGAGGTGCTAACAAACACAAATCCGCCATCACCAGCTCCCCAGTCCCGTCCACTTGACGCCGCCTAGAAGCAAGACCCGAGGAGGCATAAGGTCGTTGTGGCTGTGCGTTAAGTATTGGAGAATCGTCCTTGGTTGCAGAGGCGCTTTGTACGACTGAATCGCGTTCTATCGATTGTAAATAACGACGGGAACCCCGTCGTTTCGCTTTCCATCGTTCTTCGTTGTGCAAAGGGGTTAGGATGGGCATGGGAGGGGGTGGGTGGGCGGAGGGAGGTGTCAGGGGCCACAGGCCTGGATGGAGGTGAAATTCGTGAGCTTATGTTGGTGTTGGTGGTAATGGTTGGAGATAATGGTTGGAGCGAGCTTGGTGTTAGTGGTAGCAGTGACGAGATGGTGGGCAAGAAAAGAAGAGTGGTGATAGTGGTGGTTAGACATTAACGCTTTTAGTGGTGATATCGACAATCGTGATGATAGTCATAGTTATTATGATAATGGTGTTAACGATGATGATTAGGATAGTGCTCGTGATTGTGAGATGGTGTTACTATCAGATGACGGGTGTAATAATGCTGGTGATAATAGGCGGGATGGTGGTAGCAAAGTAGCTAAAATGGTGATAGGCAAAATATTGGTGTTGAAAACGGTGACAGTAATGTTGTTTCTGTTGGTAATTGAAAAAAAACAACATAAAACTGCGGACAAAAGCAGCTGCAGTGTGGTAGACGGTGCTGTTGATGGCATTGATGATAATGCTGGGTTCTGATGTCAAAGAAATTAGAAATTGCAGCGAAAATTAACTTTGTTCATTTTGTTCATTTGTTCATTTTGTTTGTTTAGAAACTTGTCTATATATTCACTTGTTTGTTTATTTATATATGTTTATTAATTTATTTATTTGTTTATTTATTAATTTACTTTTCTATTTATTTATTTGTTCATCTGTTTATCTATTAATCTTTTTTATCTAAAATATCTAATAACTTACTTCATGCAGATATGACTAATGCCTTTGTGGAAACAATAAAAATAAATAGATAGACAAATGAATAGATAAGTAAATAAAAGAGGAATTGAATAAATAGAACAACGTGTCGTTACTGAGTTGTTATAATAAAAAATTACAAATACATAAACACACAAATAAAGAAAAAAGAGAACAAACAAAAACAAAAACAAAAAAATACAAATAAACCAGACCAGACAAAACAAAAAATAAAACAGATTAAACTAGTGAATAAACAAAAAATAAACACACAAATAAAAAGATAAATGGATATATAAATAAACAAATTAATAAAAAAGATAAGCGACTCTTGCCGTAAACCTCTTTCCTTCGTTCAAAAGCTCTCTGATGATTTGTTTATTTATCATTTCTTAATGCTTCATTATTTTTCGTTCCGAACTCAAACCTCACTTCGTATAAAATGCCAAATACCCGAAACTGATCGATAATATATGAAAAATATGTAAAAATATATTTCATTACTACTGCATAGATATAATATAGTTTCCAAATAAATTTCAAAATTAGAAAACTATTGTATAAATAAATAAATAAATATGTAAATAATAAATGAATAATTACTAATTAAATAAATAAATAGATAATAAATAAATAAATAGTAAATAAATAAATAAACAAATAAATAAATAATAAGGGCTATATTTGCATAGTTCTAGTGTACTGTGGTAGCGTAATCGGAAGCGTGCTGTTCTCGCGTTCGCTTAGTTGCGGGTTCGAATCCCGCACTCCTCTCCGATTCCCAGAAGTGACTGTTACCTATCCCGAGAGTCCAAACACATAGGGCAAAGATGGCGGCTTCGGTCGCAGCTACTCAGCGTCTCCAGGCGTAGGCTCCTCATCTATTATACTCTGGTTAAGTTTTAAATGTCCGCAATAGTACGTGAACCCGAGTTCGATCCTCAATGACCTTCATGGGCAAAGATGACGGTTGAAGTCACTATTAAGCGTCTCCGTGCGTAACCTCGGGGCTAGTTTTAGTAGCCGCTAGTACTAGTGACTTATAAACTAGCCCTCTACTTGCCCAGTGTGAACGGAACATTAGTCAACTTGCCAATAAGCTATCCTAGTGTAAACGCTTACTTGCCGGGCAAGTTAACTTGCAGCAAGCACTAACTCCCCAGAAAGCAAGTATTATACGAACATTTGTTAAAAGTTTGTCATATGACATCAATACTTTCAAGTATGTGATGAAACAAGTGGTATTCTTTAGGATATTTCAAAAATATATTTACATAGATCATACATAAAGAACGTTATCTATATATTTTAGGCATTTAATTATATTTGAGCCAAATAGTATTTTTTTTATTTCAAAGTTTGTCAAAAGTTTGTTTAAAGTTCATATTGCATACTTTACTTAGTATCGCATAGGAAGAGAAATTCTTTAACCAAAATGAATTTATTTTGTTACTGTATTCGATTTTACATTGATAAATGTCCAACATTGCGATTATTAAACATACTT
>NC_134793.1:22844099-22909099 GCF_046742065.1 Oratosquilla oratoria | reverse complement strand
ATACACATACATATACATGAAATGAGCTAAATGAAGTGTAGTATCAGGAATGATGTAGGTCAGTTGAAATCAATTGTCACATTGTCAAGGGTAGCAGTTCTCAAGGTGTGGTTCATAAACAGCAAATGAACTAGAAAGTTCTCAAAAAAAAATAGAAATTGACTAAAAAAATATATATATATATATTATTTAGTGGACTACCTGACCATTATCTTCATTGGGAGTTTCAAGAACGAGAAAACATAACCTAAAAGTTTGAGAGACCGCGGTTACTTGCAAGTTATTGCCTGAAAATTGCATCCATTTTTGAATCTGCAGAAGCTTAAAGACGAACACCAGAACATAAATAAGGAATACAGAAGAAAAACGTTTGAGAGCCCGTGGGCTAGTCCAGACTCCCAGTAGAATCATCAACAAAGACACATTTCATACTGTATCTACACACATTTGCCCATGCGTCTGACGCCCAAGACCTCAATATGAGACCCTCGAGGTCTTATGCCCACGTCTGGGATCGAAATCAGATCTAAACGAAGAAGATCGAATTCTGTTTATGTACTCGACCCCATGACCTCACTCGAATCGTCCCGTGACCTGACGGAGGGCAAGACAAATGACCCAACTCCATCTCCACTTTGTGCTTGATATACTTCATTCTGGCTGACGACAGGCGATTTCAGCCAGTTGAGAGACGGACCCCCCAAGGCGCTCGGGGATTAGGGTAACTTAGAGGTTAATAGAATAGCAGAGGTTAAAGCGCTAGATATCACTGGAGGTCACTTCAAGACGGAGACGCTTCCTGAGGACATCAGCTCTTCCTCCTCCTCCTCCTCCTCTTCCTCCTGTTGCAGGGAGACATTTTTGATTATACTGATGAGGTTCCCTTCTTCTGAAAGGGTGTCATTTATTTATTATTTTATTATTAATATGATTTTTTTTTTTTTTTTTTTTTTTTTGCATCCGACCTAGATATGGATCAAAAGGTCTCCTGTCGGCATGCTCCGCCTTTGTAATCCTTTGTAATGTGGGTCCTCTTCAGAGAAGGGTTCCCTTTCTTTTCCTCAAATGAATAAATACATAAATAAGTAACTAAATAAGAATTACACCGATGAATGAACGAATGAATGAATAAATGAATAAACAAACAAATAAATGAATAATAAATACTTAATTAATCAATTGATTAATAAGTGAATAAATATGTGAACTAATGAATAAGTAAAAAATAAGTAAATAAAGAAATGAAGAAATGAATGAAAGAATAATTAAATGAATAAATAAAAAAATAAAAGATAAATAATTGAATGAATAGACGACTGAACAAATAAATGAATAATTAAGTGAATAAATAAATAAATAAATGAATAAATAAATGAACGCTTGTCTTCGTCAAAAAAAAAAAAGGAAAAGAAATCATGCGTTACCGTGTTGATGGGTTTAATATATGAAGAGATTTGGGCGAAGACAAGCAGGCACTGACAGACAAGAAGAATCGCCTGGCAGAGCCTGAGATCAAAGGTGAGAGGTGAGAGGGGGAGGGGGAGGGGGAGGGGGGAGGGGGAGAGGGGGGGACCAGACCCTGTGGGAGTTTCTGGGTAAAGTTGTGGGTGGTCACCCAGCGGAGGTGGAGGAGGAAGAAGAGGAAGAGAAGGAAGGTGATGATGATGATGAGGAGGAGGAGGAGGGAGAAGAGCAGAGGTGGTGGACTAGGAGGAAGAGAAGAAGAATAGGAAGAGGGGAGGAAGAGGGGAGGAGGAGGAATAGGAAGAGGATAAAGAGACGAGGATGAAGATGAGGAGGAGGAAGATGAAGAGGATGAAGATGAGGGGGAGGAAGAGGAGGATGAAAAAAGAAGGGGAAGAAAAGAAAGAGCATGAGGTGAAAAAGTATGAGGAGAGGAGGAAGAAAAGGAGGAGGAAACGGGGGGGGGAGGATGAGGATGAGGAAACAGAGGAAGAAGAAACTGGGGAGGAGGAGGAGGAGGAAACAGAGGAGGAAGAAACTGGGGAGGAGGAGGAGGAGGAAACAGAGGAGGAAGAAACTGGGGAGGAGGAGGAAACTGAGGAAGAAGAAACTGAGGAGGAGGAGGAGGAGGAGGAAGAGGAGGAAGAGGAAGAAGAAGAGGAGGAGGAGGAAAATGGAGGGTAAGGAGGAAAATGGAAGAGGAGGGGGAAACGGGGGAGGAGGGGAAGGGGGGGAGGAGGAGGAGGAGGAGGGGTTAGGGGGAGGGGGAGGAGGAGGAGGGGGAGGAGGAGGGGGAGGAGGAGGAGGGGGAGGAGGAGGGGGAGGAGGAGGAGAGGGGGAGGAGGAGGGGGAGGAGGAGGAGGGGAGGAGGAGGAGGGGTTAGGGGGAGGGGGAGGAGGAGGGGGAGGAGAAGGAAGAGAAATATTGGATGATTTCAGGGCAGCCTGCGTTTCATACGAATTTTCTTTTCTTTTTCAAGATCATGGCGGGCGCTTAATTTTGACTGAAATATAATTCCACAATATGTTCATCCATATTGAAATAGAACAAAATAAAACTAACATGTAAGTACATAGGTAAATAAATAAATAAACAAATAAATATATAAACAAATCAATCAAGAAATCAACCAATGAATAAATGAATAGATAAGTAATGAAACAAATATAGATAAATAAATGAATAAATACAAACATAAAGAGAGAGAGAAAGAGAGAGAGAGAGAGAGAGAGAGAGAGAGAGAGAGAGAGAGAGAGAGAGAGAGAGAGAGCTCATGTTCCAGGATAATTATTTGCATCTATGGGAAGGTTTTCTAATGTAAATCTTCCTTTGTCCGATCCAAATATCCAAACATGAAAATAATTACTCCTTGAAAATAAGTAACACGATTGAATATGAAAATAATTGAGCTCTTGTATGACATATGTATCTCGATCTACCAAGGTACATTTTGGCGCGGATAGACTTTGAAATACTTTGGTTTTCTGACAAAATTACAAATACAGGATGAAGTACAACACCTCATCTACACAAAATTCTGACAAGATCAAAATGATAGGTAGAACCAAACCTATCCACAATAAACACAAAAGAATCTTCTCTGCCCATATTCTAAAAATTCCTGAAGTTATTGGAATTTTTTAGAAGATATATCAACCCCACGGGTACTCTCTGAGACCTGTCCAATCCAATATAGCTCTAACATAATTGATCTAACCTGACATGCCGTGACGTGATATGGCATGACAACATGCCATATAGTGTCATAGCATACCATATGACGTCATAACATGACATGACGTCATAACATGACATGACGTCATAACATGACATGACGTCATAACACATGACATGCTATAACATAACCGAACCTAATCTACCCTAAAAATGTCTACCCTAACCTTGCTCGACTAATACCGATTTGTCCAACACAGATCAAAACAACTTCCCTAAGTAATACTCCCTCCCGGTCCCCCTTGTACCTTTGCCATCAAGGGGGACTTGAAAGGAGGTTCCAGGAGGAACATGTTGGAGGCCGAGGTCCTACTTGAACAAGGAAAGGCCGAAGTCTAGCGCGTCACAGTGTGTGATTATGCCAGACAATGTCGATCATACTTTCAGCTTTTTTGGGGGGTCCTGGTGATTACGGACTCGCCTGGGCAGGGCAGAAACTTTGGACACTTGATGTGTTTAGAGATTCTCCCCAGGTCTCATATGTAACTCCTTTTCTAGCTTAGGTGCCTAGAGGTCCCCCTTGATCGTGTGGTTGGGGTTTTCTAGTTCCTAGTGTGAAATGTACGAGTTACATTGGCTTGGGTATATCATGATAATGTAGTTGGTTCCTTACTTGGAAGTCAGTGTCTGCGGAGGTGGGTTAGAATGTGCACGCAAGCACACACACACACACACACACACACACACACACACACACACACACACACACACACGCACGCACGGTGGCGCGGTTGGTAGAGTCTCCGACTGTCACTACGGCGGTCCGGGTTCGAATCCTGCCCAGGGCTGAAATAATTTCAGTATCGCTGCTCTTCGAGTCGTTACTCCAACTCTCGTGGGCAGGAGAGTTGGGTATGTGTGCGTGTAAGTGTAAGGTCAAAGCATTACCCATAGATCGGTCATACCAGCTCTGAGCTCTCTTCCGGGAGGGAAATAGCTGTCGATCACGAGTACAACACGTGTTCCAAAGACCAAGGTGAATCACACACACACACACACACACACACACACACACACACACACACACACACACACACAGGCACGTGTATACATAGCTGGGTACATTTATGGATCAAATTGGATGAAAATGTAGTCCAGACCAACAACATAAACAAATTTAAGGGCTGAATGATTGTAGAGAGACGGGGCTTCATGAGCATAGCTGTGTAATACGAGTAGATAACCACAACTAGGTAAACTAACACACACACACACACACATACACACACACACTTACACACACACACACACACACACACACACACACACACACACACACACACACACACACACACAAATAGCCTACTCTTGTTGGAGTAGAGGCTAATATTTGTAAGAAAGTCATCTTCTTGAGATCCTTGAATTATTTCCAATGTTTCTTGAAAACACAGATGGTACTGAAAGAATTAGTTGGGATGATAATGTGACATTTGGAAAGAAGTTTACAGATGAAATACCCTGAGGAAACTCCAAAACATTTTAATAAGAGCAGATAGGTTGCTGAAGATCACATTGCTCCCCTGGTCCCTTCAAACATTAGAAAGAGTTATAGTTAACATCTTAGTTATTTTTTGGTTGGAGAATCACAAAGAAAACACTTGAAATTAAACTACTTACTTAATTGGGCGATTCGTCCAGGGAAAAGTAACTTATTTCTGTAAATAAATTCGTTTAGTAAATCCCCAGATTTTGATGGTTGTTGTGTTTTGATATACACAATGAAATTATTATTTCATTATAATCTTCTTAGAACAAGTTTAAGAAAATTTCCAGCTGTCTATCTTTAAAACCCATCAACACCCTCACCTTAATCTGTGGGTGCGGACCTGAGGGGTTGGCACTTGGTTTATGTAAATTTTGACTAATTTCTTTCACAAAATAATAATAATAATAATAATAATAATAATTATAATAATAATAATAATAAAATAATAATAATAATAATAATAATAATAATAATAATGATAATATGAGAAAAGCTAAGCAATGTGTGTGTGTGTGTGTGTGTGTGTGTGTGTGTGTGTGTGTGTGTGTGTGTGTGTGTGTGTGTGTGTGTCTGTGTGTGTGTGTGTGTTAGTTGGCACCAGGAAAAGAGACTCACAATGATGAATCACAGACAAAAGTCCAAAGTTGTTTCATGGTGGGATCTACTGACGGACTCGAAGAACGTTCCTGATAACCAAGTTGCTGAGTGGTTCTATTAACTAAAATTTAATACAAAAATCTTTATCACAACTATTCAAATAAATATTTTGGCCCAGCCAAAATTAAATTTAGGAATTCATAAACATTAAGAGGTTGTTACAGATGCAATAAGATTATTTTTTTTTTTTTTTCGTTTAGGAGAACGAAAAACGGAATCAACTCTTTGAGCGACGACGACCCTAGAAAGAACGAATTTATCTGACGACCTCAGCCTGGACGCTTTAGAAACGAATTTACTTCTCGCCATCATCAAAGGTCACAGGTTAAGAGGTTGAATAATATGAAGGTAAGGTGTGGCTACATATTCGGGAGGTTGTCAGAGGAAGGTTGTGATTTAAGGGGCATTGTGGGAGTGGGCGAGTTACCGAGAGTTGAGGGCGATGCTACGAGAGGACCGAGAGGTTTCTGCCGCGATCTCGTTCTCAGAGCGTTTCTTCGAAGATCCTCCCTTGAGGTCTGTGGTTTCTCTTCGGGAGTTCGTGGAAGTTCCAGAAACATACGAAGAGCACAGAACTTCCAGCAATTGTTTTAGGTGAAACCCTGAGGTTTGTGGTTCCTCTTCGGGAGTTCGTGGAAGTTCTAGAAACCCACGAAGAGCACAGAACCTCCAGCAATTGTTTTAAGTGAAACCCTGCGGTGTGCGGTTCCTCTTCGGGAGTTCGTGAAAGTTCTAAAGACCTACAAAGAGCACAGAACCTCCAGCAGAGAACTACAGGTGCAAATATTTAAATGAATACGATCGCAATTGTTTTAAGTGAAACCCTGCGGTCTGTGGTTCCTCTTCGGGAGTTCGTGGAAATTCTAGAGACCCACGAAGAGCACAGAACCTCGAGCTGAGAACTACAGGTGCAAATATTTCTTAACTGAATACGTTCGCAATTGTTTTAGGTGAAGCTTCGTGGGTAGAGGGGTGGAGGGCACTCATTTATACGGGTCAGAGGCGCTTGCTTTAATCAAATGAAACGAAGCCAAGGCCATGAAGCAAATAATAATAATATCAATAATAATAATAATATTAATTATATTGATGATGATGATAATGATAATGATAATGATGATGATTGTTGTTGTTGTTATTGTCGTTCCCCAGACTGTCTGTCCGAGCAGTCCCGAATGATGATGATGGTGATGATGATGATGGTGATGATGATAGTGATGATGATAATGATAATGATAATGATGATGATAATGATGATGATTATGATGATAGTGATGATGATAATGATGATGATAATGATAATGATGATGATAATGATGATGATTATGATGATAATGATAATGATGATAATGATGATGATGATAATACTAATAGTAATAATAATAATAATAATAATAATAATAATAATAATAATAATAATAATAATAATAACAACAACAGTCTCCGCTATGATATAAAAGCTAGTGACAACCTTTCCCCATATTTTCCTATGTAAAGAAATAACTCCTACTGTACAAAAGTTACTCTACGTGGAATACATAAAACGAGTAATATCATACAGTATACATCTATCTATACACAAAAAGCTTCTTCCCCTCACAAGGGGGGTAGCCAGCCAAGGCACGCACCCTCCCTTCACCTACCTAACACCCATCAACATACACTTGTTTCCATTTTGTACACACACACACACACACACACACACACACACACACACACACACACACACACACACGTCTGTATGTGTGTGTGTGTGTGTGTGTGTGTGTGTGTGTGTATGTGTGTGTGTGTGTGTGTGTGTGTGTGTGTGAGTGTGTGTGTGTGTTGTAAAATTCATAAGGTTACTGATTTTTTTATGTATACATGACTTTAATTACATTCCATATCTTAACTCACTTTTATGTTATCTACTCATTAATCAAAACTTCATTCAGCGCTTTCTTACTTGTTACCAAGTCCCATGATGAGTATAATCATACTAGAATATTAAATGAAATTGGTCTATGCCGTGTTTTTATTCAAAGGTAAATATACAGGAAGACTCTTAACAAGTTTTCGAATACGGCTGTGTGTTTCAAAAAAGTCAAATAAACTTGATAAGTAAGGATTCCATTGGTATTTGGAAATCAGGTTAAAATCATTGACAAATGTACACAAATACAAATCACTAGCTTTGTGTAACAAAAACATTTCTAACTCTATGGAAAAAAATCGGATTATTTATAAATGAAAATGATGATTATAGAATTATCACCATTTCAGAAACAACAAACTTGACAACGAAACAATACAACGACAAAAAGTAAATAAAGATAAAAAACAAATAAAATAAATACACAAATAAAATTAATAAATAGATAAATAGAATAAATAAATAAAGGCACATATACATGTACTACTGTGCACACATTTAACTTATCCGTGATACATCAAACATAAATATGTATATTTTTCGATGGTAGATATTTATGTACTGTATATGAATACATGAACCAGTTAGCACGTAATCGATTTACCTTTAACGATTTACAACAGCAACAAAAGACAGCTTTCGATCACTTGTACATAACAAGAGTCAACTTCTTGTGTCCTCAAAAGTCGTCCCATGCAAACAAATTTCGACAAATTCAAAGAAACCACTGAGCCTAGACAGGTAGAGAAGAATGCTTGATCGCTTAGTGATGGACAATTCGCCTACTAAGTGTGGATGCTTGGTCACTTAGTGATGGACAATTCTCCTACTAGGTGCAGATGTTTGATTCCTTAGTTTTATATGCTTGATCACTAAGTGATGGACAATTTGCCTACTAAGTGTGGATGCTTGATCATTTAGTGATGGACCATTCACCTACTTACTGCGGATAATCACTAAGTGATGAACAATTCACCTACCGAGTGCTTGATCACTTAGCGATGTACAATTCGCCTAAGTGCAGATCCTTGATCACTTCATGATGGACAATTCACCAACTAAGTGTGCATGTTTGATCACTTAGTGAGGGAAAATCCGCCTACTAAGTGCGGATGATCACTAAGTGATGAATAATTCGCCTGCTAAGTGTGGATGCTTGATCACTTGGTGATGGAAAATTCGCCTACTAAGTGCGGGTGCTTGATCACTAAGTGATAAACAATTCGCCTACTAAGTCCGGATGCTTGATCACTTAGTGATGGACAATTCGCCTACTAAGTGCGTATGAGATGATGGCTAAAAGCTCCCTGACGTATTATCACAAACACTTTCCAAAATAATCTTCCTCGATGAACAGATGATGGTCATTTGGGCTCCTAAATTAATGGAAAATCATCTATTACCCTTGGGTAATGGATATCTTATACAACATATACGGGTAACGCTTCGTAACAGCTGGGTAATGAATTACTTACGACGAGTGGAGTGGTGGATCTTGTAACAGGGGCCAGGTAATCGATTCCATCAATCACAAGAGGAAGGATCTCTGGTAATAGTTGGGAAGGAGGCAGCCGAATATTTTGGATACAATAAAGACCGCATTGATAGATTCTGCTTGGCCCGAAGGCTTTTTCTTTTTTTAATCTTTGCTGGAAGAACGTAGTAGTAGTAGTAGTAGTAGTAGTAGTAGTAGTAGTAGTAGTAGTAGTAGTAGTAGTAGTAGTAGAAGTAGTAGAAGTAGTAGTAGTAGAAGTAGTAGAAATGGTAGTGGTAGTGGTAGTAGTAGTGGTAGTAGTAATGGTAGTAGTAGTAGTATTTAATATTATTGTTACTGTTGTTATTGTCATTGTCATTATTATTATTATTAATTATTATTATTATTATTATTATTAATTATTATTATTACTATTATTATTACTATTATTATTACTATTATTATTACTACTATTATTATTACTATTATTATTACTACTATTATTATTACTACTATTATTAATATTATTATTATTATTATTATTACTACTATTATTAATATCATTATTACTATTATTTTTGAGGATGAAACGTTTAAAAAAAAATACTTCGGATGACCGGTGACGAAAAGTCTTCAAGAAATTTTGGGTGAATTAGGAAACAGTTCTCCTTTTCGCGGGACTATTTTTTTTGTTTTCGTCTACATATAAAAAAGGGGTCTTTCTGTCTATCTGTCTGTCTCTGGACCCTATGGTCTTCTACCAAGGGTCAGCCTTGGGGTCTGTCGATAAGGAGCGCGGACGCAAATCTTCTCCCTCTACGTCCTTATGGGGAACATGGAGGCGTGAGGAGTAGGTGCCAAAATGATACTATCTGCAGGAATAGCCATAGATCACCCCACCCCCTCCCCACTCCTCCCCTCTCTTCTCTTTCCTCTCCCTGCCCTCCCCTCTCCTTCTCTCTATTCCCTTCTACTTCCTTCCCTATCCTCGCTTCTACTTCCCTTCCCTCCCCTCCTTTCTCCTTCCCTCCCCCCCTATTTCCTTCCTTCTCCCCCCCTCCCTCTCCTTCCCTCCCCTCCCTTCTCCTTCCTTCTCCTTCCTCTCCCTGTACTTCCCTCCCCTCTCCTTCTACTTCCCTTCCCTCCCCTCTCCTTCCCTTCCCTCCTCTCTCCTTCCCCCTCCCTTCCACCCCTCTCCTCTCCTCTCCTTCCCCCTCCCTTCCACCCCTCTCCTCTCCTCTCCTTCCCTCTCTTTCCTTCCACTCTCCTCTTCCCCCTCCCTTTTACCCCTCCCCTCCCTTTCCTTTCCCCTCTCCTCTTCCCTCCCTTCCACCCCTCCCATCCCTTCCCTTCTCCTTGCCTCTCCTCGTTTCCCTTCCCTTCCCTTCTCCTTCCCCCTCCCTTCCGCCCCTCCCTTCTCCTTCCTTCTCCTCTCCTCACCCCTCCCTTCCACCCCTCTCGTCCCTTCACCTCACCTCGCCTCTCCTAGCTTCCCTTCCCATCTCCTTCCCTCCCCTCCCATCCCCTCCCTTCTCCTCCCCTCCACTCTCCTTCCCTCCTCTCCTCCCCTCCCTTCTCCTCAGAGCCCCTCCTTTCTGCTACCCTCCCATTCCCTATCTTCCCCTCCCCCTTTTCCCTCCTTATTCTCCACTACCTTCCTTCCCCTCTCATAGTTCCTCCATATTGTCCTCTCTTCTCTCTTCTCATTGTTCTTCCTCTTTTCCCTCCTCCTCCTCCTTCTCCTCCAATACCCTATTTTCTATCTCCTAGATCTTTCTCATTGTCCTCTTTCTCTTCTTTCTTCTCTCTTTCTGCCATCCTGGTTTTGTTCCTCAACCTCTTTTTTCTATCCTTCTCTTTTTTCTTTTGTGTTCTTCTGCTCCACCTTTCGCTTTCTTTCCATTTCTCTTTAGTTTGGATTCCCTTCTCCCCCTTTCTTATTCGTCAGCTTCACTCTTTTTTTCTATTTTTTCATGTAATTTCTTTGAAACAAAAATTACTTGAGAGAGAGATTGAGGGAGAGAGAAACAGAGTGAAAATGAAAACAAGAGAGAGAGAGAGAGAGAGAGAGAGAGAGAGAGAGAGAGAGAGAGAGAGAAAGGGGTAGACAGAGAGACAGAGAGAAAAAAGAGAGAGACAGAGATAGAGAGGCAGAGACAGACAGAGAGAGAGAGACACAGAGAGGCAGAGAGAGACAGACAGGGAGACTGGCAGAGGCAGACAGACAGAGAGACAGCCAGGCAGATAGAGAGATAGACCGAGAGAAAGAGAGAGCGAGAGAGAGATGAGAGAGATAAATCTTTCATCGATAGATATGTGATCTATTTACATATACATCAGCTTCCTTATCATTAAAGAGTCTTTTGTAAACAATATTGCATGAATACAACAACAACGAAATATACGTTTATACAGTTTTGATACATTATGTAACAGGTCGTAAGCATGTTAATGTATTAGTTCCTACTCCTAAAGTACTTTGGAAGAGTTCTTATTGAGGATAAATCAACTCCGAACAAAATCGAATCGATACAAGGTGAGAGGCTGGAGGGGAAGGGTCGAGTGGGAGTATCTATAAATGCAGGATTCGAACCTATATCAAGAGTATCCGATCCGATCTCCGACAAATTAAGGGATTTCAATGCTCCTCCCGAGGTAGAATGGGGTCATCATAGGAACCAAATAGGGAGTTGATAGTAGATAGGATGATGATGCGGAGTAGGAATGTAGGTGGGGCGCACAGACGTTGGAAATTGTTTAATCAACATTTTAGAAGAGTTTTGATGCGTGTGTAAATAAAAAAATAAAATCATCTCGGTGATAGAAGTTCTGGTTGCTTATACGTGAAGAGTGACACTGATTCTTCTTCGTCTTCGTTACCAGGTACCAAGACTCAGATGCAACAAGAAATGTTGGAAAAACATCTTAGAAGAGTTTTGATCCGTGTGTAAATAAAAAAATAAAATCATCTTGATGATAGAAGTTCTGGCTGCTTATACGTGAAGAGTGACAATGACTCTTCTTCGTCTTCGTTACCAGGTACCAAGACTCATATGCACAAGAGATGTTGGGGAAACTTATTAATCCAACTGTGCAGAAACTTCCAGAAGGTTTTGAAACTTAGGCGAGGTCTGCTGGGGACCAAACGGAGGCGAAGGACCATCTAAGACTTCTTTAAGATGCAACTTGTTGATAAATGAGCTATTCGGAAGGAAATCGAAACAAAGGATGCATATCAAGTAGAATCAGAATAGTCCTTGGGTCCTTATTTGTCGGGTTTTAGCCTTAGGGAAGGGCTCGAACACCGGGAGAACAAATGAGATAAAGCCAAAGAAAGAAATCAGAACTCCGGACTAATGTTCATTAGTTTTTGAGATGAACAAATTGCTTTCTATCAGTGACACAAGAGTTTTGTCTGGAATGCGTGGGACGGTGCCCACAGTGTGTTTGGTATTCGAATCCTTATTTGAATATTAATATACTTTATAATAGGACTACATAAATCAGAGAATGATATGATCCATTGATCACTGATAAGAATTGGGAAGAGGTTTCAAAGACGGGGAAGTAGAGATGAAATAAATAGACACAGACATAGACACAGACACACGCACACAGACGACTCGATGGCGCAGTGGTTAGATTTCCCGGCCGCCACTACGGCGGTCCAGGTTAAAATTCCTCCCAGGGCTGAAATAATTTCAGTATCGCTGCGCTACGAGTCGTTACTCCAACTCTCGTGGGCGGGGATTTGTGTGTGTGTGTGCATGTAAGGTCACAGCATCACCCATACATCGGTCATATATGAGCTCTGAGCTCTCTTCCGGGAGGGAAATAGCTGTCGATCATGAGTGCAGCACGTGATCGAAGACCATGGTGAATCACACCCACAAACACACACACACACACACACACACACACACATACTCACAGGCATACGCAGGCGCACGCACACACAGACACACACACACACACACACACACACACACACACGCACACACACACACTCGCACAGTGGTGGTAGTACCACGCTCGCCAGCTAACTCAGCGATCCGAGTTTGTGTTCCGCCCATGGCCATATATGATCTCAAAGCTTTCAATCGGAAGGGTAATAGCCGTCGGTCACGAGTCAAACACGTGATCCAAGACCATGATAAATCATACATTCTGAAAGAGGAGCTGATACTGGTAGAAGTGGAAGACACCTGGCGATTGTTGGGTTCTGGTACAAGACGACAGAGATTGGCGACAGACACTTCTTGAAGACTTCTGAAGACCATCAGTGTCTGAAGCCAACAGAGAAAGAGCGAGGGTAACCTAGATAAATTTATCAGACGACATCCAAAAATATATATAAAATATTCTGGACGACAGAGTCTGCCGACAGACACTTTCTGAAGACTTCTGAGGACCATCAGTGTCAGGAGCCAACAGAGAAAGAGTCAGAGTAAGCTAGATAAAATGATCAGATTACAGCCAAAAACACATATAAAATATTCTGGTACAAGACGACAGAGTTTGGCGACAGACACTTCCAGGAGACTTCTGAAGACCAGAAATGTCTGGAACCAACAGAGGAAGATAAAGATTAAGTTAAATAAAATCGCTAGACGACAGCCATAAACATATGTAAAATATTTTGGATTACAGAGTCCGGCGACAGACACTTCCTGAAGACTTCTGAGGACCTTCAGCGTCCGGGGCCAACAGAGAAAGACTAAGATTAAGCTGAATAAAATCGTCAGACGACAACCAAAAATACATGTAAAATACCGGGGCTGTTTTTGGTTTGAGATTGGACGAAACCTTTAATTAGCTGGGGATGGCCTCAACTGAGTGAAACTGACTTTTAATAACCAAAAACGGGATATAATGATATAATAATTAAGAACATTGCCATAAACGATTGAAAATAGTCTGAATTCGACTAAAAACAAACAAATGGATGAATGAAAATTATAAATAAACGAATAAACAAACAAATAAGTAAACAGATAAACAAACAAAGAAATAAAGAACATATCAACAGAATAGATCAACGATCATAAGTTCATAGATCATAGAGTTCATGAAAGACAATAATTCATTCACCAATTGATTTAACCACTTGTTTTTATTCAGGGTCTTAATGGCATGCCGAGGAAAATGGTTGTAGAATGGACGAAAACGCTGGCATGTGAAGGTATAAAGCTAGATGGATGGTGGTTCGATTCCCGCTAGAGGGTCAACGCGTGACGTCAGACAAGATATAGGGTCTTAAATCCCGAAAGCTCATGCTAAAACATTCATGCTTAACTACCTCACGAACACTGAACCCAAACGTTGCTAGCATGTGCTGTTCATCTTTTTTTGCACGTCCTGGTCAGTCGTAGTTTTTGACAATGCTAATAGTCGCAACCTTCTGGTGTCCCCATCAATTAATAATATTTTTCTCCTAAACTTATCTTCCCCCCGCCCTTCGTCTTCATACCCTCTTTTTGCTCTCCCAAACCCAATTAGCTCTCCCGCCAAACCTCATTCTTGAGGTCGACTTTTCTATACAATCTTTCGGCTTGAGAATTTTTCCTCAATCTGCTTATCAATACCTCAACCTCCCTTAACCTATCTCCTCCTTCTCCTCCTCCTCATCATCATCATCTCCTCCTCCTCCTCTTTTTCCTCCTCCTCCTCCTCCCCCTGTGCCCTGTAAGCCCCGTCCATATGTGCCTCTGTATCTGTCAATTTTCGACCTCTATCCATGCCTGATCATCCATTTGTCCGTCTACTTGTCTATCTGTCTGTCTACCTAGAATATCGGTACTCGTTTCATCAAAGCATATCATTATAGTTGTATGCCTGCATGTGCATATCTACTGTATATATCTACCTACTGTATATAACCACCTACATTACATACACTACATACATACATAAAGGCATATATACATACATGCATACATACATGCATTCATACTTTGTACTCGTGTGTTTATGCATATTTGCGTTTGCGTGCGTGTGCGTGCGCACGTGTGTGTGTGTGTGTGTGTGCGTGTGTGTGTGTGTCTGTGTGTGTGTGTGCGCGCGTGTGTGTATACATGCGTATGTATGTGTTTTTATGTATGTGTGTGTATGTGTGCTTATGTATGTGTGTATGTGTACATGTATGTATGTATGTATGCATTTATGTATATATGTATATATGTGTGTGTGTGTGCATGTATGTGTGTGTGTATGTGTGTGTGTATGCATGTGTGTTTATGCGTGTGTGTATGTATTTGTTTATGTATGTATGTATGTGTGTGTATGTGTGTATTTATATGTGTGTATTTGTGTGTATATGTGTGTTTGTATGTACGTATGTATATATATATATGTATATATGTATGTATATATGTATATATGTGTGTATTATGTATGTATGTATGCATGTGTATGCATGTATCAGTGTGTGTGTATGCATGTGTGTGTATGTATGTATGTGTATGTGCGTGTTTGTTTGTATGTATGTATGTATGTATGTATGAGTGTGTGTGTGTATGTATGCATGTATGTGTATGTATGTGTGTGTATGAGATTGTGTGTGTATGTGCGTGTTTGTTTATATGTATGTATGTATGTAAGTACGTATGTATATATGTATGTGTGTGCATGCATGTGTGTGTGTGTGTGTATGTGCGTGTGTGTGTGTGTGTGTGTGTGTGTGTGTGTGTGTGTGTGTGTGTGTGTGTGTGTGTGTGTGTGTGTGTGTGTGTGTTTGTATGTGCGTGTTTGTATGTATGTATATATATATGTATGTGTGTATGGGTGCGCGCGCGCGCGCGTGTGTGTGTGTGCGTGTATGCATGTATATATGTGTGTATAAGATTGTGTGTGTGTTTGTATGTACGTGTTTGTTTATATGTACGTATGTACTGTATTTATGTATGTACATATATATATATATATATATATATATATATATATATATATATATGTGTGTGTGTGTGTGTGTGTGTATGTGTGTGTGTGTGTGTGTGTGTGTGTGTGTGTGTGTGTGTGTGCGCGCGCGCGAGCGTATGTGTGCTTATTGTTTTGTATGAATGTACCTCCATATATCAGCCTCTTTGATATGGCAGAGCCCATTTGCATGATTACTTCAGCTGGTTTCAGGATACTCGAGGCTGAAGGACTTAGATCGTTTCATGACTTAGATGAAACTATACGCTTCTATCCACAAACGACGTTTACGAGACGAGTTAAGGTAAATGGTGAAAGATAAAATGCATCGCAAGCGGAGATTGCCTAACTCGTAAACGTGGACACTTCAAGATGTCCTCGGCTCCGTGAGTACTCCAACACGAATTGGCTCTTTCACTACCTTAATTGAGTTTCGCGTTTACCCTATCTGCCGCTATGCGATTTCATTCACCTTGAATGGGAACCCCAAGAGGCTGGAATTTTAGAAATGGTAATAGTTGGAACCACCAGAAAACTGAAAACCTCCTTTTTCGGATTTACCTTTTGTGAAACACGATTTTTTTTTTTTCATTTTCTCGAATGAAGATAACCCCATTCACTCTCCCTCTCCCTCCTTTCCCTCCCCTCCTCCATTTAGATTCAGGAACCTCCCTCAGCTGAACAAATCCATCTGGCATTAGCAAAAGCAAAGTCTCAAGAGAATGTTAGTGTTGTATGGGAGAAAGGTATTAAATGCTCTTCCTACTACCTGAAAATCTTTAATCCATTTAATGTGATGACATATACATAGATTCACGCTTCTTCACACCAATCCAACACGGAACCCACTGAGGCTGAGACTAAATGTTAGGTTTATAATCCAACAGTCTCAATTGCTGCGGTAAAATATGCAAAAACGTTTGTATTATTAAGAACAATCGTGTATTGTGCGGTGACGACCCAGGCGGTAGCTTCTTGGCTCAAGGCGTGGTTGATTTAGAGGTTTAAGGCGTGCAGTTCAGCCAATTTGCCTCTCAGTCGTCCTGGACCGAATCAGGAGGCAAAGAGGCGTGTTGCTAGCCCTAGGGGGCGCCTCTAGGTAATCATAACATTAGAGCATAGTTTAGCATCAAGAGATTCCATTTCCTGACCTCGAAGGGACACCACGCACAATAAATACGTGGACTAGTCACCTTATTGAACCATAACGGGGTTGGATGAACAGTAGATCATTAGCTTGTAGGGAGTTCATGCAATCTTTGGGTGGTCTTATTTTTTGTCCATATGGATATCCAGCACACCATCCTCACTAGCAAGGAACCAACGAGGGAGTAGATATAACCACTGACAACATAACCATACATCAAATAGTACTTGGTTGCGCGGTACCTATGGGACAATCGTGAAAGTGTATTTTGTATATTTTTTCCCAACTAAAAATAGGTTATGCAACTGAGAGGGTGACCTCTGACCTGAAAGAGGTTTCAATGGAGCAAGACCCCCTTCAGAACAGAGCTCGTCCTTTGGCTGTATAGCATTGCCTGTTCTTAGGTTAAACAAACTGAAAAGTGTCATATACTGAAGACGTCAAAGACGTTTTCTACGAGTGTTTGTAAACCCGTAAACAATAAAAAATCTAACAAAAGAAGCCAATGGTGTTAATAAACATCAAGACCTTTATGTTCCTTGTAAAAGCAATAGAGAATTGAATTTCTTAGAAAAAATAAATATCTTTCAGGAATCCATGATCTGTCGACATGTGAAGGTAAGCCTTCCCAAACCTGATCAAACCGTCTCGTGTAAGTGAACAGCATCTCCTATGACTTAGTGGTATATTCCTCTTAGAGCTAGAATCAAGGGAAGTTTATTTTAGTGATGTATGGTCCAGGTTGTGTTGATTCACTGTGCAAGATAAGAACGTCTTCATCCCGTCCATTTGGTACATAAGCATCATCGTCTTCACTGTTGAAGTATGGCTCTCATGCAAATGCGTTGGTAAAAAAAGAAGAAAAATGAAAATAAAAAACAGAAAGTGCACACGTGTACACAAACGTACACAAAACACACACTGGTTTCGTTAGAGTGCAAAAAGTACACACACACAAGCACAAGCAGGTACGTATACAGACACACACATATGGACGCAGGCCCACACACACACACACGCACACACACACACACACACACACACACACACACACACACACACACACACACACACACACACACCTAAAGAATCTCCCATCTGAGTTGCTCTCATTCTTATCTTTATTTTACTTCCTTCTTCCATTTAGTATCGTCTTAATACCCCCCATTTCATTACCACGCAATAAGCTTGAATATCCCCCGCAATAAGCTTATCTGAACTGAGTCTTTTTTCGCATCATTCAGATTCACCCGAAGTCTTGATCTCTCATCTTTATCTGTTTTATCTTTTCCATTCTCTTTAACGCGTTGAAGGCCACAGGGCAACAGAAGACTCCTCTTCGAATCTTATCCTCTCCAACTCACATCAACTCGAAATTTTCTTCAAGAAAGTGGTTCTTATCAAAATTGGGGGAAAAAAGTGAAAATTCTTTCTGACCCTTGGGGTGTGTCTTATGACTTGAGTTGCTGCTCTAGCAGCCGTCAGGTGATTTTATTCAGCTAAGAGGATACCCTGCACAGCGAAAGGTAACTAGTGAAAACATTAAAAAATAAATAGATAAAAGGTTAAATAAACATATAAATGTATCTATATTTATCTATTTATCTTTATATCTGTCTATATAGATACCTATCTATCTGCCTGTCTGTCTATCCGTCTATGTATCTATATATACCTAGATACCTACCTATCTTTCTATCAATCTATTTGTCTATATAGATACCTACCTATCTGCCTGTCTATCCATCTATATATATATATAATATATATATATATATATGTATATGTATCTAGATACCTATCTTTCTATCAATCTATCTGTCTGTGTATCTATATCTTTCTATGTACTTGTTTATTCATATACCAATGATATCATTCCCTCTTTATATAAGGGGGGGTAGCCAGCAAAGAGCTTAGGATACCGCTCTCCATATGTTCATCCTACATGTAAATAACTAAAAAATAAATGAATAAATAAATAAACAATGATTTGATAAATAAATAGTTATCATATTATCTCTGCGTCTACTTAACATTATTTTTTCTTTCGAGTAATTTTTTTTCGAGAAAGCTTAAAGACAAAACCAAAACCGTCATCTTATACCATGAAAATGTTGAAAGAAGTAATCTAATAAAAAATAATGTAAGTAAAGCGTTATTGGGTATATACTAGCCTAAATAAATGAATACATGACCAAACAAAAAACAAGATATCAACTAAGAAATTGGTAAATAAGCAAGTATGTAATATGTAATATAAATTTAGTAAATGAATAAATCAACAAATATATAAGAATAAAGATGAATACATGATCAAACAAAAAGAAGATATTAACTAAGAGATAGGTAAATAAATAAACAAGTCTATAATATTTAATCAAAATTTAGTAAACGAATAAATTAACAAATATATAAGAATAAAGATGATAGATGAATTAAACGACTGATACGTAAGCAAACGTGAATAAATAAATGGCTGAAAAAATATGAACAGATAAATTAATTAAATGAAAGATAGAAACATAAAGAAACGAATAAAGTAGCAAATAAGCACATAGACAATGAAAGTAACATATCAAATAAAAAAATATTTCAACGAAATACAAGTAAATATACATTATATATAGAATATATACGTGACTCAGTTTATACAGATTCCCGGCTTTTGCATGTAGTGTTACTCTGGTTCGTTTACTTCACAATCCCGCTGAATGGAACGATACGCCGAGCTTCTGTTCCGGCTTATGCAAGACGGTTCTCTTCCGGTGGACGATAATTCCAGACGGAACTCGGGTCCCAGATCCGGTTTTTCTAATATCCGACGCAGAACCGGAGAGAGACGCTTGTATAAAAAAAAAAAAAAAAAAAAAAAAAAAAAAAAAAAAAAAAAAAAAAAAAAAAAAAAAAAAAAAAAAAAAAAAAAAAAAAAAAAAAAAAAAAAAAAAATTATATATATATATATATGTATATATATGTATGTATATACATATATATATGTAATTGAATAAATATAATAAATAATTAAACAAATAAACAAACAAACAATAAGAAGAAGAAGAGGTTGAAGAAGAAGAAGAAGAAGAAGAAGAAGAAGAAGAAGAAGAAGAAGAAGAAGAAGAAGAAGAAGAAGAAAGCTTCCGGGTTGAAGGGGTCATCAACTTCTCCAATGATCTGTCTGACAAACTAAAGCCTTTCAATCTCTACTCTACGTGCTCATTAGCCACAAAAATGACTTAAACCTCAACTCCCAAATTCCATCATACCCCGTTTTTTATTCAGGGACTGTTTTATCCAAGTCCTGAGTTACAACCCAACCCTTTCTTCGACGAGGGTTGGATGTCCATACGAATCGTTGGATAAGATGGAGTTAGAAAGTGGATGTCGTGGAGGTATGTGGGTAGCTGATCTTTCTAAATTGTGTTTATATGCATTTTTTTTTTTTTTTTTTAGATGTCCGTCCGCGATCAACGACGTAAGTGCTCAGGTGAGGTGTGATGATATTGAGTGAAGCTGAATATTGACACTGTGGTTTTTTGCGATGATGACAGTAGTGATAATTGTATGAATTATATTGAGTATTCATCCAGCAACCGGGGACAACTCTCACCTTCACCATCTCCTCTCACCAACCAACCAACCAATTACATGGAAACAATTTCACGTAGATATATCACAAACACTCTTCCACCGTTGTCAGGTGTTGTGAGGCTGCGGGTAACACGCGAAGTATAAGTGAGCGTTATCATCAACGGTTAGCGTTGTTGTCTCTTATGCGCAGATCCCGGATTCGATCCTCGGCAAGTAGTACGAAGATGCTCAAGTTGCGATAACGTGGTCTACCTGAATACATTTCAGATTCCATTTACAACAGCAAGCATAACGTCACAACATGACCCTGACGTCATTTATACAACCTCATATCAACCCAGAAACCACAGCTGTGAAGTTCAAAGACTGCATCGTTCCCAAGTGGATAGGTAGGTGATTTTGCACGGGACCATTGGGTTTATATCTAAATCATCAATTGAATAAACGAGTACCTGGATTTCTCTCAAGCTGTTTGCGTACTTCAGATATTTCCTTCTGGCAATGATTAGACGATATATTCATCTAACTTTTTCGAGGTTTCAAATTACTTGAATTATCTTTATTCATTTTGGGAGTTATCTAATACTGGCTAAAGACACATGATATTATTCAGCAAATGAGATCAATAAAATTACCCAAATCTCACGTGGAAATTCCATGTACATGACCAATCGGGGTGTGTGTATGTGTGTGTGTGTGTGTGTGTGTGTGTGTGTGTGTGTGTGTGTGTGTGTGTGTGTGTGTGTGTGTGTGTTTGTTTCACATTTGTGACATATGTTCTGCTTTTTCGTCTACCAGCATCTAAATTCAGTATACGTATTAATATTTTGTTGACACTGAAAATATTTTTGATTTATATTTGTGATTACCAAAGCTCACTTGAATAAAGAAAATGATCTTTAGCTATTCGTTTATTTATTTATGGTGGGATGCGATGGGATGGGATGGGATATATAATCAGAACGTGAAATCATCTGATTAAGGGGTATAAACACAAGACAAAAAACACATAAACTCACTTTCTAAAGAAGCAATGTAGGATATCTAAACATCAAGACAAAATTCTTCGCGATGGAAGCCTCAATACGAAGATGCCTTACAACGCGCATGCGCTAAACCGCCTCTCCTTATCAACCTACAGCAATAAAAAAACACTCTATCTTGACAGATAAAATGGTGTAGCCAGTCAGCAATATACAAGCCACCTCGCCACACAAATCACTCACTGTTATCATGGGACCATCTCGTCTAATCTGCATGAGATAGCAATTCACAAATCAATCCCATATATTGCCCCCACTGACTCGTCCTCTCCCGGCCGGGACCCCTTTATGAATCCGGAACTCCCAAGTCAGAAGATTCTTTACTTCCATCTCTCTCATAAACACCAATAAATCTAGGACCACTGTGAAACCTAACTTAAAGTGAGACCGACAAATGTAATTGTAGCTACCAAACACGCCCCCAGAGGAAGAAGCATTTTTTTGTGTGTGTGTGAAAAATGTCTACAGCAGGTAGTCAAGATGGAGATCGGCGTGTCACTGTTAGGCTAAGTAGTCTGGGATGTGCGGGTTGCTCGCTGTGTGGGTTTAATATAAAGTAATCTACGACAGTGAAAAACTAGGTGAAAGGGAGTGAGCCTAAGACGAGGAAATATGTGCCCAAGGGCATGAGATCGTAGCATTCAAGGGATACAAAATATAACAAATTGGCAGTCTGACACGCCGGAAAAAAAAAAAGATATGAAGGTCATATGGACATGAGAATGGAGTTGTGTGTGTGTGTGTGTGTGTGTGTGTGTGTGTGTGTGTGTGTGTGTGTGTGTGTGTGTGTGTGTTTGTGTGTGTGTGTGTGTGTTTGTGTGTGTGTGTTTGTATGTGTGTGTGTGTGTGTGTGTGTGTGTGTGTGTGTGTGTGTGTGTGTGTGTGTGTGTGTGTGTGTGTGTGTGTGTGTGTGTGTATGTGTGTGTAGGTGTACGCATGTGTACGCGTGTGTGTGCGTACGCGCACATACGTACTAGATACAGATCCGTTCAATTTATTGATCAATCTTTATATTTATTTCTCTCATCAGAATAATCTCTCAAGAATAATTTTTTCATAATTACATACAATTCTTCATCAATGTCATCGTCATCATCATCATCATCATCGTCATCGTCATCATCATTATCATCATCATATTTCTTGATAGTGACATGGGATAATTACACAAAAAGTTACGTAAGGTTTAGTGGTTATCAAGTCATATTAACTATTTTAAACCTCAATGATCCACATTTTCATGTGGTAAGTCGTTAATTCACGGATGGTTTGTGGTTCCAGAGATATAGCGAATTCTTTATAACAAAATTCACAACCAAGAAAAAATACACACACACACACACATATATATATATACATATATATATATATATATATATATATATATATATATATATATATATATATATATATATACTGATCATCAAACATATTAATCTATTGTTTTCAAAACGGGTATTAACATTTTCTGATAGAACACGTTAATTCACAACCAACGAACCATCTATAAGAATGAAACATAGAAAAAATATTGATCATCAATCATATCAATCTATTTGTTTTCAAAATGGTTAGTACGTTCTTTGCATGAATAACTTCGAACACTTGAGTTTATCAAATGGCAAAACATCAGAGGAAGATTCTCCGTTTATTGACTACATTCGTAACAAAATTAATTTCTATACAATAATCGATATTCTTTGATAAGAGATGTGTCATCAGACACAGCACATTTTCAAATGCTCAAAAATCTTTTTCAAGTGACAAACCCCCTGTTTTAGTCATTTTTACGTTGTTAAACAAACTCATACCTCAACTGATAAATTCTATGTTGTCGTACAGCCATTTTACCATTGTTAAACAAACGCATACCTGTTTAAGACATGCTCAAATCTGTCGACTACTAAGCAAATACTTCAGTGAACATTCTTAGCAAAAAAATTTCAAAGTTAAGTTTAAAACAAAAAAATATTTGAAAGATAAGTGTCCTTAAGCCTTCTAAGAGGTTTCCTCTATATGGGCCGTCGGGAGATTGTCCACAAGGATGGAAACGTTAGTAAACTGCGGACGATAACAAGTTAAGAATAAAAAAAAAAAAAAAAAAATTCAAAGGTAAGAGTCTTCAAGTATTCTAAAAGGCTTTCTGTATATGGAACGGCGCGACAGTGTCCACACGGATAGAAACGCTGGTAAAATAAGATATACAATAACTGTATGTAAAGCCAGATACGGCTAATTCCAATTGAATCAGTCAAGAATCAAAGAAAAACAAATATATATATTTTGTTTCCATCCAGTATCTCCTTAAGTTACATATTTACAAGCTTTATTTATATATATATATATATATATATATTTAAATATTTTATATATATATATATATATACATATATATATATATATATATATATATATATATTTATATATATATATATATATATATATATATATATTTGTATACTTAGGACGAAGGTTTTCACTGATACACACTTTGTTAAATACAACAGCATTTTCACAATTATTTATTTTCTTTCTAATGTTCTCAATTTGTCTAATAACTGGTCTCGTTTCCGAAGGATGGGCAAATACAAGCCTGGTGTAGTCTTCCATTTTGATTGACGTTTTGACTACATGGAGTCATCTTCAGAATACACACACACACACACACACACACACACACACACACAAGATGGTGTCTCGGCAGTTACATTCTTATAATATCACGAACAGATTTGAGAACTATCATTATATAGGAACGTAACAAACCGGAAATGGACTTTTTGTGGCGCCATCTATTAGGAGTCCAGAGTGGCCACTCCTTGGCTTTTCCCCCCAAGATCTTGGGATTTTTGCCATCATCTTGGAATCTTGGATATAAATTGTAAAAAATTAACAAATCTTAGATTCTTTCGCCAAGATTTGTTCATTTTTTTTTTTTTTTACAATTTATATCCAAGGTTCCAAGATGATGGCAAAAAATCCCAAGATCTTTGGAAAAAAAAAAAGCCAAATAGTGGCCACACTGATTAGGACTTAAGGGTACAGGAAGACTCTTGATAGATTTTGTTTGTATTGCGTGTGTTGGCGGCAGAATCGGAAGTGTGACGGTTTCGCATTTGCTTAGATGTGGGTTCGAGTCCCACATTTCTCTCCAATTCCCAGCAGCGACTCTGTTACGTGGCCCTAAAGTCCAAGCGCATATTAGGGTAAATGTGACGGCTTCGGCCGCAGATATGTGGTTCCTGGCACAAGCTCCTCACCCCATAGCTTTACAAGTGATATAAGTTGTTATGTTTACTACAAAGCACAGAGTGAAGTTCTCAATTGACTTATATTTTGTAAACAAATTCCTGAAAGGGTAGACAACGCCGAGTAGTGTCTGTTCTCCGAGGACACAAAAGCATTATATCCTTCGTATCAGTATTATCTAAATACATTTTCATCATTTTGGATCCTTTCTTAACTTAAAATTATCCCTTAAAGGGACTCGGAATTAAGATACACTTGACAACTTACATTCATCACGTCGCTTAAATTATTTCGTCGTATGTATCAATACATACAGTTTTGCTTACGTATAGACTTATAATATAACATTTCTTTAACTGATAAACATTAGTTAGTTGGTCTTGGAGTACTGACTCAACCTACTAAGCGGTCTTGAGTTTGGTCCCCATCCAAGGCTGAAAAGCATGATAGGTCTGTATGTAATTCCTGTTCATTTGGGCAAAGAATTAGGAGTGTGAGTGTTTGTGTAAGATCACAGTATTAATCCTAGATCGGGAAAGATATGACTCAGAGCTCTTATCCAGGAAGATCATAGGCGTCAATGGATTTAACAAAGGTGATACAGGCAAGGTCATCATATTAAGACATCAGATCAAGATTCGTTGTGATGGGTTTAAATTGGACACATTTATGTTTGAAAAAGAAATAGCCATGAACCTGTTTTTGAACAGAGGTTAATGAATGGAATAGACTTAGTAACCATGTGGTGAGCACTGAAAGTATTGGTTGTTTTAAGATCAGATAACTTTATGGATAGGGATGCAAGTTGGCAAGGGAGACAGAACTTCCTAGTGTAGGCCATATGGTCTTTTGCAGTCTCCTCCATTTTTATGCTTTTATGTTATGTCGATCATGAATCCAGCACGTGATTCAAGGTGATTTTAGGTCACAATCTGAAATTAAATAATCTAAATTTGATGAGATAACACACATGTTGTACACTCCTGTTGGTGGGATTATGCATAATATCAATGGAATGTTCAATTCATTTCTTTTTTATGTTCGTTCTAATTCACAAAAGAAAAAAAAATCTTCATTGACAATTAGAAGACGAAGAGCTTACACCAGGAGACACTGAATAGCTGCGGCCGAAGCAATCATCCTTGACGTATGGATTGCTGGGGCAGGTAACAATCACTGCGAGAAATCTGAGAGGAGGGCGGGACTCGAACCCACAGCTAAGCGAATACGAGACCAGCACGCTTCCGATGACACCATCTGTGCAGACAATACGTGGGCTGTTGGGCCAGGTCACGGTAACTGCTTGGAATCAGAGAGGATTGCGGGATTCGAACCCACAACTAGACGAATGCAAAACCAACACGTTCCCAATTAGTTCAACAGTGGTCATAATTGATTTTGATTTTATCATTAGCTAGGGAGATTTGATACTGAAGATATGTCTTTAATTCACCCCTTCTCCATCAGTGTGAAATACTTAAGTGCAGTTCTTAAGTGCATAAAGGACTCGAACCATTTATTCATATTCACATTGCATTTTGCAAAGACTACCAGCAGCCCTACAAAATCCATTTCCCTCGAATGAGTGAGTTTACAAAAACTTCTAAAGCTTCAAAAAAGCATAAACAAATAGTCTATTTCGAACAGCAACGTTTCGAAACGTTTCGTAATGCCTCAGTACACATCATCATGAACCGAACCTTCTGAATTCGAACCCCAATTTCGAATCTTCTTTTCGCCTCAGATTCAGCTTTATCTTCAGGGTGCGTGTATCCAATTAAGTTTATGTGAGACGATAGGCATCAAAGGTGGCGTCACACTAGGCTAGCATGCTATTTGCTTTTGCTACTTCGTTTGGGAAGGTGTGACGTTAGTTACCATATTCTAGATTTCCGTAAGAACATCTCAAGAATGTGTCTAACATTCGTATTCTAGGTTTAACTTCTCTTAGTTCGTCATTCAGTTTCTCACTATATTACGATCGCAAACCAAGTAGCGAAAGCAGGTAGCATGCTAGCGAGAAATGCTTAGTGGGATGCCACCTTGAGACATCCTGAGCGGATGCGAAGGAACAGAAGCTTTGCAAAATCGGTCGGATTGTGTTCGCCAGCCCATGGCGTGTCATCAGAATAATTGAAAATTATATACCTGATGCATCGGACACCTCGATATGGTCTGGCCGATTGTAAGAACCCCAATAGGAATCTCCAAATAGGATGAAGTTAACGTAGAGAAATTGAACGTAAATACTGTCAAGGAGTGGAAGAAAGAATTCTAATAGTTACCCAAGGATAGAAAGTAAATGAGGAAATGCTAAACCCTAGAACGAATAGTTCAAAATGAATTGTTGCTTCACATATGCAAACGAGCATAAATAAATTCAGTGAATATGAAGAAAAGCTATTCAACTTACAAAAAGAAAGAAAAAATAAAAATATAAGAAATTCTGTCAATACGAACACATGCTTAACCTCTTCGATACCGGGTGATACGTTTCCTTTCGTTTTGCCTGTCGCCAAGCGATTTTATTCATCTTTGCGACATCTATTTAAGAGTGGGGATGGTATAGCCCGTCACCTTCAATATCTTCAGCACCGGGTGATACGTCTTCTTTCGACACTGTCTACCAACAAAACATTCAATTCAATTCCGTGGCTCCCCCCCCCACCCTTCGAAGCAAAAGGGAAAAGAGAGAGTTGGTCGTTCTTGTGGGCTGAGCAGTGGGATGAAGCTGAGAGTGAGACTAAGGATATCACTGAGACTGAAGCTGAGTCTGAGACAGGGACTGAGAATAAGACTAAGAGTGAGACAGAGGCAGAGAGAGAGACAGACTGTGACTGAGACATAGACAGAGACAGAGAGAGGCAGAAGCAGAGAGACAGAAGAAGAGACTAAGACTGAGACTGAGGCAGAGAGAGAGAAACAGAGACAGACAGAGAGAGAAAGACAGAGACTGGGACTGAGACTGGAACTGAGACTGAGACTGAGACTGGAACTGAGACTGGGACTGCAAGACTGAGACTGAGACTGGGACTGAGATTGGGACTGAGACAGAGACAGAGACTGAGACTGGGACTGAGACAAAGACTGAGTGTGAGACTGAGACTGAGACTGGGATTGAGACAAAGACTGAGTGTGAGACTGAGACTGAGACAGAGACTGAGTGTAAGACTGATACTGTGACTGAGACAGCCCTGGGTGAGAAAGCGAAGGGGACGCCCATATTCGACCAATCCTGCTGAGAGTTGTTCGGAATGGGGAGGGTGCATGCATGGGAGCTTATTCGGAGAATCCGTGGGGACTGGCGACGCCCTATGTTCCCAAATGATCGACTGAATAACAAACAAAACAACAAACAAAACACAAGCATGGACATAAAAATAAACATAAGCATAACGATAAACATACATATAACCATAAACAAATATACATGGAAAACATATACAAGCATAACAAAGTAATATAAACAAAAATAAACATACACACACATAAACATAAACATAAACATAAACATAATGATGAATATATATATATAAGCATAAACAAACATATGCATGAAAAACATAAACAAACATAAAATAATATAAACCAAAAAAACATTCACACATACACATACACACAAACATAAACATAAGCATAAGGATAAACATATATATTAGCATAAACAAACATAATGCATGAAAAACATAAACAAACATAAAATAACATAAACAAACAAACATACACATACACGCACACACACACACATAAACATAAACATGAACACGAGCATACATATGAAAAAGAGCATACACAGAAACGAATAATAAATATTAAATAAAGACGAGAAGGAGGGCGAGAGGATCCCCACGCTTTAGAATATTCTCCATCCACGGGTTTAGGCTGTGTACAATTTCCTCCACAGAGAAGCCAATAAACTTGCATTAAACTGGGAATAGGCGTTGTCCCCTGTCGCCTCCACAATCAGTACTGTGGTCCACACAGCTGGTCTCGTCTCTCTCGCAGCTGGCGCTCTAAAGCACATCACTGACGTTCAACTACAAACAGATGGTGCGTTACCACCACGCGTGTGCCTATTGTCATGGCGTGTGAGGTTGGCGACATAACCGACCCAGCTGGTGACGTAGCACGCACAGATGGTGCGGGTTTGCTTCCAGGTGGTGCTTGATCCTGTGATTCTGATTCGTTTATTTGCTTGGCCGAAGTGGTGGATGTGCAGACAATATTTGCGGCTCCCTGTAACCAATTCCACCCTCTCGACTGAGACACATTTCTTACTTTATTCTGGCTAAAGTCCGTCGATTTTATTCAGGAGTGGCAATACGACGGAATATTCCTCACTCGAGAGAGATCAAGTAAACGATTAAAATCGTTTAATAGAGGAAGAGGTGGTGAGAGAGTAAGGAGGGAAAGTCTGAAAGTGAGTCATGTTTAGACCCAGCAGCTGATTGCTTGGCAATATCAATATGGTTACATTGGTTACATCCTTTTTTCTGACAAAAAAAAATAGATAAATAAATAAATAAATAAATAAATAGATAAATAAATCAATAAATAAAAAATAATAAAAGCTAAATAAATATATTAATAGAAATATAGATAACTATGTAAATAAATAAGAATGTATATATAAATAGGTAAATATATAAATAAATGAATAAGTATATAAATGAATAAATAGATAAATAAATAAATGAATAAATAAATAGATAAGTAAATACACTGATAAACAAATACGTAAGTAATAGATTAATAAAATAATAAAAACAAAAGTAGATAGATATGAGTAAATCTAAAAAAATAATGAATGAATATATAGATAGATAATAGATAAATACAGAACTAAACAAATAGATACATAAATATATAAACACATAAATGAATATATAAAAATGAGTGAATGAATAAATAAATACATGAATAGATAAATACATAAATAAACAAATACATGAATATATAAACATAAATTAATAAATAAATAGATAAATAGATGAATAGATAAATACATAAATAAACAAATACATGAATATATAGACATAAATGAACAGATAAATGAGTAAATAAATAAATACATAAATAAATAGATAAACATAAATAAACAAATAGATAGATGAATATA
Organism: Oratosquilla oratoria; assembly: GCF_046742065.1. Classification (NCBI taxonomy): domain Eukaryota; kingdom Metazoa; phylum Arthropoda; class Malacostraca; order Stomatopoda; family Squillidae; genus Oratosquilla; species Oratosquilla oratoria. The sequence continues at coordinate 22,879,311 of NC_134793.1, read as the reverse complement.
TGAATAAATTAATAGATAAATATATAGGTGAATAAACTAACTTGTTCATCTTTGGTTGAATTAAGGACAAGAATAGATTTAAATCGAGAGCACTGTTTGTTCCAAATTTGCCCCTCGAGTGAATAGAATTGTCCATTTTAGACGCCAGCAGAGATATGCAAAGTGCTTTGCCTTGTTGGCCATCTTAAATCTAGATCGTCGATGTCTTAGATAAATTCACGATCTAACTATCGTCGTCACCTGATGATTATATGCGATAAAAGTTCCCAAACAACTCCATCGTCAAAGAAGTCGACTGGACTTCTCGTCCCCGTTTTCAGTTCCTCTGGTCAGCGCGACCGTTAAACTGTCGACCGGGAGCCACGGAATTGAAGGTAATCGTTTCGTGGTAACTAGAATAAAAGATGAATGACCTTCATGAAAGATGACATGTCATCGAGGTAGGTCACCACACTCTTGTTACTAGAAGGGTAACACGGGATGTAATTAAAACGATTGGCGGCAGCCGATATACGAGGAAATTTGTCACCCGGAGATGAAGGGGTTGAGTCGTCGTCTTTGGGGGAAGTGTAATAAAGAAGCCAACGGTCGTATTTCTTCATGAGACTTATTATGATGATTGTAAGGCACCGGGCACAAAAATAAGACATTGTAACGAAGACTACTGTAGATGGTAAATAGAAAATGTTGAAAGAAGGGAGAGTGAGAAAAATGAAGAATGAATGAATGAAAAATATAGATAAAACAAATGTGATGGTCTCGTATCATAATGTGATTATTGTTAAAATAACTTTATATGATTATGTAAATTGAAAAAGGATATGACTCATAGAGAGCATAAACAGCAAATAATGAGAACAATCTTAACGAATGAGCAAATAGATTAGAAAATGAGTGATGAATCATTTAGGTATATAAAAGTAATGATATTAAAAAGTAGTATTTAGGGAACAAGAAAGTTGAAAACAAAGTTAAAAAAGAACACAAGAGAGGGGATTTAAATCAGAATTGAATTAAAAAGAGATTGATGAGACAATGGAGGTAAAAGATGATGAAGAAGAACGTAATCATGATAATTAAAAAGATAGATAAAAGAAAAATTGAGTAATTAAGAATCAAAACCCAATTGATGTTAAACAAAAATAAATAGTTGATCAAATAAAAGAACAACTATCTCAGTAAAAAAACAACATCAAACAATAATCCCCTTGCTCAGAGAGATGAAAACATTACTAAGTAAAGAAATCATGATGTTTAACATGCAGGGAACACAACAAGCTAATATAAGCTTTACAACCAATACGCACGAGAACAAAAGGAGATACTCTATTTTTGCATGATTTTACGAGGACTGGACAACAGGGATTAAGTCTGCATCCATTGTCTTCTTTATACCTCACAACCAAACCCATGGAACGAGAAGCTGTAAAAACATCTGTAGGAACAGGACTGATTGTAAAATCAGCTGTAAGAACAAGACTGTGATGTAGCGAAACAAGATATAAAGTTTCATTTCCCTATAAATGAGAAACGATGAGAAATTGCGTTCCTGTGCAACCCTCTTTAGTCCTGGACCACCTCCTTGTTGAAAGAAAACGGGGCGAGTCAGACAACAACGACATCTATGATTTACGTATGCAACTTCCTTGAGGAGAACTGGTCTGGACGACGTAACAGTGGGTGGCACGGCCCTTCATTGAATGAATTGGGGCAAACATTGGACCTCAATAGACCAAGACCCATCAACTGAATGATTCATGTCACCAGCATAAGGAATAGATCAAGTAAAAAATAAAAAATAAAATAAAACAGAAAACAAAGAAACAGGTGAATAAATGAATGAACAGATAAGAAATAAACAAATAAGTACTTAAACAAGCAAATAAACTAATGAATAAATGAATACATAAATAAACAAATAAATGAGTAGATAAATTGATCAACGATTAAATAGTTAGATGAATAAATAAATACATGAACAAATACATAAACAAATATATGGATGAATACAGAAATGAAGATATAAGGAAATAAAATAAATAGATAAACAAATAAGTATCCAATAAAAAAAAATTGAAATAGATTATTAATGAATAAATTAATACATAGATAAATGAATATATATATATATATATATATATATATATATAATATTAATACACATATATTATGTATATATTACAAAGGATTACAAAGGCGGAGCATGCTGACAGGAGACCTTTTGGTCCATATCTATGTCGGATGCGAAAAAAATACAATAATAATAAATTGATAAATAAAAACTATAATAATGTAAATAACAAATATATATACATATATATGTATGTATATAGAAAATGAATAAATTAATAGACGAATAGAAAATAAATAAATGAAAAACAAGCAAATAAACAAACAAGTAAAAACAAATAAGTTAAAATAAATGAATAAATGAATAGATAAATAAACAAAAACAAATGATAAATGAAATGATGAACAAGTAAATGGATAGATAAATAAATGAGTAGACTAATAGATTAATAAACTAATTAACTAAAAAACACACAATGAGATGAACAGAATCAGGTAAACAATGCAAAAGTCGAATAGATGAACAAGTTAAACAAAAATAAGTCAAATATTGCATAGATTATATTAAACGGAAATATAAACATTTAAACAAACAGACAAACAGTAAAAAGGAAACAAGGAAGAAAGTTTGTGGACGGGGACAAATTAGGTCAAAAAACAAAAACTGGCAACTTGTGGTTTGATGTTGCCATTTTTGCACAAAACGACGATTATATTATTAATTTAATTATTCACCAGGAAAATATATATAAACGGTAAACCTGCCACAATGGGAGAAACAAGTTTTCTCCCAAGTCAACTTCTCCCCCTCACCCCCATCCCTCCTTATCCTCCTCTCCCTCCCCCTCCACCTTCCCCTCCCCCCTCCTTCTTCCTCCCACACTCTCCTCTCCCTTCCCCACCCCCTTCCATATCCCATTCCCTCTCTCTTCTTCCTTTCCCTCTCCCCTCTCCCTCCCCACTCCCCCTCCCCCACTCTCCTCTCCCTTCCCCTGCCACTCCCCCTTCCCTTTCTCCTCCCCTTCCACCTCCTCCCTTTCCACCTCCCCCTCCCACTCCTCCCTCTCCCTCCCCCTCCCACCCCTCCCAGGCATCCCCCCATCTCCCCCCCCCCCCTTACCCTACTTCCCTTTCCAGGAACGAACGGAGACAAACAAAGCTTAGATAACGAATTATGTAACAGTAATAAACAAGGGGTAGACATTGTTTCACACGGTGAGAATAGAACAAGACGCTCAATGACCAATATCACAGAAACATATATAAAGGATAGGGAGAATGATAGGAAATGAAAAGCAACATAAGAGAATAAACATAATGTAAAAAATAATGAAGTTTTGTGTGTGTGTGTGTGTGTGTGTGTGTGTGTGTGTGTGTGTGTGTGTGTGTGTGTGTGTGTGTGTGTGTGTGTGAGAGAGTGTGCGTGTGAGCTTGTGTGTGCATGTGTGTGTGTGTATGAATAGAAAGAAAAATAAGAAAAATAAAGACAAATAAATAAATAAACAAATAAATATATATTCAATAGATAGATAAATATACAAAAATAGATAAACAAATAGATGTATAAATAGCTAATTATACAAACAAATAAACAAATATATAGATGAATAAATAAATAGCAAAATGAATAAGTAAATTCATTAATAAATAGATAGATAAATAAGTTAATAGATAAGTAGATAAATGAATAAGTAAAATAATGAATATATAAACAGCTAAACAATGGAAAAAGAGAATGAATGAAAAAAAATAAGAAAGTTTGGAGATGATATGACAAGACAGGATTAGTTTGCACAAGAAACGGAGGAATCCTGAGCGGGACTGTGGCTTTGTTGCTCACACAAAGAAAACGTGAATTGATTGTGAGGGTTGCTTACTAAATGAGAACTTAAAGAAAAAAAAAATGGAGAGATGTATGACCTAGAAAGAAAATGTATGTATATATATATATATATATATATATATATATATATATATATATATATATATGTGTGTGTGTGTGTGTGTGTGTGTGTGTGTGTGTGTGTGTGTGTGTGTGTGTGTGTGTGTGTGTGTGATAGAATGAAGAATATAAACCTTGGTGAAAACAAGCCTTTTGCTACTAACACCTAACAGTACATGATATATGGTGAAAGTGACGTACCGTGACAAGATGGTAAATATTGCACCCACATCCACGCCCAATCCAACACCACCCATGCACACCCACATACCAAGCCACCCCCTCACCCCCCAGCCTCCCGCACGTACGCACACAAACATACACACACGCACACACACATACACACACACACACGCACGCACGCACACACACATCCATGCCAACCCATTCACTCATTCATTCGTCCACAACACTGTTTCTGTTCAAATTCTGATTATATAAACTAATTCCAGTCAAGTAAAATATAGTAGGACCATGAAAACGAGTCATACAAAAAAAATCTCATTTTCTATTATCTATCTATTCATCTATTTTCTATACAAAAGTTGATCAGCTTAACCTTTCTCTTTAGCAATATACATACATACATATATATATATATACATATATATATATATATATATATATATATATATATACATATATATATATATATATATATATATATATATATATAAACCTTCATAGATTAAAAAAAAGAAAAAAAGTTCTACCAGCAGACTCTACCAGAAGTCTCCCACTTTTCTGTACAAGACCTGATTACTCCAAATTGTCCCGAAGATGTCGCATCGGATAATGAGGCATTGCGAGGCGAAGCCTCAAAATGCAAACAAGAGGAAAAGAGGACACAGTCAACTATCCAAGCTCAGGACAAAGACGAGGTCGTAAGTTTACGAGACTGTCGCAATGAATCTTCCAGTCCACTTACGATATGAACGGAATTATGTTCAATTAAAGAGATTTATAGTTCGGCTTATATGGCTGTTGGCGTAAGGACAAGAATTCTCCTGATGAAAGAAATGTCTAGTAAAAAAAAAAAAAAAAAAATATATATATATATAATAATAATAATAATAATAATTATAATAATAATCATATATATATATATATATATATATATATATATATGTATGTATATATATTATATATATATATATATATATATCGTGACCGCTTGGGTCGATGAATTGTCAAATGACCTCTGAAGCTTAGGTCGCCAATTTCAACTTTTCCTAAATACAAATCTAATGTATTCTATTGTCGTCAGATAACTTCATTACTCTTATGGGACCCATGGAACTGGCTACTGTAGGCCTTATGGTCTCTTGCAGTCTCCTTCATTACTGTCCTTATGTTTCTTGTGTGGTTCCCGCGCGAACCCATTGAGCAATGTTGGCGTCGTAGGGATTTTATTCTGGTTAACGTCAGGGATTTCTGTTCACTCGGGAATACCGATATTCCTCAAATGGATAATTGGCTAATGGTTGTAGTTTCAATTGTTGCGAGTGACAGTCATTACAGCTACTTTTGCTAGCTTCCTTAGCACTTGTAGTAATGTTAGTAGTAGTACTAGTATTGGTATTAGTATTAGCATAATCATAAGTATTAGTATTAATACTAGTATAGGTACAAGCGTTAGTGTTGATGTTACTATTACCATTTTGTATTACTATTTGGTATTAGTATTTGGTATTAGCATTTAGTATTGGTATTTAGTATTAGTATCAGTATCAGTATTAGTATCTTTAATAGTCTTGGGGTCTCGAGGAAGACTTACAAAAAATAGTATATCGTAGTCACTTAACAATACCAAGATTCAGACTTGAAGGACAGTGATTTTTTTTTTCAAAGTTGGCGTGCGTACATTGCATATATCTGCATGGTATTTAGTACTAGTATTAGTATCAGTATTAGTATCTTTAATAGTCTTAGGTCTCGAGGAAGACTTACAAAAAATAGTATATCGTAGTCACTTAACAATACCAAGATTCAGACTTGAAGGACAGTGATTTTTTTTTCAAAGTTGGCGTGCGTACATTGCATATATCTGCATGGTATTTAGTACTAGTATTAGTATCAGTATTAGTATCTTTAATAGTCTTAGGTCTCGAGGAAGACTTACAAAAAAAAAAGAATATATCGTAGTCACTTAACAATACCAAGATTCAGACTTGAAGGACAGTGATTTTTTTTTCAAAGTTGGCGTGCGTACATTGCATATATCTACATGGCGTCTTCTTTTGGTCTGACATATGTTTGTCTCCAACCCAAGTAAGGTCCCAGTCTAAGGAGAGAGTAAACGTTTATTTGGCTAAGGCGGCAAAGAGAAATAGCGGACGATTTTAAATAGTTTTACTGTGTTTTGTGAATGCGCGCTAGCCGAGCGGCTCAGAGGAGTTTTACTGTGTTCTGTGAATGCGCTCTGGCCGAGCGGCTAAAGCGGGCCCTACACGATCAATATTATTGCGCAATATTGCATAATATAATTGACAGTGTAGGGATGGTATTGAAGAATGACACAATATATTGAAGACCTCAAATGTACAGACGAAACACTGCATCTTCTATACCATCTCTACATTGTCAATAATACTGTAAAATACGGAATATTGCGCAATAATATTGATCGTGTAGGGCACGCTTAAGAGCGTAGCCAAATGCGGATCACTACGTAATGTTGTATTAAAACATTTAATGGATATTTGGTAATATTAGCTCCACATGCTCTATCAACGATGAGATTTTCTTTAAAGAATTATTCAATACGTAAAATCAAACTATTTCATTCATGAGAGAGTCTAATAATTAAATTAATAAAATCGCATGGCGGCAACAGTATAAGATATGTGTAGGGCACGATATTGTATGAAGACGTCAACTCTCAGATCTATTTGCTCAGACATCCTCATCTTCAACGTAATGTAGATAAGAAATCAATTAATCTTAATTAATTCAATCGTGTCAAATTGTTCTGTGGGCAAACCCCGAATTAGTAGATGAACTTTACGAAAGATCTAGACTATTAATGTGTTCAAAGGGTTCAATAAGGGTGACGCAAACAAGGTCATCATATTAAGACAACATGACAAGACTCGCAGTAATGGATTTAAATTGAACACTCTTATATTTAAGAAGGAAATAGGCAGGAATTGATTTACCAATAGAATAGTCAACGAATGGAATAGACTTGGTAACCATGTAGTGAGCGTTAAAACTATCGGTTGTTTTGAGAATAGATTAGACAACTTTATGGATGGGGATGACAGGTGTGCACATGGAACTGCCTAGTGTAGGCTTTATGGTCCCTTGCAGTCTCCTTCGTTCTAATGTTCTTAAGTTATCTTCTATACAAAAGGTTTTATTGTAGATATAATGTGTGTATGTATTTAGATGATGAACTGTTTTTGTTTGTACTTATGTACGTTGGATAAATAACACATAACGTGAAACTTACACGTGTAAATACATACACAATTAAAGCCTGGCTTTATTCCAGTATCATGCAAACACATTTATCACTTTTTTTAATATAAATATATATGTATATATATATGTATATATATATATATGTATATTATATATATATATATATATGTATATTATATATATATATATATGTATATTATATATATATATATATATATATATATATATATAGATATATATATATATATAATGGTTACGTTAGGTTATGTAAGTTTAGGAGCTATTGGGCAACGCAAATGTCATGTTAGATACCCGTTTGCAGGATTCTGGAATTTTACCTAAAGACTTACTACTAATGCTCATTTTTTGTGTCTTTCCACCGAGATTTGAACTCGGATCTCGTGTATGGGTAGGTAATTAGTAAATCGTCAGAGCTTTCAACTCAATTCCCATCAGCCTCAAGTTCATTCTAAGTGTTCAACAATATTTTTTCCAAGACACTTAGATTCAAATATCTAATCAAACACCTAGATTCTAATATACGAGTTGATATTACTACTGGAAAGGTTAAACGCCGTAAGATCATTGTGTTAACACGACCTCAGGTATAGCAGATACTGAGTACCGTAGATAAATAGATAAATAAATAAATAGAAAAATAAACAAATAAATAAGGAAGTAAACCAATCAATCAATCAATCAATCAAACTATGACTCCCTCCACCTCTTCCTCCCTCCCATCCACCTCCATCCACTTACCTCCACTTCCTTCCATACTGAACTAGTTATCTAGATCACCACCATCCTGACCTCCGGCGCTGCGAAAGCATATCAACAAGTGTCTGTGGGTTCCCTCCTTGTGAACAAGCTGCTTGTCCTGTTCTTCAGTTTTGTCAACACGCTGGAGGTGGAGGTGGATGGGTGGGATCAGTTTTGTCAACATGATGGTGACGTGAAGAGCGGGGGATGGAGGTGGAGGTGGGTTGGTGGGAGTAACTGCTTTGTCTCGAGCCTCGAACCCGTGTTGGCATTTATCCTCATCAGACAAGCATTGAAACCTGCGAAGGGCGTTTCTTTTGGTCGAACAAAGTCGATTGGGGAAAACGGAACAAATACGCAAATCGTGACAGGTTTTTCCAGATTCTGCTTTTACAGGTCGACGGATTTCTTATTCTTTTATGTATTCTTTTGATTTTCTATTTGTTCATTTTATTTATTTATTCTTTTTTATTTATTTATTTATCTATTTTTGCGTTGGACATGCATTTGAACAAAAAGAGTAAACATAGATTCAGTTAATCCCAGCTAAACATTGACAAATTTTGTTTACATTATTCTGGTTAAGGTGACGGCACACTAGTCAGGCTAGCATGCTACTTGCCTTTGCTACTTCATTTGAATAGAAACGACTTCGGTTACAAAATTCTAGACTTCCGTAAGAACATCTAACAATGTGTCTATCATACCCATTTTAGATTTAACCTCTCTTAGCTCATCATTCAGCTTCTCGCTATAATATGACGCAAAAGCAATTTGACATTTGAAAATATGAAAAACAAAAGATAGTAACCTAAGTCGTTTCTACTCAAACGAAGTAGCAAAAGCAAGTAGCATGCTAGTGAGAAATGCCTAGTGTGTCGACACCTTTGAACTATTTGATGTTATTCAAATGAGGATTGTGCTCTTACCTATATATATATATATATATATATATATATATATATATATATATATATATATATATATATATTTTTGTGTGTGTGTGTGTGTGTGTGTGTGTGTGTGTGTGTGTGTGGGTGGGTGTGTGTGTGTGTGTGTGTGTGTATAAGTATCCAGTACATAAGCGTTTTTCTTTTATATAAACAAGTTCTTTGGAGAAAGGAAATCATAATGTTGATAAGAATAATGTGTTAATGATGATAATGAGGAGAAGTGACGTGTTCGCGTTGTGTTGATTATCGACCCCAACAACCATAGAGAGTTCTTGACATGTATCATTCTTGTTAACTCCAAATGAATTTATGATTATTAATAAACATCACTGACAAGGGGTTTGCTAGTATCTTCAGAAATCCATCCGATACATCACCAACACTACCATCAACACCATCTTCAACATAAACTCCAACATCAACATCAACACCAACTGTACCACTAACTCCAACACCAACATCAACATCAGCTCCAGCACTAACTCCAACACCAACTCCAGCACTAACTCTAACACTAGCTTCAACACCAACTCTAGCACCAACATCAACACCAACGCCACACCAACTCCAACACCAGCTTCAACACCAACTCCAACACCAGCTTCAACACCAACTCCAACACCAGCTTCAACACCAACTCCAACACCAGCTTCAACACCAACTCCAACACCAGCTTCAACACCAACTCCAACACCAGCTTCAACACCAACTCCAACACCAGCTTCAACACCAACTCCAGTACCAATATCAACACCAACTCCAACACCAGCTTCAACACCAACTCTAGCACCAACATCAACACCAACTCCAGCACCAACTCCAACACCAACTCCAGCACCAACTCCAACACCAGCTTCAACACCAACTCCAACACCAGCTTCAACACCAACTCCAACACCAGCTTCAACACCAACTCCAGTACCAATATCAACACCAACATCAACACCAAACACCATCACCACAGTTACTTTTCCTTTGTCACAGTTTCTCCCAATTAACGTTTCTGCCAAACAAACGTTTGGGAGAAGAAGGAAAAGAGAACAAGAAAGTAGAAGAGAAAGGGAAGAGGAAAGAGACTGGGAAGGGAAAGAGAAAAAATGAGAAAAAAGAGAAAAAGAGAGAGAGAAGGGGCGAAGTAAGGGGAAGGAAACGGTCAAGAGTGAGTGAATACGTGTGTGTGTGTGTGTGTGTGTGTGTGTGTGTGTGTGTGTGTGTGTGTGTGTGTGTGTGTGTGTGTGTGTGTGTGTGTGTGTGTGTGTGTGTGTGTGTGTGTGTGTGTGTGTGTGTGTGTGTGTGTGTGTGTGTGTGTGATTATATATATATATATATATGTACATATATATATATATATATGTATACATATAAACATGTATATATATATATATATATATATATATATATATATATATATATATAGAGAGAGAGAGAGAGAGAGAGAGAGAGAGATAGTGACAGATAGAGAGAGAGAGGGAGAGAGCGAGAGTAAGAGAGAGACAGACAGGCAGACAAACAGAGAGTATTACTAAATTCAAGTACTATACTTTTGGAAGAGTGTGAGTATCCTATAAAGTTATCTTTTGGTCAGAGGAACACATTTTTATTCATCCGAAAGACGATCTTCGAACAAGTTGGAGTCTTCATGCGCCCAGCCTCTATTTGTCCCTCATTAACACATAACCTGAATGAAATCGAGATCTCTTGGCGCCGGGAGGTGATCACATTTCGCCAGATTAGGAGCTGACCGGAGCCGCGGTAGCGATCCGGGATTCGCGATCAAGCAATGACACCCCAAGAGCGCCGGCCGCAGCCAAAAGCACGGACACATACAAATGATCCACTCACACCATATGCGAGACACTGACCGCCTCAGATTCCTTATGTGTCTTGGAAAAAGGACCGCACGTCTTGCATTCCAGGTACCCCGGGTGGTGTTATGGTCCATGAACATGCGCGATTCCAGGCGTTTCCAGGTGATTTTATTCAGTCAAAAATAAAAAAAAAGAGAGAAAAAGAAGAAGATCTCTCAGGGTATTGGGCCTTCGCCTCATCCGGGTAATCTCTTCGACGCAAGAATCGATGTTTACGTTTTATCGAAGTTATCGCCGAGCTCACGAAGGGAAACCTCCCGGGCCACAAAAGGCTGGAGAGGAATTATCATGAATGCATATGGATTTTATGTATATGTGTTGAAGGAAGCAAGAGAGATGGCTGGAAAAGAAGAGGAGATTGTGGTTTGAACTAAATAAGGAAGTGGAGATGCTTAGGAGGAGAGATAAAGTGGCAGTGGAGTAGAGGGACATGGATGAGAGAATACGATAATAGAGACAACAACTGGTAAGAATGGAACTAGATAAAAACACTAAAGGTAAAACTAAGATGGAAACAGATGGCAATAGGCTTTCTGATAAGATAATGTGTACACGTACTGTGACTAGAGTAGTACAATAATTAGCTCAGACCAGCCAATGGGCAGACTGGACCTTTAAAACACATATGACATGGGAATCAATATGTGGGACAGTGTTGTGAAACTCACACGAGTAAGAACCAATGAATAAACATACTAGTGTAAATGTACAAACTCACACACACACTCACACACACACACACACACACACGCGCGCGCGCGCGCGCACGCACACACAAACACGACTCGACGGCGCAGTAGTAGCATTCTCAACCACTAATCTAGCGGTCCGAGTTCAATTCCCGCCCAGGACTGAAGTAATTTCAGTATCGCTGCGCTACGAGCCGGCACTCCAACTCTTGTGGACGGGGAGTTTGGTGTGTGCGTGTGTTTGTGTGCGTGTGTGTGTAAAGTCACATTATTACCCATAGATCGGTCATATATGAGCTCTGAGCTCTCATCCGGGAGGGAAATCTTTGTCGATTACAAGTCCAACACGTGATCCAAGACCATGGTGAATCACACATGCCAACACACTTCTTATACATCGGGTTAATAGAGGTACAAGAGTCTAGTGCTCTCTAGAACAGTAAAAAAGGTGCTTATGTTGAAGGTCCCATCTTCTTGGTTATGAGATCACATCCTAAATAGAATATGATAGGTTACCGCCAGCCAGAATAAAATCCGTAGCGTGTGCCACTGTATCACTATTGATCTTTTTGGTCTATGCACTACGGTGGGGTCCCCTTAAGGGTGATTAATAAATCCTCTGGTATTCTATCCATATACCAAGAGTTTTCCCCCTTATAAGGGAGGTAGCCAAGCCAGAGGCACGCACCTACCCCCATCCCTTCCACTCTCATCCACCACCCCTCCCCCCCATACTCATCTTAGCTCCTCGTGGATGACGGGTCATCCCTGTATCCCGCCCACTGCCCTGCGTCAGAAGCAATGCAGCAAGACACAGTACTGGTATTGACCAAAATGAAATTACATATAATAAGTTAAAGTAGAGAAAGATATTAATCAACAAGATCCAAACATATTTCCTTTGTTGAAGTGTCCCGAGATTAATGGAACCGGCTGGGTTTAGCCAGAATAAAATCTGTAGAGAATGTGACATGGTGATGTTCGAGAACCTAATTGAAATCGCCTGATGACGCTAAGCAGAAGAAACTCTGCAGAGTACGTCACCGTACGCAAGAACTAAATAAATATGCAGACAAACATGTAAACATACAGACAGGTAGGCAGGTAGACAGGCTGAGACAGAGACATAAAGGCAGCCAGGAAGACAGACATACAGATAGATAGACAACATACATAGATAGACAGGCTAACATATATACATGCATACATACAGACAGGCAAGAAAACACTCAGAATGGGGAATACTCAATTTTCATAAATGAAAACCTCTACTGTAGGATTGGGACATTTTCAAGCCACTAAAACAAGATAAGTAAGCTTACATGATATACAACCATTTGGAAAAATATCGATACACTTGTAATTCAAAGCTTGTATGATGTTGCACAAAATCCAGGCGAGGATAATAATCCATCCAGATCAAAATGGGCAATCTAGCCTAAGGATAATAAATAATTTACAAACAAACAAACAAATCCTAGTCTTTGCTTAGTTTTTCCACAGGTCTGAGAAATGCGAGACTCACTCGATGGCAACATTCCTGGAGGTGTTACCGTAGACCGAGTCTGTTCTCAGATCCGCCGAGACAGAGTAGGTTAGTTGGGCTTGACTTCCTTGCAATCTGAGAGTGAGTCAGAGCTTACTCTAAAGGGAAAATGGGGTGGGAAGGAGTAAGGAAGGGAAGGAGGGGGGAAGGGGGTGGGAAGGGGTAAGGGGGGGAAGGAGGGTGGGAAGGGGAGGACACCGAGGTGGCCCCATGGCTGTGTGTCGCCTTGAATAATTGAGGACAAGATACTTTAAATGGCGAGCGTGAGAGGAAAGGAGGGTGCAAATATACGAGATCTTCTTGGTAATGCAGACCACGAGAAGACAGGTTACATAGATAGCTGTAATAAATGTTTCTTTAATTCATCCACTTTCTAGTGTGTGTTTATTGAAGCTATCGTCAGTGAGTTTTTTTTTTTTTTTTTTTTTTTAGTTATTTTTAGATTAGGTAAGGTCGTTACTACATTTGTTCACAATATGATAATAATGAATGCTGTTTTTGTTATCACTATCCTTATTATTAGTATTAAATTTTTGGGTAGTTATTGTTATTATTGTTATTGATATTATAATACACTTTTTCTAATTCTATGATTAGTGTATTTAATATTATTGTTACCAATATTTAATGAAGCGGCCTTGCTGTGGATGTGCTGTGCCTTGCGACACTGCCTCTGACCCAGGGCAGTGGACAGGGTGCAGCGATGACCCGTCATCCAGGAGGTGCTAAGATAAGAGGGAAGGTAAAGGGGAGTGGAGTGTATTTAGGGATGGAATGGGTGGGAGTGATTTTATGCCTTTTTCCTTTTGGCTACCTCCCTTGTAAGGGGGAAAAAGCCTTGGTATATGTATGTACCAATATTTCTGTCATTATTATAATTTCTAATATCATTGCCATTACCATTATTACTATAATTATTACAGCTACCATAATCACCAAATTTATTATAATCATTATAATCATTACTATTGTGTTCATTGCTATAATTATTATCATAACAGTTATCACTTCATTATTACTATGACCATTTTCTTGTATCTTTGTGTATATTTTCATAACCGTGAACATTTGTGAATCGTCAACTTTCAAGGTTAAAAAAATAATCATTTCGTCTGCTGAGGAAGGACTTATGTGTGCACACATACATATATGCATATATACATGCATACATGAATAAATAAATAAATACATTCATATATTACATATATATATCCATCATGTATACATACATCCATACATTTATACATATATACATACATTCATACATATATACATACATACATAGATACATTCATACATACATACATACATTCATACATATATACAAACATACATTCATATATAAATACATACATACATACATTTATACATATATACATACATTCATACATACATACATATATACATTCATACATACATACATTCATATATACATACATTCATACATATATATATTAATACATACATACACACACACACACACACACACACACACACACACACACACACACACACACACACACACACATATATATATATATATATATATATATATATGTATATATATACAGACATTAACACACATACACACATACATGCATACATACATACACACATACATGCATACGTGCATACATACATGCATACATATATACATACATACACATACATACACACATACACACACATACATACATACACACACACACATACATACATACATATATACATACATACGTACATACATACATGCATGTATATAAAAGTACATACACACATGCATGCATAAGTACATTTGTACATATATATACATACATACATAGGTGCATATATATATATATATATATATATATATATATATATATATATATATATATATATATATATATCCTTCCTTCTCTCGCTCTCTTTCTTCTCCTTCTCCTCCTCCTACTTCTTTATGCGAGCCCAATCCAGATTTTTTTTTCCGAATTTTCTCCTCAGTTTATCGGTCAATTAACTCCATGTGATGATATTCGCTTGCCTCCACAAATCTCCTCCTCCTCCTCTTCCTCCTTTTCATCCTCCTTCTCCTTCTCATCTTACTCTTCCTCCTCCTCCTCCTCCTCTTCGTCCTCTTCTTTCTTGCCCTAATCTTTGCCCTCCTCCCTCACTTTCTTCACCTCCTCCCCTTCCTCCTCCTCTTTCTCTTCATCTTCGTCCTCCTTCTCCTCTTCCCCCTCCTCCTTGTCCTCCCCCTCTTTGTCCCCCTCCTCCTCATCTTCGTCTTCATCCTCCACCCCCTCTTCCTCCTCTTCCTTTTCATCCTCCTCTCCCTCTTCCCCCTCTTTTTCTTCCTCCTTTCCCTTCCCCTTCTTCCTCCTCCTCCTTTGACTCTTTCTGTCCATTATGACGAGGCACCTGCCTTACCATCCCACTCAGTTCCTATGTCCGATCTCCATATTATCACCTTTCCTTCTCCACTACAATCTCCCCCAGTGACCCCATCTCCCCCAAAGACCCCATCTCCCCCAAAGACACCCAGGGGCTCCCCTGTCCTGAACAAAACCAACCTATCCTTTGTCAAAATAGAATCCTTGGATTAATTACCAGATTTGGTACAAAGGTTTCGAACGGGGATCCATCCACGGTGTGAAGTCCTACACTCTCACGGTGGATCCCTTGGGTCAATCCACCAAGTGGACTCTTGTGAAGTGATCCAGCAGCGACTAATGTACACATTGGCAAGGTTCCCTATCATAAAAGCTAATGCAAAGGGTTGATGCCTGTGTGAGCTAGTGCATGTGTGTGTGTGTGTGTGTGTGTGTGTGTGTGTGTGTGTGTGTGTGTGTGTGTGTGTGTGTGTGTGTGTGTGTGTGTGTGTGTGAGAGAGAGAGAGAGAGAGAGAGAGAGAGAGAGAGATATGGAGGGAGGGAGGGAGAGAGAGAGAGAGAGAGAGAGAGAGAGAGAGAGAGAGAGAGAGAGAGAGAGAGAGAGAGAGAGAGAGAGAGAGAGAGAGAGAGAGAGAGAGAGAGAGAGAGAGAGAGAGAGAGAGAGAGAGAGAGAGAGAGAGAGAGAGAGAGAGAGAGAGAGAGAGAGAGAGAGAGAGAGAGAGAAGGGGAAGGGGGGAGGAGGAGGAGGGGGAGGAGGAGGAGGGGGGAGGGAGGAGGCGGGGGAAGAGGGAGGGGGGAATGGAGGAGGAGAGGAGGGTAGTGAAAGAAGTGTGAAAGTAAAAGACAAACAAATGTCGGTGCTGTGTGTGTGATTCTTCAAATCCTTCATGTAAACACATTCTTCTCTCAACGTTGAGCTTCTGTGTCTTCTGCAACTCCTTGGATGCCATCAAATACCCCGAACAGCAATGACAATGGCGTTGAAAGACGACGACGACGATGACGATGACGATGACGACGACGACAGTGATGATGACGACGCGATGACGATGACGACGACGACAGTGATGATGACGACGACGATGACGATAACGATGACGACGACGACGACGAGTGCTACCACTGAGTTTATCACCACCACAACCACCATCACCATCACCACCATCATCACCACCAGTACCACCATCAACACCTCCACAACCACCACTTTACTTCCTTGTTTCCGTACGGTGCGCGCAAACATACACACACGCACGCACACACACACACACACACACACACACACACACACACACACACACACACACACACACACACACACACACACACACACACACAAACAGTTTAGATAAAATGAGATATGAAGACGGGACACCACGAGCATAGCTTTCCTTCCCGTAAAATACAACTAGGTAAATACACACACACACATATATACACTACATTGTTTTTCGTTATGAGTGCTTTTCCCTCCGTCTTCTTCTTCTTCTTCTTCCTCTTCTCCTTTTCTTCCTCCAATCCCTCATGCGTTCCTCTTTCATTGACGTTTTCTTCTTCAACCTCCTCTTCCTCTACCTCTTCTTCCTCCACCTCCTTCTTCATGTATGAAATGAACCTTGACCTTCAAACTCCTCCAGCCTCCACAATTCTCATCTTCCTACTCCTCCTCCTCCTCCTCTTCCTACCCCTCTTCTTTTTATCTATCTTTATCTGTTCCTTTAAATAATCCTCTTTCTCTTCCCTTCCTCTTTCTTCATTTCATTCACTTCGTTCTCCTTATCTTCGTCCTCCTCCTCCTCTTCCTCCTCCTTTTCCTCTTCTTTACCCATTTCTCCCTTCCAATCCCTCCTTCTCCTTTTCTATTCTTGCATTTTCTTCTTCCCCCATATCACCCTTTCTTCCCCTCCCCCCTCCCTTTCCCCTTCCCCTCCCCTCATTTCTCCTCCCCCTTCCCGTACTTCCCCTCTCCCTCTCTCTTCCAGGGCCCAATCCATTTGTAAGTTCGTCTCCGCTGATGCATTTCCTTCTCGAGCTCTAAAGGTTCTTCATCTTCGACGGTATTCAGTCAAGTTCCTCATCCATTACTCTCATCTTCGGCTAGTTGGGGCCATGCGATTTTGTTCAGCCTCATACACACACGCGCGCACACACACACACACACACACACACACACACACACACACGCACACACACACACGCACGGACACACGCGCGCACACACACACACACACACGCACACGCACACACTCACACACACACGTTCTCTCTCTCTCTCTCTCTCACACACACACACAAACACATACACACGCACACACATACACACACACACACACACACACACACACACACACACACACACACACACACACACACACGCACACACACAAAACCCCAATCTCCAAGCTCTCTTCACGTCCCTATCATTCTTTCAATCCCCAATCTTCCAACTCCCAATATCTTCCTCCTAATCTCCCATCTGCCAATCATTCTTCCGATCAGTACTTTGTGATCACTTCCTTAACCTTTCGACCCCCAATCATCCCTCCCACAGCCCCCCAACGCCTAATCACTCCCCCAATCTTCCACCTCAGTACACTTCATCCCCAATCAGATTTTCAGTCACCCACTCCCAATCGACCTCTTATTTCTCCAATCTTCCACCAATCAGTTACATGTATATCTGCATGTCTGAGTCACCCAATCTGCAATCTTCCAATCACTTCCTCATCACCCATGGCCTGGAGGCACCAGACAAAGACTATGAGGGGAACAATAGGTTCCCTTGTTCCCTTTTCCCCTCAGACACGGAAGTCCTTGGTTCGATTCCCGGTAAACACTTAAAAATGGCGTACATCAGAGGTGCTGTATCCCAGTGTCAAATCCCTAGCCCCCCTCCCCCCCCCCTTTTTTTAAAACGTCACAAACTCCCCCTATCGGAAAGCTTGGTTCAACTTCGCCGGTGGCAGGGTTCGAACCGCCATCCCCTGGACCTTTGCTGCAAGTAACAAGGCCCTAACCCACCCGACCAACGAGCTTCCTAGCCCATAATCAATATACTTAACCAAATCCAGCAGTTCCGAAGGTTCGATCCCAGGACCTCGTGATTTCGAGTCAAGTCTGTTACCATCGTGCTACACCAAGCAATCAAGACTCCTAACCATAAGGTCCTGGGTTCGAGGCTCCGTGACTGCTGGATTTGATTATATTTGAAAGACATTGCTGCAACTAGTGATTTATTCCATAACAGTTTAGTTAGATTGATTACACTTGTTTCATCCACAACCATCCCAACACGACCAACACGTCATATACGACTAGATGGTGCAGTGGTATCACTTTCGACCGCTAAATCAGCGGTCAGAGTTCGAGTCCCGACCAGAGCAAGGAATTGATTATGTGTGTGTATGTGTGTGTTTGTGTGTGTGTGTGTGTGTGTGTGTGTGTGTGTGTGTGTGTGTGTGTGTGTGTGTATTACTCGTAGATGAGTTCTGATATTTTATCTGGGAGGATAGTATCTGTCGATCACAAGACCAACACGTGATCCAAGACCATGTCCATATCATAACAACCTAACCAAAGCTGGATTAAGCCTCAGAGGGACAGACGCTGCATCGCACTTAAGGGGATAGAGTGGTCCTACAGTGAGCCATTATGATAAAAGGATTCAGAGCAATATGGCGTTTCAATCAATCAGGAATCTATTCTTTAAATCACTGTCCTTACCTCACGAGAATCAACTGAAGTTGACCAGAACAAGATATATGAAGTGTAATATTACGTTAAGTAACGAAGACGCAAACACACAAACAAAACAGTCAATTCACAAACATCAACAACACATTGTTTATGTTTTTATCCAACAATGTGTTCAAACCTCGATTTTTGACTGACTTTTCATTTTCTTATTTCTTTATTTTAATGACCCGTTCCAGGCTTCCCTTCGTTTTCCTCCCCTCCCTCCCCCCTCCATCCACGCCCTCCTTCCCCCCTCCATCCACTCCCTCCTCCTTACTCACCTCCACCTCCTCCGTATTCCTCCCATCCCATGACTCAATATCGTGTACTTGTCATACCCGTCGATACCGAATGTGCTCTTCGAGTCACCCAAAAATTCGGTTTGTCCGGAGTCCTTAACTACGCCTCCACGTGAAGGAGATTAACTTCATGATCGTATCCCATGTGGGCATCTCTTCGGTACTGAAGGAATCACATACATCTGAATAAAATCGCCTGACGGAAGGCAGGGCAAATGAATGAGTACCATCCGGAACGGAAGGGAATGGAGGGGGTAATAGTCTCTATTATCTATTTATATGTTTATTTATGTATCTGTCAATCTGTTTATTCATCTATTTGTTTAATTATCCATTTATCTATATACTTATTAATTTACCTATAACTTATTTTTGTTTTTTATTTATCTATTTATCTAATCATTTATTCATTCGTTTATCTTCTTATCTACGTATCTATATTTTTATTTATCTACCTATCTATCTATTCATTTATTTACTTGTTTATTTATCTATCATTCATTTGCATACCTACTTCAGTAGGTACGTCGAGGGTAGGGTGGATGCAAAAATGTAATTCTTTCTAAATTCCCTTTACCTTATTTCGCAACCTTTGCACTAATATATACTAACATAGTTATCTCTAACCTAACCTAATCTAACCTAACATAATCTAACTTTCTTCAGCCTACTGTCAAAATTATCACAAAACGCAAGTGTAGTGTAGACAATCCCGAAGTCAAAATATCGCGTCAAATCTTGATGTCACCTTATGTGTAGTGGGAAGGGACCGAAAGATTCTATAACCGGGGAAGGGACCCATTGAGAAAGAAGTTAATATTTGCGAGGTGGAGGGTGTGGGAGGGAGGAGGAGGAGGAGCGACGCCTTATGGAGGCAAGATGGATGAAGCCCCGTATACCCAATTTTGTGATGGCCAAACATATATTTTTCGTCGAATATTTTCTTGGACGAATAGAGTCCTAACTCACGCGCGCAGAGATGTTATAATGTTGAAGACGGGGACCTCGCGAGGAGGCGACCAAACGAAGGCATAACAGATTCTTGTGACTAATTTTCGGTGACATTCGAACGCTCTCGAGGGACATTCGAGTGAAATAAAACTCGCTCGTTTCAGTGATTCGGACAGTTTCGTCCCGTCGTCATTTCGGACAATTTCGTCCGTTTTCGTTTAGTCTAGAATCTCGTACGAATATCCTAGACGATCTTAGATAGATTTCATTTAAATTCCGTGTCCTAAGATTTAGAAAACTCGTAGAACATGTAGCTCGTTTTCACGACACCACCACAATGGAACTAAGAAATTACATTTGACAGAGACATTAAGATCCATACTCAACCATTTGAATTCGAAATTTCTGAATCAGTTTCTACCGCACGGGAACCCGCCTTCCAGAAATTATGCCTATCAATGAACATAAAGTTCCTGGGCTTATCGTAAAGTGGGGCATATATGGACGCATCAGCCAGACTGCCCATTAAGAAATTGAAGACCTATTGTGGCCCCAGACGGGTTTATCAGTAAAACGAAAGGATTTATTTGCTTCGTCGCCGCTCTGAAAGGATGGCGTTTATGTGTGAACATCTAAACATATGCGCGTAGCCATGGGAAGACACGCACACACATACACACACACACACATACACACACATACACACACACACACACATACACACATACACGCACGCACACACACACACACACACATACTATACTTCCTGGTGTAGTGGTTAGCGTCGTGGGCCAATAGTCTTGAGGTTTGCAGATCGTGCCACGTTCCTTGTTTAAAGGTAATTGATCCACTGGTTTTACAATATGTTACCGAACTGCTTGAGTAAGGGGATGAGTTGTGTCATTTGTGAATTCATAGCATTGCCCATATATGGGCATATGAGCTCTCATCCACTATAGGAAGGTTGATAGTTGTCTATCACGTGTCTAGTACGTGATTCACGCACACGCACACACACACACACGCACGCACACACACACACACATGCAAATAATCCTGCATACCTTTACACCTACGTATTCAAACAAGTACTCAGACATATATGTAATACGGTCTACGTATATGTACACTTAAAAATAGTTTTCTTCAGCACACAATCATGCATATTCAAACCCAAGGACAAGTAAACTTGAGGCTTTACAAGTCTGTGGCTGATGTTTTCTTTAGCAGACCCCAAAAGAAAAGGCACAAGGTAATTTTTTTTTTTTTTTGTTGTTAGCAGTTTTATTTTGGTTTTGTCCTCGTCATGGGCCAAATGGTCATCGGTTGGATTGTGGTGGATGAAAGCTTTGGCTACCTTGTACTGAAAGCAAGACATTCACGTCTTCAAGATTTCTGTTCCCTTTACTTTGGGTCGGGGAGAGGGAGAGGGAGAGGGAGAGGGAGGGAGAGGGAGAGGGAGAGGAAGAGGGAGAAGGAGGGAGAGGGAGAGGGAGGGGGAGAGGGAGGGAGAGAGAGAGAGAGAGAGAGAGAGAGAGAGAGAGAGAGAGAGAGAGAGAGAGAGAGAGAGAGAGAGAGAGAGAGGAGAGAGAGATAGAGAGAGAGAGAGGAGAGAGAGAGAGAGAGAGAGAGAGAGAGAGAGAGAGAGAGAGAGAGAGAGAGAGAGAGAGAGAGAGAGAGAATACCATGTTTTTTTTTTAAGTTATTTCGTAGCCTTGTGTCCAATGATAAAGGGGGCGTGGGCGTGGGCGTGGGGGATTGATTAACCTGATTAATTTGTCATTATTACAATTATTATCATGATTTTTTTTTCAAAAATCCTTCTTCCTTTTGTCCTTTTCTTTCTGAGAACTTCTGGCGTTTCCAATGTTTGTTAAAGACTTGTTCAATGTTGTTAAACACTTGATCAATGTTGTTAAACACTTGTTTAATGTTATTAAACACCTGTTTAATATTATTAAACACTTGTTTAATGTTGTTAAACACTTGTTCAATGTTGCTAAACATTTGTTCAATGTTGTTAAACACATATTCAATGTGGTTAAACACTTGTTGAATATCAACCAATTCTACTTGATACCATCAATCTCTTTTATTTCCTTCCACTCCGCCCCCCCACCAACTCTTCCACTCTTCTCCAAATTTCTCTAAAGCCAACAACTCACAAAACTCACATCTTGTTTAAATACTCTCTCCTCTCCCTCTTCTCCCTTCTTTCCCTCCTCTTCATCCTCTCTCCCTCTTCATCCTCTCCCCCTCCCTTCTGTCCCTCCTCCCCCCTCTCCCCCTCCCTCCTGTTCCTCTTCTCCCTCCTCTCCCCCCTCTCCCTCCTCTTCTCCCTCCTCTCTCCCGTCTCCAACCTCTCCCTCCTCTCTCTCCTCTCCCTCCTCTTCATCCTCTCCCCCTCCCTCTTCTCCCTCCTCTCCCCCTTCCCTCGTATACATCCTCTCCCTCCTCTACCCCCCTCCCTCCTGGCCCTCTTCTCCCCCGTCCCTCCTATCCTTCCTCTCCCCCCTCCCTCCTATCCCTCCTCTACCCCCTTTCCTTCCTCTACCCCCTCTCCCCCTCTCCCTCCTCTCCCTACGCGCTGCGGCATGACATACGGTAATTAGGCGTCCCCGGCTCGGCCGCCTGTCATTTTTGGTCATGGAAGTTGCGACCTCCTCTCGAACATATGTCAACGAAACTCGAGGCTAAGCCCACATGATGGAGGTTGACCTTGATGCAAGCATGGAGTCGGATACTCCATCCATGGAAAAAAATCCCTACCACACTGTGGAGGGAGGAAGCCATCTCTGTGGTGGAGAGGTGGAGTGGATGGAGGAGGGACGGGGTGGAGTCGAGGTGGAGGGAAAGCGGGCCACGCGCGCGCGCGGACAGAGAGACTTGCTCTCAGTTCTGTAAACAAACCCGACGATGCGTTTTCTTTCTTCCTTTTTCGTAACTCTTCTACTTCGAGGGTATGGCTTTCCTCCCATATCCTAACTACAAGAGAGCCCATCGACGACTCTACGTGATACACTCATACTTTCAAGTACGACCACGTTAGCAGGAAAGCCGAAAAAAATGGACTCCCCTCGTGGCGTTTCTTCGAGCGAGCGCGTTTTGGGGTCACTGACGTATAAGGAAAGGAAGACAAACAATATTTCAAGAAGAAAAGAAGCCGCTATAACAAGTTCAATGTCCATATCAATTTTGTTACTACAAGACACACACAGCATATTAGACGCTCATATACATACCACTATATATATACATATACATACATATGCATATATGTGAATATGTACAATATATATATATAATATATATATATATATATATATGTGTGTGTGTGTGTGTGTGTGTGTGTGTGTGTGTGTGTGTTTGTATGTACGTATGTATTTATGTATATATGTATGTACTCGTATATAGGGTCAATCTAGAACAATACAGTGTATGCCTATTATTAAAATATGATAAACAACTACAATAGTAGCTTGCATATATGAAATATATACAAACAGGAAAATAATGATCGAGATAATTTGGGAAATGATCATTTATCATTTCGGCTTATCATATAATCATGTCATTATCATCAACTACTAACACCTGTACTCCAATATGGCCTCTTTTAAGAGAAAAGAAGAACTGGAAGATAGTGGACGAGAGTGTATTATGATCTAGAAAGAGAGTGAATTTTTTTCTAGAAATTATAAATGCATTTATAGAATGAAGGATGATTACTAGAATTTGGTTAGACACTAGGAAAGAAATGAATATACAGACGACATAAAGTGGATATAAATAGACAGACAGGACAGACAAATGGACAGACTGAATACAGGTAGGCAGATAGACAGACACACACACGAACACAGACACACACACACACACACACACACACACACACAAATACACAAAAACAACCACCCAGCCAGATAGACAAGGATAGACAGATAGACAGAGACAGACACACAGACAAACAGGTAGACAGAAGGACAGATAGACAGACAGACAGACAGACAGTGTTGAGGCTATCTGTAGTCACCCCTTCGAGCCGATGACGCCATATAGAGATTAGCCCCCTGGTTGTCGTTAGTGTATATGTGTATATAAATATATATATATATATATATAATATATAATATATATATATATATATATATATATATATATATATATATATATATATATATATATACTGTATGTGTGTGTGTGTGTTCGTGTGTGTCCCCGTGTGTGTGTGTGTGTGTGTGTGTGTGTGTGTGTGAGAGAGAGAGAGAGAGAGAGAGAGAGAGAGAGAGAGAGAGAGAGAGAGAGAGAGAGAGAGAGAGAGAGAGAGAGAGAGAGAGAGAGAGGAAGGAAAGAGAGAGGAAGGAAAGAGAGAGGAAGGAGAGAGAGGAGAGAGACAGAGAGAGAGACAGAGAAAGAGATATTGATAAAGAGAAAGAGAGATAGAGACAAAGACAGGAACAGGGACAGAAAAGGGAAAGAGAGTAGATGAGTCTCTACAACAAGGATATCTCCATCCACGCTTCGTCGACCTGTTGTCACCGTTTTCTCCACTTAGTTTTGGATTCCCGTTTTCTATTTTACATTTATCTTTTTATACGTTTACATATATATTTGATTATCTATCTACTCGTATATTTGTTTTTAATCTTCTACTATATACATACTTGCCCATCCATTCATTTATTCATATAAATTACCTTAAATTGATCTATCCAGTTAATCATTTATATTTTCAATGTGTATACATATAATTGTGTATTCTATATTGTTTCTTTTATTTTGTCTATTT
This sequence comes from Oratosquilla oratoria, assembly GCF_046742065.1. Lineage (NCBI taxonomy): Eukaryota > Metazoa > Arthropoda > Malacostraca > Stomatopoda > Squillidae > Oratosquilla > Oratosquilla oratoria. The sequence continues at coordinate 22,853,912 of NC_134793.1, read as the reverse complement.
ACACACACACACACACACACACACACACACACACACACACACACACACTTGATGCTGAAAGATACAAAGACGGGTCACTACGTGCATAGCTCCCTTCCCGTGTAATACAACTAGGTAAATACACACACACACACGCACACACATATGTATACATACATACATACATAAACACATACATACACACATACATACTCGTACATACATACATAACTATGTATAATCATGTATGTCGGTATGTATTATGTACGTAAGCATTTTTTTCATTTAGTTGTCAACACTTCATGGCTGTGGCCTGGTAGTGGTTGTGGTATAGGTGGTGGTGGTGGAATAAGTGGTGGTGATTGTGGTGGTGGTGGTGGTGATGGTGGTGATGGTGAAGATGGTGGTGGTAGTGGTGGTGATGGTAGTGGTGGTAGTGGTGAAGGTGGTGGTAGTGGTGGTGATGCTGATGGTGATGGTGATGATGGTGGTGGTGGTGGTGATGGTGATGATGGTGGTGGTAGTGGTGGTGATAATGATGGTGGTGGTAGTGGTGGTGATGGTGAAGATGATAGTGTTGGTGATGGTGATGGTAGTGGTGGTGATGGTGGTGATGATGGTGATGATGGTGATGGTGGTGGTAGTGGAGAAGGGAATGTTGTTTTGCATACTCATTCATTGGAGAAATGAAGCGGGGGAGGAGGGAGAGGAGGAACAGGAGGAGGAGGAGGAGGAGGAAGAGAATGAAAAGGAGAATCAAGAGGAGGTGGACGAAGAGGAGAAGGAAGACGAAAAGAGGAGGAATAGAAGGAAGAAGAGGAGGAGGAGAAAAAAGAAAAGGAGGAGGAGGGAACGGAGGAGATGGGGAAGGAGGAGAGGGGAAGGAAGAGGAGGAGGAGAGAAAGGAAAAGGAGGAGGAGGGGACGGAGGAGAAGGGAAGGAGGAGAAGGAAAGGAAGAGGAGGCGAATGAAAAGGAGGAGAAGGAAAAGGAGGAGAATGAAGACGAGGAGTATGAAGAGGAAGACTAGAAGGAAGAGGAAGAGAAAGGAATGAAAAAGGAGGAGGAGGGGAAGGAAGAGGAGGAGAATGAAGAGGAGGAGTATGAGGAGGAGGACTGAATGGAAGAGGAGGAGGAAGGGAAGGAAAAGGAGGAGGAGTGGAAGGAAAAGGAAGAGAATGAAGAGGAGGACTAGAGGGAAGATGAGGAGAATGAAGAAGGGTGAAGAGGAGGACTAGAAGGAAGAGGAGGAATAGGGGAAGAAAGAGTATGAGAGCAAAAGGTTCAAGAAAAAAATAAGGAAGAGAGAGAGAGAGGCTGGGAAAAGAAAAAAGAGAAAGAAAGAAGGTGAAGAGGAAGACAAAAAGAGGAGGAGGAGGGAGGAGGAGGAGGAGGAGGAGGAGGAGGAAGAGGAGGAGGAGGAAGGCGAAGAGGAGGAGGAGGAGGAGGAGGGAGGAAGAGGAGGAGAAGGAGGAGAAAGGCGAAGAGAACGAGGAGGAGGAGGAGGAGGACGAGGAGGAGGAAGAGGAGGAGGAAGAGAAGGAGGAAGAAGGCGAAGAGGAGGAGGAGGAGGAGGAGGAGGAGGAGGAGGAGGAAGAGTAGGAGGAAGGCGAAGAGGAGGGGAAGGAGGAGGAGGAGGACGAGGAGGAGGAGGAGAACACAAGGAGGAGGAGGAGGAGGAGGAGGAGGAGGAGGAGGACGCGAGCAAAAGGGTCCCTGCCTTGCTCCTCCTTTGGACCGATCTCGGTACCCCCCAGCTGGTATCTTTTCAACCCCTCCGCTATCCCCTCCCGGTCCAGAGGGTCTTTGGAAGCCTTGGGTCCCCCGCTGTCGTGATGAGGACGCCGGTTGAGGTGGTTGAGGTGCCTTGGGTTGAGGCAGTGAGGAGCAAAGCGAGGTAGAAGTCTGCAGTTGCTTCCCGGCCCGCTGCCGCCGCGTCTTCTTCTTCTTCTTCGTCTTCTTCTTCTTCTTCCTCCTCCTCCTCCTCCTCTCCGGTCTAAGGAACAACGGTCAGAGGGAGGCGGCCGGGGTAAATACACGCACATGCTCGCCGAGGCTCTGTCGTATAAGGAGAGGCATCCAGCCTCGCTCGCTCCCTTGCTCCTTCGCTCGATCCCTCGCTCCCTTCTCACTCCTCCTCTCTCTCTCTCTCTCTCTCTCTCTTTCCTTCTCTCTATCTCTCTCTTTCCCTCTCCCTCTCTTCCTTTCTCTCTCTCTTTCTTTCCTTCTCTCTCTCTCTCTCTTTCCATTTCCCTCTCTTCCTTTCTCTCTCTTTCCTTCTATATTTCCTTTTTTCTCTCTTTCCCTCTCTCTCCTATCTCTCTCCTTCTATCTCTCTCTCCCCCTCTATTTCTCTCCCTTTCCTTCTATCTCTCTTTCCTTTTTTTCTTTCTTTCCTTCTCTCTCTCTTTTCTTTTCTCTCTCCTTCTCCCTCTCTCTCTTTCTCCCTCTCCCCCTCTCTTTCTTTCTGTCTCTCCTCTCTTTCTTTCTCCTTCTCACCTCTTCTCTCTCTATCTCTCTCTTTCTTACTATATCTCTCACTCTCCCTCTCTCTTTTTTCATATTCCTTTTCACCTTCTTCCTCTTCCTTAATCCCCTCATTCGCCAGACATCCACTCCTCCTACCTCTGCTCCCTCTCTCCCATGCATCCTAGCTTCCCTCCTCTTCTCTTCCCTCCCAGTCAGCCTTCCTTGTTAGTCACATATTTTTTTTCTTCTTTTTTTTTCATCGCCTTTTACGTCATCACACCACTCTTGGCCTCCTCCAAGCTTACCCCCTCCGTTCCGTTTTCTCTGCGTTCTTTCTTTATTTCTCATTTGTCGCTTATTCATTCATTCATTCATTCATTCATTTGTTCGTTTGCTCGCTCAGTAGGTTCTGCAGTCTTTCGATTATGCATTCACACATTAATATTTCATGCAGTCGTTCATGGATATATTCATCAATTTGCTTATTCACTTATTCATTAGTTCGTTCGTTCGTTCGTTCATTCATTCATTCTGTCCTTTCTTCCTTCCTTCCATCCTTCATTCATTCTGTCTTTCCTTCCTTCCTTCTTCCCTCCCTTCCTTCCTTCCTTCCTTCCTTCTTCCCTCCCTTCCTTCCTTCCTTCATTCATTCTTTCCCTCCTTCCTGCCTTCCTTCCTTCATTCATTCTTTCCCTCCTTCCTGCCTTCCTTCATTCACTCTTTCCTTAATTCATTCATCATTCCTTCCTTCCTTCAATCATTCATTCAGTCACTCAATTATCTAATCATTCAATTATTCATTTATTCATCTATGCATTCAATCACTCATTTATTTGTTAAATATTTCCTTGATTTATTCATTCATTCTTTCCTTCCTCTCTTACGTTCTTCATTCATTCATCCTTCACTCATTCAATCATCCATTCAACAATTCACTCAATCATTAATTCACCCATTCATTTATTCATTCGTTCTTTTCTTCATTCATTCATTCATCCCTTCTTCCTTCCTTCCTTCAATTATTCAGTCATTCACCCATTCATTTATTCATTAATCCATTCACCAAATTATGCATCAATTCATTCATTTGTTCATCCATTCATTCATTCATTCTTTCATTCATTCAATTTGTTTATCTTGCCATTCTTTCAAAATTCTTCCCCTTACTTCCTTTGTCTCATACACTTTTCTTCATTTCCCTTGTTTATTCATTTTTTCATTATCATATCGTTTATCTTCAACTACTCTGTCATTTATTTCCTAATTATTACGTTTTCAGCTCTGGGAATCCTGTCCTTCCTGTCAACATCCCCCCTGTTCATATCTGTCTCTGTCTGTCTGTCTCTTTACACAGTTGTCATTCTTCTTAACTGTCTGCCATATTGTCTGTCTTCTCGTCCATCCCCCCCCCTTTTTTCCCCTGTCATCAGTCACTGTCTATTTTTTCTTTCTGTCAGTTATATAAGGGGTTGTTTGTTTAGATTTTTGGCCCCCGTCTGGGGCATGGACATGAATTTCTTTTCATTTCTTCAACCTCTCTTACCCTTCATTTCTCTTGTCTGTCCACATTCCTATGTATTTGTATATATGTATTTGTATGTGCAGTATATGTATATAGATTAGTATATTTGTATGTGTATACGTATTTGTATATGCAGTATATGTATATAGATTTGTGTATGTGTATATGTATTTATATATGTATATGTATTTGTATATGCAGAATATGTATATAGATTTGTGTATGTGTATATGTATGTGTATATGTAAATGTTTATGCGTATATGCAGAATATGTATATAGATTTGTGTATTTGCATGTGTATATGTATATGTTTATGCGTATATGCGTATTTGTATATAGATTTGTGTATTTGTATGTGTATATGTATGTGTATATGTATATGTTTATGTGTATATGCGTATTTGTATATAGATTTGCGTATGTGTATGTGTATATGTATGTTTATGTGTATATGTATGCATATGTGTATATGCATGTATATGTGTATATGAATATGTTTATGCATATATGCGTATATGCATATAGATTTGTGTATATGTATGTGTGTATGTATATATTCATGTGCATATACGTATATGTGTATATATACACAGAAGAATTGCCCAATTCATAATACCACTTTGTCAGCAAGGGTCCTAAAAAAACAAAAAACAAAAAACAAAACAAAAACAAGACTGTGTCTTTGTACGTGCCTCTCCCCTGCTGGCTTTAGATGATTGTTTTGCACTGATCTGGTCTACCATATGGAATACGATGCATCACTACACTCTCTCTCTCTCTCTCTCCCTCTCTCTCTCTCTCTCACACACACTCTCTCTTTGTTTGACTAAGCTTGCATGAAGTGTTTTGATGTTCGTGAGATCCCCACTCCTCCTCCTCTTCCTCCTCCTCCTCCTTCCTCCCTTCACTCCTCATTCATTCGAGGCCCTCCATCTCCTCCCAGGCCGACCCCTCCACACACATAAAGGCAACCTGCCGGCGCCTCTTCTTGGAATCTTATCCTCCTCCTCCTCCTCCTTCTTCTTCTCCTTCTTCTTCCCTTGCTGTTGATATTCCTCCTCCTCCTCTTCTTCCTCCTCCTCCTCTTCCTCTTTCTTCTTCCCTTGCTACTCCTCTTCTTCCTCCTCTTCCTTTTTTTCCCCTTGCTCCTCCTCTTCCTCCTCCTTCTTCCCTTGCTACTGCTCTTCTTCCCCCTCCTCCTCCTCCTTTTCTTCATTCTTTTTTCCTCCTCTTCCTCCTCCTCATCATCATCCATCTTCTTCTCCCTCTTTTTCTTCTTCTGCTCCTTTTCCTCCTCCACCTCTTTTTTGTTTTACTATTCCTTCTTCTCCATCTTCTCTTCTTCCTCTTTTTCTTCCTCTTGCTATTGGTCTCCCTTATTTTCTTTTACATTTTCCTCTCCACCTTCCTCTTTTACTTCCTCCACATTTCCTTCTTTTCACCCTACTCTTCTTCTTCCTATTTTCCTCCTCCACATTTCCTTCCTTCCACCTTAGTCCTCGTTTTCCTCCTCCACATTTCCTTCCTTCCACCTTAGTCCTCTTTTCCTCCTCCACATTTTCTTTCTTCCACCCTACTCCTCTTTCTCTTTTTCTTCTACATTTTCTTCCTTCCACCCTGCCCTCTTCTTCCTCTTTTTCCTCCCCCACATTTTCTCCCTTCCTACTCCTCCTCCTCTTCCTCCTCCTCATTCTCCATCTTTACAAACTTAAACAGGTTTCTACCAAACACTAAACACTTTCATCTCAAAAAACTTGAGCTTCGGTAAGTATGGGGTACAATGCTTTAATGAAATCCATTAACACACACTCGCCATGGCATCAGGAGCTCTGGCTGGCTCAGTAGCGACGCGTTCGTTTCACGTGCAAATGTCCTGTGCTTAAATTTTGAGATGAACTCAGAAGTGAACACTGGGAAGATGGCTTCGTGCAAAGCCGTGCTCACACCTTATCGGACTCGGCTGATGCCTTGGTCAGACAACACACACATTAACCAAAGTCAGTCCAACACCTTTCTTCTACATGCACACTCCCTATATTAAATGTTTAGATGTACGAATGCATGTAGGTATGCATGTGTGTGTGCATGTGCGTACGTGTGTACGTATGTATGTATGTTTTATGTAGGTACGCATGTGTGTGTATATAAGTACGTATGTATGTATGTATGTATGTATATATGTACGTATGTATCTGTCTTTATGTATGTTTGTATGTATGGATGGATGTATATTTGTATTTATCTATGTATTTATGTATGTTTGTATGGATGGATGGATATATTGTATGTATTTATGTATGCTTGTATGTATGGATGGATATATTGTATGTATGTATGTATGTATGTATGTATGTATGTGTGTGTGTATGTATGTATATATGTATGTATGCATGTATGGTCTTTCCTCAAGTATTCTCTCCTTATTTGTATGAGTAATTCATCCATTTTGTGTGAAGAAGAGGTCTTGAAAATCTGAATCAATTTGTTCTGAAGCAAACAACCGACTTGATATACAAAATAAAATAAAAAATAAGTTCCTTTACTCATTTTTATTCTATAGCTATGACAAGGAAAGGAGACTCTCAAATCAGTGGAGTAACTTTTTTTAATCGTCCTCTCTCTCTTTCTCTCTCCCTCTCCTTCTCTCTCTTTCTCTCTCTCTTTCTCCCCCTCCCTCTCTCTCTCTTTCTCCCCCCTCCCTCTCTCTTTCTCCCCCCTCCCTCTCTCTCTCCTTCTCTCTGTCTCTTTCTTTCTCTCTTTCCCCCCCTCTCTCTCTTTCTCTCTCTCTGTCTCTTTCTCTCTCCCTCTCCTTCTCTTTCTCTCTCTTTCTTGTGATTTGGAATCACAGCACCAGAGTCACTTAGATTACCAACACACTCCTCGTTGTCACCAGGAGATTTGATTGTAAAAGGAAACTCCCCATCATAATCAAAGAGTTGAGTTAATCTTGATTTACCCTAGAGGCTTCGGAAGTCGGGTCAAAATGCATATAGAAGGACCACTAGATGTGATGATTTCTATCAATCGGAACCCATTTAGCAAATCTTAATATTTCTTGTTTTTATTTTCCTATGAATGTTATCAAAAGACGGTAAAAGGAAAAAGATGTCAGTCATACCCTTAAAATATTTTGAATATATTAGTTACGTGTTTTTTACCTAACCTAACCTTACTTGACCTGAGCTAACCTACCCGAACCGAACCTGATCAAACCTAATCTAACCTAGCGTAACCCAACCCAATCTATCCTAATCTAACCCATCCTAACCTTACCTACCCTAACCTAACCTGACTCAACCTGATTTAACCTAACTTGACCTAACCTGACATGACATGACCTAACCTTACTTGAATCAAGTTGACATGACCTGATATAACATGATGTAACTTTACATCATCAGATCTGATTAACCAATGAAATCGATGCTATGCAGATCACAACTTTTTTTTTCTTGCTCACACACGGGCAATTAGCCACCGGGGCGTCCATTTAAGACTTCACTTAACCTCCTTGCGCGCCTCCTCCAGTCACCTCCTTTTACGAACTACCTCCACTCCCAAAGCAAGCCCTCCACATGTCAAAAAAAAAAAAAAAAAAAAAAAAAAAAAAAAAAAAAAAAAAAAAAAAAAAAAAAAAAAAAAAAAAAAAAAAAATCGAGACCAAAACATTCGAAATTGGGTATATTTGATTGAGTTATTTGTTTATTTATTTGTTTATTTTTATTTTCATGACTTTCATTTCATTTCCAGATATTTTACAAATTCAGGGGCAGAATCAAGAGGTACAACCCTTTATACTTTTTATCTTTTTCTTCTTCCTTTACCAATATTACTTTAACCATTTATTTTGCTCATATTCAACACTTTCTGTCTCTTCCTCTCTGTCTCTTTGTCTCTCTCCTTTCTCTTTCCTTCTCTCTCTATCTCTTTCTCTCTCTCTTTCTTTCTATCTCTCTCTCTCTCTCTCACTCTTTTCAATTTCCCTCATTTATAATCTTTCAGATGACGCCCCCTGCACATTTTTCTTAATATTCCTGTAACTTAATCCCAAACAAATCATCATTACTTAACACCGTATCTACTTTCTAAATCTTTCCTCATGAAGGGACAGTGGTGGCGAAGGTTCTAACACACTCAATCGGATTGGCAATAAACACGAATTCAATCTATCATTTCGTGAATCCATTAATCAATCAAACTGTCTCACTCAATGTCTAAAAATATCCCTCATCCATACTCAAAGCAATGGTTCCCAACCTTTTCTGGCTTGCCAAGCCTTTGAGAAGTCCCCGGCACCCTTATTAGAAAATCTAAATTCTAGTTTTGTCAGTATTTTGTTGATTTAACATCAGTGTAACAAAATTTTGTCCCTGGATAATATGACAATACTCATCTTTACACTGATGCTGCTTTAATGAACAAAAAAGGATGACAGAGCGAGTCGGTAATTCGAAAATCATAAATAGGTCGGACGCGAAAAAAAAAATATATATATATAATAATGATAGATAAAAGAAAAAAAAATAGTAATCAAAATAATATAAATAATAATACGAAAATAATTTTTGCCCGGAATTTTTGGCGGCACCCTCGGTTGATCCCAAGGCACCTTTCGGTGACGCGCCACACCGGTTGGGAAGGAGTATGCCGACAGGAGACCCTTTGGTCCATAACTAGGTCGGATGCGGAAAAAATATATATAATAATGATAAATAAATAAAATAAAAATAAATAAAAATTATAATAATATAAATAATAATAAACACACACAAGAATTCTTCGACTAACTTAGACCCAAACTTCACTCATTCCACTTCTATGCGAGACTATTATTTACGTAACGAGTTTTCTTTCCAAATCATCTACGAAATCATATCATATCGTCATATCGTTTTACCTGTCCTTAGGCTCACTCATTCACATTCCCTGACAAACGCAAGACTTCTTCGGGCATTTTTGAATCTCGTCAAGTCGACTTCATCCATATTTGACAATTCTTGCAAACGTGTGCAAACTGCAATCGTGTTCTATTCTTCAGCGTTTACGTGTGGGTGTTTAAGTAGGAGCGTGTGTGTGTGTGTGTGTGTGTGTGTGTGTGTGTGTGTGTGTGTGTGTGTATGTGCATGTCATGTGTATGTGCGTGTGTGTATGTGTATGTTTATGTGCGTGTGTATGTACATGTGGATATGTGTATATGTATGTGTGTGTATGTGTGTGTGCGTGTGTGTGTGTGTGTGTGTGTGTGTGTGTGTGTACATGTGTGTGTTTATGTGCGTGTGTATGTACACGTGTATGTGCGTGTATGTGTGTGTGTGTGTACATGTGTGTGTTTATGTGCGTGTGTATGTACACGTGTATGTGCGTGTATGTGTGCGTTTTGTGCTTGTGTATGTGCATGTATATGTGCATGTGTATGTGCGTGTGTGTATGTGCGTGTGTGTGTGTGTATGTGTGCGTGTGTGCATGTGTGCGTGTATATGAGTGTGTGTGCGTTTATGTGCGTATGTATGTGGATGTGTATGTGCGTGTGTGTGTATGTGTGCGTTTATGTACGTGTGTATGCACATGTCTATGTGCGTGTGTATGTGCATGTGTATGTGCGCGCGAGTGTGTGTATGTGTGCGTTTATGTACGTATGTGTATGTGCGTGTGCGCGCGCGTACGTGCGTGTATACATAAGTATATGTCATCCAATACACAGCGTGGAGGTTTCCCTTTATTCTAATAACCATCACCATACGACAGCCAGAATAAAAACCACAAATCATTACGAGCAACAAGACGACGCATTCGATTCACCAACTCCGAAGCCCAAGCCCTAAGGTGTCCGTATTTATGTCAA
>NC_134793.1:22834099-22841599 GCF_046742065.1 Oratosquilla oratoria | reverse complement strand
ACACACGCACACACTTGCGCGCACGATTAAATGCATAATTCTGTGTTCAACTATGTGTTTATGCATACGTGTGTGTGTGTGTGTGTGTGTGTGTGTGTGTGTGTGTGTGTGCGTGTGTGTGTGCGTGAATGCGTGTGTGTTCATACATGCGTGTCCGCACACACGTATTTACTACATACTCGTACATTAATCCAAAGCATATATAGGAAAATAGGATGTGAATGCATTACTTTCAGAGAGATCATTTTGTTGAGTGTAGTTGGAAAGGCACATAGGACGATATTCATTCAAAGGATTAAGAGAGGAACAGAAGGAGTAATTGGTGAGGAGTATTGTGGGTTTAAGAAAGGTAGAGGATGCGTGATTCAAATGTTTGTGGTAAGGCAGATTTACGAGAATCTTTTTTTCTTTAAAGTTGAGGATGTTCTTGGGCCTTTATGGATTTAGAAAAGACTTATGACAGGGTAGACGGGAGGGCACTGAGGGAGGTTCTGGAGATATATGGGATTGAGGGAAAACTATTGGGCAGACAAATGCCTTTACATGATTCACCACGGTCTTGGATCACGTGTTGGACTCGTGGTCGACAGCTATTTCCCTCACGGAAGAGAGCTCAGAGCTCATATATGACCGATCTATGGGTAATACTGAGACCTTACACGCACACACACACCCAATACCCTCCCACGAGAGTTGGAGTAACGACTCGCAGCACAGTGATACTGAAATTTCAGCCCTGGGCGCGGATTTGAACCTGGACCGCTGTAGTGGCAGCCGGGAACTACCAACTGCGCCACAGAGTGTTAGACCTTGTGAATAGTGAGTGAGAGTGGTCTGAGGTGAAGGCGGTTCTCCACCAGGGTTATGTAATGTCGCCATAGTTGTTCTGTGTGTACATGAATGGGGTTGTACGGTTGGATAGATGCGAGGATGATAGGCAGAGCTGGGCGCGTTCCTATTTGCGTTCCGCTTTAGTTTGGCCGTGGTTGGTACTCCCAAACTATTAAAGCAATATAGGTGCCGGTATAATATGTGGCCTACCTTTTGGATGTGGCCTACGAAAGTATTCTTTGGTATAGTATGTGGCTTACCGGGGCTTTATTTCGGTATGAACCTGTCTCTTTAATATTTTGGGAGAACTATCCGTGGTCAAACTAAAGCGGAAAGCGCATAGGAACGCACCGAGGAGCGCACCTAGGAACGCGCTCGGCTCTGGTGATGGGTAGAGGATTGGAGATGATTAGAGAGACTGGAAGAAGTGGGAGGTGAGCAGGTTTCTGATGACACTGGGCTTGTGGCTAGGTCTGAAGAGGGTCTCAGTTAGCTGATAAGAGAGTTTGGGAAGTTATGCGACATAAGAAAGTTGAAAGTGAAAGTGGGTAAAAGGAAGAGATGAGAGTGACAGTAAGCTGGGGTAAATTTTAATGGAAAGAGGGAATGGATATTCTTAAATATTTAGGGTCGCATGTGGCAGGTAATGGAGGGGAGGAGGTGGAGGTAATCTGTAGACTGCAGGGTGAAAAGTGTCATGAGAAATAGTTATCTGGGAATGGATGCGAACAGAAGATTATATGAAAGGGTAATCATGCATGCGACACTTAAAGACTTGAAATTTAAGGGAGGCAAAAAAAGAGGAATTTAAGTGTGTTTTAGATGAAGTGTTGGAGAAGTATGGTGGATGTTACGAGAATGGATAGAGCGAAAAATGAGGTGAAGAGGAGATCGGGAAAGGGAGCTGGTAGATAAGGTAGGTGAGACATGAAAGAATACTGGGATGGTTTGGGCACATGAAAAGATGAATAAAGAAATAATAGCAAAAAGGGTGTAGAAGGAACAGGTAGATGGAGTGAATCAGAGACGAACACCAAAAAATGAGATGGATGGATATCGTGAGAGGAGAAAAAGGAAAATAATAACATTAAGAAGATGAAAAAGAAGAAGGAGAAGAAGAAAGAGAAGGAGAAGAAGGAAAAGAAGAAGGGGAAGGAGAAGTAGAAGAAGAAGTAGAAGGAGAAAAAGAAGAGAGAGAAGGAGAAGGAGAAGAGAAAGAAGAAAATGAAGAAGAATAAAAAAAAAGAAAGGGACGAAGGAGAAGAAAAGACAACACGAAAAAAAAAACCATAAAGAACACGCACAAAAAAGGTCTGGAATCCAGCTCCACCACCCAAAATAAGACCCACAGACTATGAAATCATCAAACTTTATTTCCAGCCCCATCTCCAGTTATGGACTGATTTGTTATCGTCCAGAGAGATAAGAAGACACACAAAACGAACATTCTACAAATCAAACTGGAAAGGAAACCCAAGAAACGAAAATAATAATCTTAGACGATTTTTTTTTAGTGTGATAACTCAAAGCTCTGGCAATGAAATTACCCCCTTTAGAATTATCATATACTTCCTATTTGTCCAACGAAGGACAGACAACTTTAAAAGTTGTTTTCGAGAGTAGACGTCCCGCTCCACGGGGTCCCGGCCGACGTCCGCGTCCTTCAACAAGGGGTCTACCCCTCAGGTAGATAAGATTCTTCTCCTGAAGAGGTTAATGATCCTGTAACAGGTGTCAGACCAAGAGATTTACAAGGCGGATGGTGAAGGAGGAAGGAGAGGGGGAGAGAGAGATGTAGGGAGGAGGAGGTGGAGGGGGATTGAGAATGCGGATATGCGCGCGCACACACAGGCGCAAGTAAGGCTATCGCTGGGGAAGTACAGAAAAAAAAAGAGGAGAACAAGGAAGAGGAGGAAGAGGAGGTGGAGAAATGCTGGAGTTATGAGGAAGAGGAAGGAAGAAAGAGTGGAAATGGAGGAAGAGGAGGAGGAGGTGGAGGAGGAAGAGGTGGAGAAATACTGGAGTTATGAGGAAGAGGAAGGAAGAAAGAGTGGAAATGGAGGAAGAGGAGAAACAAGAAGAGGATAAAGATGAGGAAGAGGAGGGGAGGAGGAGGAGGAGGAAGAGGAGGATGTTGAAGAAAAGAAAGAAAAGCGAAGCAAAAGGAAGAGAAAGAGGAAGAAGAGGAAGAGTAGGGGAAGGAAAAATTTGAGAAAAAAAAAAGGGAGGGAAAAAGAGAAGGAGGCGGACGAAGATGAAAACCAAGACATAGATGGCATTGATGAAGATGGAGATGAAAATAAAGATGAAGATGACGATGAAAATGAAGATGGCGATGAGAATGACGATGAGAATAAATATGGCGATGGCTATGACAAGGAAGATAGAGATGAAGATGAGAGGAAGGAAAGAGAGAGAGAGAGAGAGAGAGAGAGAGAGAGAGAGAGAGAGAGAGAGAGAGAGAGAGAGAGAGAGAGAGAGAGAGAGAGAGAGAGAGAGAGAGAGAGAGAGAGAGAGAGAAAGAGAGAGAGAGAGAGAGAGAGGCAGAGAGAGCGAGAGAGATAAAGGTTAGTGACTGTGAACATTCTTAGACACTTTACGACATTATGTGCATTAAGATCCACAACAACACTAATCAATCACTCAATTATTCAATGAACCAATGGACAAAAAAGAAAAAAGAAAACACGAGTCTATTCATCCATTTCCCTTCAATCTTGGAGGAAATCTCCTTGGCCATCTCCCGGGCAGGCACCCATCTTATCCCTAGCATTTTTAGACGAACACGATTTATGTGACACTCTCCCTTTTGCCATGGCCAAAATCCTAATCTACCTTTCTTGGGTATATCATTACTGATCATACTAAGAAGAAAACGTTAAAGAATGACAAGAGTAATGATAGTTATCATTTCATTTGATAACAACTCCGATAATAAACTAAAAGATGAATTGGTTTGAGGTGAATAGAAAGATAAAAGTGTTTGTAAAAGAGAGTTGACCAGTTGAGGGTAGATCATGATTATGGAGCCTGGAAGATATGTGATAAGGACGAGAATGATTAGGCAGAGCGAATCGACTCAAGGTGATTATCGAAGATATTGATTACAATATGGAAAATGGTCATCACATTCCCCCCAGACAATATCAGCGGGACCAGGGAATAGTGACAGTAATGCAGATAGTACCAATCTGAAACCATTAACGTCTCCATAAAGTTTTATTTTTTTCATTCTCCTTCTTTTTATAACTTCGGTTGTGTTTGCATCTTAAGGACAGAGGTTTTCTGTGGATATTGGATGGTAACTTTAGGCACAGATATTGAAAAGAACTTTTTTTTTTCTTGTGAACTGTAAGACAAAACTGTGATGCTCCTTTAATTGTTGTTTGGAACAATGTACACACGCGCATACACACACACACACATACACACACATTCCATTCCTATTCGAGGAAGTATAACGTGTTTAATTGCGTTTCCTAATTTTCATAACCTTTTTCAATCTCTGTCTCCCTCTCAATTCCATTCTCATTCTCTCTCTCTCTCTCTCCATCTCTCTCTCTCCATCTCTCTCTCTCTCTCTCTCTCTCTCTCTCTCTCCCCCTTAGAGTTTTGTTTTTTCTGTTATTTAATTTCATTACGAGGAGGTCACCGTACTCTTTCTACTTTAGTAACAATAAAAAAATATATATATTCAATTCTGTCTTGCGCGAGACTATTTTATTAGCGAGATAGATCACCAAAAACATAACAATGATAATAAAAAAATCGATAATATGAAGTGTGCCAATGTTCACCATTTGACAAGAATGCGTATAGAAATTGTCTTAAAAGTTCATGAATACATTTAATATAAAATTGTTCAAATTACGTTTGTTTTTTTCATTTACAATTATTTTCCATTCATTCTAAACCGGCGTACATTGTCTTTATTATTATTGCTTACGATTTTATGTGTAGTTTTCGGATTTCTGTTATTTTTTTCAATTAGTTTATTTTTCGTTGAAGAGTGTATTTATCCTCTTTACACAATTAACGCAACACCCAGGAAATTCAGATCAAATCAGTGAAACGAAACGAAACAAGCATCTTTACAGCACACAACCATCTCAAAGTCCCCCATGAAAATTTCTTAAAGAAATTATGTTGTTGAGAAGGGATAGGTGTTCGCTGAATCGGGCAAGAACCGGAGACGGAAAAATCAAAACCAGCTTGGTAGGTTAGGTTAGGTTAGGTTAGGCTAGGTTAGGTCAGGTTAGGTCAGGCTAGGTTAAGTCAGGTCAGGTTAGGTTAGGTCAGGTTAGGCTAGGTTTGGTTAGGTTAGGTTAGGTCAGGTTAGGTCAGGTTAGGTTAGGTTAGGTTAAGTTATGTACGTTAGGTTAGGTCAGGTTATGCGAGAACACAGCCTGTGATTGCGGACATCAAAGTAAGAAGATGGACCAAACCTAGACTACTTGTACCTTGAGTATGGTACACTTAACTTAAGAATGAAGGAGACCGCAAGAGGCCATAAGGCCTACACTAGGCAGTTCCATGTCCATGACCACCTATCATCCACATCCGTAAAGTTGTCTAACCTTTTCTTAAAACAACCGATAGTTTCAGCGCTCACTACATAGTAACTAAGTCTATTCCAGTTCTTGCCTATTTCCTTCTTAAATCTAGATTTGTCAAATTTAAATAGATTACTGCGAGTCCAGCCCTGTTGTCTTAATATGATGACCTTGTTTGCGTCACCCTTGTGACCTTTGTAAGGTCAACGGCAGAGCAAAGCCATGTCTCTCTCTCAAGCGTGATATCATAAGACATCACGATTCTCTTTAGATGTCTTCCTTTGTCTTATTTTTGGCCAAAATGAGTCACTTGATACATCTTATTCTGACTAATTCTAGGCAGATATCTAGATTAGTCAAGACCTCTGCAATGAGTCGTTTGAAACACCTTATTCCGGCTAATTCTGGACATATAGCTCTCTTGATTATTTAAGACCACTTTTGGATCAAAATCTGTCTTTTTGTTATCTTAAATTCACCTTACGTTAGCCAGAATAAAATCTGCAATGAGAGTCGCTGACCTGCAGCGTTTAGGTCCGTATTTCACGTAAATGGCTTCTCCAGTAAGTAATTTATCTTTTTCTGTAATAAATCTTTGCCAAGTTAAAATGAATAGGCTATTCAGTCATGGCTTTATATAATAGGTACAACAACCCAGGGCACGCGCGAGCACACACACACACACGCGCATACATACACACACACATGCATACACGGACACATACACATACATACACAAGCATATATATATATATATATATATATATATATATATATATACACACGTATATACACAAATATACACAGACACACAAACACACAAACACACACACGTACACACACACGAAGACACACATAAGCACACGCAAACACATATACAGACAGACATACATACACACACGCACACACAAACTAGAAAAGAATAAGGGCATCATAAATCAATTAAGGATTAAGTTTGGCAAATAGAGATATAGAGACGAGACCCCACGTCTGTAGATCTAATCCCGAATAGGCACGTATGTTTTAATTAGATAAGCACACACACACACACACACACACACACACACACACACACACACACACACACACACAATCAACAAAATCTACATTATTATAACATTGTTTGGTGAGTACAACATGCACACCTTAAATATCTAATTAAGATAAAAGAATCATTCATTATCTTTTTGTGCTGACGACCAAAGTAAAATACCATTTCCATCATCTAAGATAAATTTTGATCTTTCGAAAATTGAGATAATTATTTCAAGTCTCTCTTCTGCTGACCTCCGTCGACCTCAGCAATTCAATTTACTCGGTCTCAGGAAAATGGTACCAGGAAATGACGTGTCAGTAAAAGGAGCGTGAGGGATCATCTTAGATTTCATAAACTCTCAAAGTTACATAACTGAAGTTATTTGTTGTCTTCGGTACTGTATTATGACAAAAAAAAAAAAAAAAAAAAAAAAAAAAAAAAAAAATCCAGTGATCTTGGACAATATCATGACATAATCTAAGAATTTTCAGGGTTAAATGCTAAACGATTTTATTCAGCTGAGGGGCCAATTTTTCCCTTAATTTCCCTGCTTACCTAACTAGAAGAGTCTTGGGTAAAACTTAATAGATGAAATAAAAATGAAAAAGATAAAAAGATAAATAAATAGATAAACAAATAAATAAATAAATAGACAAGTAAATTAATAAATATAGGAATAGGTAAATAAATCAATAGATGGATATAGAAAAGGGTGAATAAGATAAATAAAAAGATAAAATTAAATAAACGAAATAGAAAATAAAATAGAATAAAAAAATACAATTAAACAAAATAATAATAATAGAAATATCACCTTATTAAAGTAATTCATCGTACAATAATCCCCACCACAGGCATCACCTTTGCCTTAAGTACTTGGACATCAAGTTCGTCAGCTGTTTTGTTACTAAGAACCTCTCAATATATTTTATTCTGTCTATCTCCAGGCGATTTTATTGACCTTAGGATAGCACAGTGATAGTTTTGCATAACACAGCTTTCACCAACATCACCATAATTAACACTGCTACCATAGTCATCGTCGTCATCATCATCGTCATCACCATCATTATCACTATC
>NC_134793.1:22821599-22829099 GCF_046742065.1 Oratosquilla oratoria | reverse complement strand
TCCTCTCACGATTTTCTCTCTCTCTTTCATTCTACCTCTCACTCCTCCTCTTCCTCTCACGCCTTCCTCTCTCCTTCCTTCTACCCCTCCCTCTGCATCTTCCTCTCTCCTTCCTTCTACCTCTCCCACTGCCTCTTCCTCTCACGCCTCTCTCTCTTCCCTCTTCTATTCTTTTATCTCCTATCCTTCCCTCTCTCTTCTCTTCTCTCTCTCTCTCACACACCTTTCTCTCTCCTTCCTTCTACCTCTCCCACCGCCTCTTCCTCTCACGCCTCTCTCTCTCCCCTCTTCTACTCTTTTATCCCCTTTCCTTCCCTCTCTCTTCTCTTCTCTGTCTCTCTCTCTCTCACGTCTTTCTCATGATCTCTTTTTCCTCCTCCCTCTCCCTCCTTCAACCCAAGCTCTTCCTCTTCCTTTCTCTTTCCCTCTCTCCTCCTCTCTTTCTCCCCCTCCCTCTATCCCTCTTCCGCTCCCTCCCTCCCTCCCTCCCTCTCTCTCCTCCTTCTGTCTCTCCCTCCCTTCCTCTCTCCCTCTCTCGCTCCCTCCCTCTGTCTCTCTCTCTCCCTTCCTCTCTCCCTCTCTCGCTCCCTCCCTCTCTCTCTCTCTCCCTCTTCCTTTTTAATCTCTGTCTCATTGTCTGTCCCACCACCAACTTCACGTCCACCTCACACGCCTCTGTTTGAAGACGCGGACTTGTCCTCTTCCTGTGAATGCAGAGACATCTGTGATCGTGAGTTGTAAACATTAACATCGCGGATAATGGCACACGCCTTGCAACTCTGCAACTCATTATTGCAAATTGTCTATCAACACGTCATGGAAACAAAGAAAAAGAAGAAGAAAAAAGTGTTGAATGTCTATTTTTTTCTTTTGTAACAAAATTTAGTGAGTGATAGATTAGAATTTCATTTTATTATCTTTTAATATGGTATGGATGAGCACCGACACTAATATTTTTTTCAGATAAGTGGAATTTTATGAATCTATAAAAAACGTAAATATGTACCTGAATAGATAGATAAATGGATAGATGAAAATAGAAAATAATGAACAGATAAAATAAACATATAAATAAGTATTTAGTACATTTTAAATACAAGCAAGTATATAGTATATCTTTTATATACCAAGGGCTTTTTCCTCCTTACCAGGGGGGTAGCCAAGTCCATATATTCCCACCCATTCCACACCCATCCATTCCACTCCCATCCACCACTCTACCCTCTCTCTCATCTCAACTCCTCATATAATATAATCTATTGAAATTATAATTAAAAGTATAAATTATAAAAATAGATACAGTAAATAAAAAATAAATCATACATGAATGAATAAACGAAAAATTAATGAATCATAGAATACATAAAGAATAAGAAAAACACGAAAAACTATGAGTGTTTCTCACGCTAAAAAAAAATCAAACAATTATTGAAAAATATTGTTTGACTAGAAGGCAAAGGACCTGCCACGTAAGACAATCGAAGGAGAAAATATGAACAGGACCAGTCAACAAAAATGACTTAAAAACAATTTTTCTTCACTTATTATTAGTTTGGTTTGGGAGTTTGTGAAAACACAGTGAGGAGGGGACTTCCATTTTTTTTTTTACTCGAATAGATTTTTTTTTTCAATAATTTTCAATAACGTTGGCACAAGTTTTCAATATACTTTGGACAACGTACTGCAAAGAAGATGATAAAGAACGAAAGTTTACGAGAAAGTAGTGAAATTACCATTCGCCTTTCAAAAATATGCAAAAGAAAGTCAGCCCGAATTACATACCTCATGTTTTCTCAGCAATGGACAATGAAGCTAAAAACACGAAAACAAATTATTTATATTTTGACAAAAAAAAAAAAAAAGAAAAAAAAAAAAATATATATATATATATATATATATATATTAAATATATTATTATGCCCCCGAAGACTGTGATTATATAATACTTTGAATAATGAAATACATAAAATGATATCTTAGTTTCCATAAGTGATTTAAAAAATATTTTCTGACGCTTCCTTCTGTAGTCACGGGTACTGATGGAAGTATGTTTTTTAATAATCATATGACAATCCAAAACGTGACATCTTGACGTTGGCAGATACGTAATTAGATGCAGGGATTCCATTTTGTGGGATTTTTCCACAAATTTGTGTCTGGAAAATTTGCTCTCATGGGATGTTTTGTGGAAGATATTATATGTTTCAATGAACTTATTCGTGTATATAATAATTCCTTCTCTTTGTGGGACAAAAACGTGGAAATCCAGATTTCCTTGCGGGAATTTTGTGGAAAAAATCTCACTCGTTAGTGGGAACTGACATAAATCACAGTGGCAACACTGGCTTTAGTATCTTAACGATTGCAAAGGCTTTCTTGAGGAAGAGATGGAACTCCCTCCAAGGTTGTTTTTATAGAACGAGGTCTTGTACGAAAGATGAGACGAAGAACAGCTTCCAGGCACTTACTTTCGCTGGATCCACTGTTCACTGGAACGTCCTTCATGGCTAACAAGGAATCACGCACACACACACACACACATAAACACATACACGTATGCACAAACACAAAAACCCACAAAAAACACAAACATGCACACAAACACACACATAGACACGAGCACACACCGTTATCATGATTGTGAACTACTGGGCTTCTTGTGTCTCTCTCTCTCTCTCTCTCTGTGTGTGTGTGTGTGTGTGTGTGTGTGTGTGTGTGTGTGTGTGTGTGTGTGTGTGTGTGTGTGTGTGTGTGTGTGTGAGTACTTTTACAAAATATTATATTTCTAAAAGTACATATTATTACGCATATTCACTTCAACGCATCCATCCACGTGCCCAAATGTACATATTGTACTTACTGAATGCAATTAAATGTGTAGGCATAGATATAGGTTGGATAGGAAAAAAAGACAGGATCAAGCCATGGTACGAAAAATATGCGGTTACAAATGAATGTCTGGGTATTGATGTAACTTCGGTAGGAAAAAAAAGACCGGATGAAGCCATGGTACGAAAAAAAGTTCCCTGAAGAAAACCATGAAATCACTGAAGAACAGATACCTGAAGTCAGAGGAGGATCCGTGATGTTTTTCGTGCAGAGGTAGTTTCTGCTGCTCTTTAAAGAGTTGGCCAAAGAGAGAAAGAGCGTGATGACATGTATCCAAGCCTTTCCTTGTCCAGTGGCATTTTGTTTCTTGTTATATCTACCTTCAAACTGTTTTATCGATCATCGTACTATCCAGTGATTTGGGTGCTACGTTTGTTATCGAAACAAACACCATGTAAAGACAGAACTTTTATTACTACGACGTTTCATTTGTTGGCTTCATCAAAGACGTAATCAGGGACATTAACCTCTATTATGACTTTCGACAAACAGTTCTATCCATCTCCTTATCATCCCGCAGTAATGAAGTGGATGAAAGGTCTAGAAAGAGTCGAAGAACATTCAGAACGATTCAAAGAACATCTAGAACGACTCAAAGAACATCTAGAAAGACTAGAAAAATAATTAGATAATTGTCTTACTTCATCTTCCAGGTAGGACTTAAACCTTCTTCTCTTTATATTTAAGCCACTAATGCTTATGCCAATCTAGTAATAAACGAGTTAAAACGAAACATTTTCAGTGCCGGTCCCAAGCCCGGATAAAAATATAATTTGCTCGAGAAAGCCACACCATGCCTCGGAATGTGACGAGGCTCGGTGTTGACAGGACGAAAATCCTAATGACTCGGATGGCTGATGGCTGCTTTGGTCATCCCAACGTTGATACTAACACTGAAGTAGGTAAATCGCTTTGATACTATTCGTCGCTAGAGAATAGCGTAATCAACTTACATTGTACAAATTTTCATTTCTTAAAGGAAATTGATAACATCAGAATTTAGTATATTTTCCTACAACTTCACGAGGAAGGATGGTCTCAAACTGTCAGGTCGTACACTTAACCCAAAAAGAGACAGAAGCAATTTCTCAAATATCGTCATCAGTAATCCCCTTTCCACGTAAAGACGATGAAATGTGATAAGGATTTATGATTCAATAGAATGAGCACTTCAGCAATGTGCTGTAATGTCTTTTTTAGTCTAGATGTCTGTAAGAGTCTCTCATTTTCCCCCAGTATCCAATAGACCTCCTGTTTGCATAATTTGCCTTCGAAACTCTTTGGTTTGCTGTGTGAGAAAGCTGAGTGGTGATGGATAACACAATCTCTTAGACAGGTAACCTCCCGCGGGAATAGCATCTATTATTATTATTTTATTTATTGATTTTTTGTAGATATTTCTGATCGACCATTCTTCATCAAAGGTGTTTGTGTGTGTGTGTGTGTGTGTGTGTGTGTGTGTGTGTGTGCGCGCGCGCGTATGCATTTCTTAGTGTCCTCACGTCAGGAAATTATGTACCTGATTGTATAACTGTGTGTCCAATCATGTTAGCGCTTAAGATTTTTCATCATTCAGTTTGGAATAAACTTCTGGATATGTTGATCTCTCTAAAGACTCCATTCCTGAAGATGTTTACAAATTTAAACGTTTTGTCCCTTTATTGTCCTAATTTTTTCTTGTTCCAGTGAGATTAACCCTAAAAATCAAGCAAACTGATTACGGATCTTTGGTAAACACCGACACAGAGCGAGAGGCACAGATACCAATAGCCTCATTAACAACACAAAAGCCAAAGACTCCTTGGACTTTGACTCTCTTCAAGAAATTTTTGTTTTCTTCCCTTTCAACTTTGCCGACCGGCAAACATTAGCGATGAATTGCAGATTCTAGCTAGGAAGTAATAGCTAACGTGGCAGGCGTGCATGTTACTTAGAATTATGCTTATCAGATGCAAGGGTCACGTTGACAGAGGCACAAGAAGCATCAAGGTAAAATAAGTTTTTGTATCTTCAAGGAACAACGTTTAGGATGAATGAGTTTCCAAGTCTTGATTACTTTCTTGCTTGTGGCTGCCGTCATATTATTTAATATATCTTAAACTTTTATATTTCCGTGACCTTTTATGTACCTGAAATTGAACGAATATAAATCACAAAGTTTTTAGAGTCCAGAATGAATTTTGTATCTGAAATTAAACGAATATATATCAGGAAGTCTTTACTGTTCAGGAATGAAATTTGTTTTTCTGAAGGAAGGACACAATTCTTAGAGGGTCAAGATCTTCCTTACATTGTAAATATCACCTGTTAAATCATAAAGGATTACAAAGGATTACAAAGGAAGATCATTCCGACAAGAGACCATTTGGTCCATACCTTGGTCGAATGTTATGAATATACTTAAAGGAAGAAATTAGTAAATAAATAAACCAAAACAATTGGCAAGTATTGCATCATATCTCTTAGGTGTTTATATAAGAATTATTCTTAAATTTTCTAACCGTACTGCATTGCACCGCCCTTGCAGAAAGTTTATTTCATTTACACAGTCTTCAACTCTTCTAAACCGGAAGGATTGATCTATTCTATTCTAGCTGACACTAGGAGGCTCTACTCAGCTAAGGGAAAATCATGCCAATAGAGGATCACTAGAATTGGTTTTAAGGATCTGAATGCAACTAAATTTATGTCAATTACAACTAGTTGTTTCTTTCCGTATCTAATTCGCCTATGCAATTTTATCTTTCTTCTACGCAATTCTGTTCACTACAGGAAGGCAATGCAACTCACATCTTTTAAGCAAATGCTATAAAAATGATAACCCATGCAACAAAAATGCAAGTAGTCTAGTGAGGACTTCTCTCTTTCGTAAATGAAGACATTCATCGATACAAAATTGTTGGGTCATATCTACAGGAATAAGAGCTTTCTTGATACACAACACTATCTTGGGCTCTCTGGCTACCTAACTGTATGTTTAGTCTGTCTGCCAATAGAATATTTGATTAGATTTGAAGTGTTTGAGTGGGGAAAGCCCCAAGATGGCAAAGGATTAAATTGCAGAAACCCGTTCAATGTTTTATATATTTCTCCTTAACCGAACAAGACCTTTACCAGAAGTGAATGGCTAGTAACAGCGAGATCATACAAATTTCCAACAGTCGTTCCGGGAATCGAGTCGAGACTTAGTTTGATGTCAATTGGTAAGATGATGGTTTGGCATCAAACTAGGCCTCGGTTCGATTCCCGGGGCGACTATCGGAAATCATTTGTAAGATCTTCTTTGTTTATGTAGACTAGAATGTCTAATTCAGCCACTAGGACTGTGCCTCCTATATGCCTCTTCATCCTCATTTAGTTCATTTTTAACCCACATCTTCATCTCACACTAATCATATCTTCCACTACCTCTTTCTCTCGAACTTAAAACTCAATCAACTTCTGAACGGTTGATTCTTTCTTGATTCTAATTCAAGCGAGGAGAGATTGTCCGCATGAAGAAAAGCAGCTCCAATAAACCTTAGTCCATAACAAGAGACTCAAACCCTACGTATAATCACACGATGAAATCGATACTGCGAACATCTTAATGGCAAGGCAAAGCTAATAAGGTCTTCCGAAAGGTGAGCACAGAAGGTCTGTTATTATGATTTACAAGTCGGGTTGCAGTGGATGAGTGAAATTATTTTGTTCACTGAGCTGTAAAAGTACCGACATAGTGACGGAACCGAATAAGAGGGCTGGAGGATTAGACACTCATAAATCCCCATAACTATATAGTAGTCGAGCTTTAGAATAATAGGAGAGCCTGGCAGCTCAAGAAAACAAACAGCATGATATGTGTTTGACATTTAAAATAAATATTGTAGATGTGATGACGCAAAAAATGACGATGAAGTTTATATACAATACATAATCGAGATAGATATTCAAATGAAATTTTGAAAAAAAGTATAATATATTTTCTGGCTGATTATATATTACTGAAACATGCACACATCAAAGCGAAAAATACTTTTATTACGCTTGGAAAAAGTATGCATACAAATATATACTTACACACACACACACACACACATATATATATATACGTATATATATATATATATATATATATATATATATAATACAACACTAAATGGGTCCCAGTGAACAGATATACATTTTCATCAGGCACAATACACTTTAATTCTAAGCCATTAACATCGAGAGACTCGAGGAGACCAACATGCAGAAATTGAAACGTGGTACAGCATAGGATTCGAACCTGTGCTAGCACGTGACAAGTGTTAGTGACTTAATCGATTACGCCATCAAGGGAGATATAAGTTGAGCGCAACTTTTCTTATATATCTGTATGCTAGTAACGTATATATGGAAATAAGCTCTCCTACTGGGATTCGAACCCTCGCCTATGCGGCTTGCTTATCATAAGACGAAAGCCGTACCATCGTATCACGACGACCCTTCAAAATGGAATGACTTACGGTAGTATTAATAATAATAATAAAAAAAATTCATTATATCTTATATAAATCTTTAGAAGGGAAAGATCTATATAAGGAAATAAATTTTTAAGAATACCACCGTAAGAATCTTACGGTGTCATTC
>NC_134793.1:22801599-22819099 GCF_046742065.1 Oratosquilla oratoria | reverse complement strand
TCCAGATAATCTTATTCAATCAAAAGCCACTATTACTGATGTCTAAATGTTAATTACCTTCGTTTTAAACTCCAAGAGAGGGTCGTTAAGCTCTTGACTACCGTCATTCGGTTTCCACTGAATAAAATCACATAACATCATTACAGTACATAACTCTTTGGTATTTATAATTTGAGTTTTATTTCTATTCTGGTTGCCTCCAGATAATTATATTCATCTAAGAGACACCATTATTGATGTTTAAGTGTTAAATACCTTTGGTTTAAATTTTTGGTGCCTGCATCTAAGTCATTATGATTATAACCAGGTGAATTTATTCAGCTGATAAATTTCAGTACTGACACCATTACTAGAAAATTGAAAAAGCCACCGATCTTGGTTTCTTGATTGTATTCTAAAGTTACATTTTCTATAAAATTTTATATATATATATATATATATATATATATATATATATATATACATATATATATATATACATGTATATATATATATATATATATATATATATATATATATATATATATGTATATGTAAGGGGAAAAAGCCTTGGTATATGTATGTATATATATATATATACATATAAGTAACTTTAGTGACATCCCTACGTGAGCTACTAGAGTAATCAGAAGCGTACTGGTCTCGCATTTGCTCAGTTGTGAGTTCGAATTTTGCACTCCTTTCAGATTCCCAGCAATGATTGTTCCCTACCCAAACAGTCCAAGTGCATAGGGAAAACGTGACGGCTTCGGCCGCAGCTACGCAGCTTCTAGCGTAGGCTCTTCACGCATAACAAAACAAATTATCAAGAAAAACATCAAATCAGCCAACTCAGAGAAAATACTAAACTTAGTGATCTATTATAAGAAAATAAATAAATAAATAAATAAAATAAAGCCACCCCCTCCTTAAGAACAGCCAATAGCAAGAAAGGAACTTCACAAGTCACATGTCACTAGTAGGTTCAATTGTACCCGAGGGAACTGTGCAGCCTCCCCTCCACATATAATAACATGAGGACAATGAGGCTATCCCGTCCCTTTTCTTTCCACCTTACATCAGGAGCCCCTAAAAACCACCTAAGAATTGAACATGGCATAGATCACACAAGAAACATGCTAGAAGAAAATACATAGTTTTCGGACATATGTACAGACAATAAACGCCTCCCTATAATTGAGGCATTATATGTCAAAGAGTTGAGCCCAAATTTAAACTTACAAGCAGAGGACCTAAAGGCACTCCCAAGCATGCGAATAACCGCCACTAACCCAAGCACGCAACGTACCGCTACAACCCCAAATTTGGGACAAAACACCATAAAACTAGGTATAGGACAAAACGCCACAAAACTAAGCAGGCAACATTTCGTCACAAACCGAGACCGGAGGCTTTCCCAAGCACACGACAACTCGCCACTGCCCGAGCTCCCCCGGTAACCTCTCCCAGTTACCCAGTAACCTTTCCCATTTAACCGGTAGCCTCACCCACTAAAGAGCAAGTATGAACACAAACATATAAAATGTAATATCATCACTCCATTCCTCGAAAGATTCTTCCCTAACCACAAAATAAGAATGTCCCAAGCCACTGAAGAACGATCTTGTACCCGAAATCGCGATTTAGCTATAATGACTACCAACTGTAAAGACATAAGCCTCCTGTTAAAGGAGAAGTTCAAAGTAAGAAATATGGAAAATACTCTTAAGAAAATAATCATAGAACTGGCCATAATTTTCAATGAGGCATGCATAAGATAAAATCTCCTGTCCATATATATATATATATATATATGTGGGTGTGGGTGTGGGTGTGTACATAATATTAATATCATATGTCTATATACCAAAAGTCTTCTTCTTTATGAGGTATCCAGCCAAGGCATGCACTCATTCCCTACCCATCCTAGACCCATTTGCTTCACCTTTATCTTAGCTTCTTGTGGATGAAAAGCAATCCCCGACTCCCCACCTACTTCCCGGATCAGAAGCAGGGCAGCAAGACACAGCACCTTCCTCCATGAGATCAAAACACACCCGGTTCTTCCGACCCCAGACTTTTGTTTTAAACCGTAGCGGATGACCAGGAGGTGGGCTCGTACAACCTCGGCCGGGCATTCTACATAATGAGAGGTACTCAGGGTCCAAATGACCCCGTAAAGTAGGGACCCCAATGTCGTAACTGAACCCTCTAAAGGACTTCAGGTATTTCACCGCCTCATTTGACCGCTCGGACGAGAGAACCTTCTTCCCGAGGAGAAGAAAGCTTCTGCCTAACGAGGTCCTGTTTGACCTGCAGTGGCCGCTCTTTCTTAACCCTTCAAGAGCCACGAGCTAAGAAAAAAATGTTTTAGTTAACACGATGGTATTCATTCTTTATGGAGATTATGGGTTTTAGTGGCCTCAATTGGATGTTGGTAAGTGAATACCTTGTGGTCAACAAAGCAGTGAATATACCTTGATGTTTATAATGTATCCAGTAGTGCAACTTTTAGTCTTTCATCTGGCTAATGATAGAGAATTTCATCCACCTGGAAATAAATATTCTGTACATGGTGAAAACCACACTCCACTCCTTAAAAAAAAAAAAAAAAAAAAAAAAAAAATCTTGTTGACAAGCTATTAGAAAACGTTTGACAGATCTAATTAATGAAGACGATATTTTACAGACTCCGTTCAGGTATCGACTTTATTGATTTTGTTCTGGTGAAGGACAAAAAGCTTTTAAGCATCTGTGAAGTCTCGTTCGGTCAAAGACCTCTTCAGGGCATAGTCGGGGATTTACATGTATAAGATAACCTGTTCTAAGCCAGAAAAAATATATATTTAATGTTTATCACCATTTTGAAGGTTTTGATGCATCTACGAGGCACCTTATGAAAACTCGAATACAAAATACTAATTCCTCAACAAATCAAAATTATATACAAAGATTTTTTTTGCAAATATATAAAGAAATATATATAAATGAATAAATAGATGAACGAATAAAGAGACAAATACACTGTAATTATATGGAGAATTATAAGTAGTAGGAAACAGAAAATGGCTTATTTTTTTTTTTTTTTTTTGAGAAGGCTATATGGGTTTTGCAATTACAACTTTCTTTAAAGATTTAATTCACTGTCTTTTGTGTTTTTCTAGTTTATTCAAACACTTTTATCTCTCCTCTCGTCACAACATTTAATTGCAAAGGCAACCCCCGGAATAAACAACGTTTTCAAGTGTTTTTTTTTCTCAAAAGTTCTGCAAATACATTTTCATATTGTTTTTCTTTATCTTATTCTTTGCTGTTTTGGGCCCGACGGCATTATTCTCTCTGTCTTTGTTCTCGCTATCTACGTCCTTGTCTTGTTCCTTTTCTTCCTTCCCCTTCTTCTTTCTGACCTTATCTCGGATTCCCGTATCTCAGGTGACCTTTGACCTTTTATTCTTTAACCCTTTCCTTCCCACTGAGACGAACGCAGGACCTTTAAAGCGTTTCTTCTGGCTAACGTCATCAGGCAGTTTGAATCAACTTAAGAGCAGTGCCTGGACACGAAAGAATCAGTCGAGATGTTCTAAACGAGATAATATTTTTTAAGCCATTAAAGGATTAGAAATAAATCCTGATTAGGGTTTTATTACCCAACGGGACAAATTGGACACATTGGGGATTTTGTTCCGTGGGATTTTATTCGGCTCAGTACAAGGATCCCCTAAGATTTTTAGGACGATCTTAGCCATAGTTCTTTCCATATACGAGACGGTAACGATGTTCACACCAAAGACCCAACGGAGGCCACTCCCGCACACCCACACTTGTCACTATATAAGACGCTGCCGTAACGACCAAGAGCGTTTTTATCAGCATCACACGGAGGGCAGTGAGGAACCAATTCTCTTTTGGTCTCTCCCTGCACCGGAGTGTTGTTGAGTGCCTCCTGGGGATGAAATGGGGAGTCTTGAACCACATAATCAGGATCAGACTTCTCAAGTCCTGTCCCGTCCCGATTCCTCGTTGCTAATGCCATGTAGCCATTAGTGGTCCCATAAAAAAATTCCAGTTAATAAAACCGCCTGACGACATAAGGAATAAACATAATGTTGGTTAACGGTAAAAGAAGGTCAATCCAAACATATTAAGTGTTTGAGGGATACAAAGATTTCATTCTCACTGACAAAATATGGTGGTGGAACAGAAAATGAAATACACTAATTTAATTTTAAGAAATTAAAATATTAAGATCGATATTAAACATGTACGATCTCCAATTAAAACACACACACACACAGATGAGAGGGAGGGTGGAGGGGTGTGGAGTGTATTCAGGGACAGAATGGGTGAGAATGATTTTGTGCCTTTTCCTTTTTGGATACCTCCCTTGTAAGGGGGAAAAGACTTGATATATGTATGTATATTATATATATATATTATTATATATACAGTATACATATATATGCATATATATAAATTATATATATATACATATGTATATATGCATGTATATATATATATATATATATATATATATAAATATATGTATATATACATATATATGTACATATGTATATATACATATATATATATATATATATATATATATATATATATATATATATATATATATACACACTTAGAGAACACATTAGAAAAAACAAACACGTACAAATGCATGGTATTCACCATGGTCTTGGATCACGTGTTCCACTCTTGATCGACAGCTGTTACCCTCTAGGATGAGAGCTCAGAGATCATATATGCCCGATCTATGGGTAATGATGTGACTTTACACACGCTCACACGCCCAATTCTTTGCCAACGAGAGTTGGAGTGCCGGCTCGTAGTTTAGTGATGTTGAAACTTTTTTCAGCCCAGGGCAAGAATTGAACTCGGGCCACTGGATTCTAACGGTACCACTGCGCCGTCGAACCGTGTGAGAACGCGCGCGCGTGTGTGTATGTACACACACACACACAGATATATATATATATATACATTATATATATACATTGTATGTGTATGTATAAATGTATGTATAATGTGTATACATATATGCATAGGTATACATGAATATATGTGTGCATGTATGTATATTATGTATGTATGTATACATTTATGTGTATGTACTGTATGTATGCATGTATGTGCGTACGGGCGTATGTATGTATGTATGCATGTACGCGTGTTGTGGGTAATTACGCATAAAACGGGCTGTCTCCTTCAGTTGCCGGCGAGTGACGCCTGCTTTGGGCCGAGCGGGACCGTTCGGGGCACTCTGAAAGAATCTTTCACGGCCACGAGGCGGCGGCGAGAACTCTGAGGGAGGAAGCGATCCCCGCAGGCTTTCCGGGCCGCCAAAGAGAGCGGGAAAAACAAGACCTCAAAGGCCAGGACCTCAGGGGGGCAAGTCGAGTCCCCAGAAGAGGAGGCCCTTCCCAAGGCCTTCAAGAATAAAGTCCCGCTGGAGGTGTCGTTCTCCTCCAGATGATATTAACAATAATGATAATAAGGGGTTCTTTATTATTATTATTGTTATTATTATTAACAAGCTGCGGGCTTCGCCGGGGACTTGGCCGCGCAAACAGCGGCCTGCGGCCGCAGCGCTCCGCGCTCTAATCCCACGATAGGGATCCCGTGCTGGGGATCCCGTGTTGGGGTTCCGCCCCGAGGCCGAGGCCGAACCCGAGGGACTTTTTTCCTGGTCAGTTCAAGGGAACATGGCGACCACTGAAGACTTGCGACCACTGAGGAATTGCGACCACTAAGGACTTGCGACCACTGAGGACTTGCGACCTTTGAGGACTTGTTACCTTGGAGGACTTGTTACCTTGGAGGACTTGTTACCTTGGAGGACTTGTTACCTTGGAGGACTTGTTACCTTGGAGGACTTGTTACCTTGGAGGACTTGTTACCTTGGAGGACTTGTTACCTTGGAGGACTTGTTACCTTGGAGGACTTGTTACCTTGGAGGACTTATTACCTTGGAGGACTTATTACCTTAGAGAATTTATTACCTTGGAGGATTTACGACCTCGTAGGACTTGCAACTTCAGAGGGCTTGCACCCTCGTAGGACTTACGACCTCGGAGGACTTGGAGCCTCGAAGGGTTTACAATTTCGGAGGACTTGCACCCTCGAAGGGCTTACAATTTCGGAGGACTTGCACCCTCGGAGGACTTGCACCCTCGGAGGACTTGCACCCTCGGAGGACTTGCACCCTCGGAGGACTTGCACCCTCGGAGGACTTGCACCCTCGGAGGACTGGCACCCTCGGAGGACTTGCACCCTCGGAGGATTTGCACCCTGGGAGAACTTGCACCCTCAGAGGAATTGTACCCTGGGAGGACTTGCAACCTCGGAGGACTTGCACCCTCGGAGAATTTGCACCCTCGGAGAACTTACAGCCTCTAAAGGTTTACTGCCTCGGAGAACTTACGACCTCGGAAGACTTACAGACCAAGACATGTAACATTTTTAAAATGTGTCACCTTTGAAATGGTTTAATTTTTATTATTAGTAGATTATTGATTTTGGTGTTGTAAATACCAACAACTCTGGCGCTCGGCGTCGTCCGAAGTTAGGCGTTCCTGACCCAAGTTAATCAGGCCTAACGAAGGAAAAAGCTACGTTGGGAAAATAGGAAAAAGAAAGAAAAATGAAAATGAAATAAAAGAACAAACAAAATTATAGATACACATGAAAATCTCACCTCTGACAGAAGCTCGGCCAAAGTTCGCCGGGCCTCAAAAGATTCCGGCAGAAGAAGGATATTGGATCAAGCGCCTTCTAACAGTTGTCATCGAGTATTATGGACAGACTTCTGCGACAAAAGCCACTTTCCAAACGCACCTTGGTTTGGGACGACGTAGCCAAGACAAAAATCATGGTCACCTTGAGGAACTGTCTGGAGCACCAAGTTTGAGAGTCGCTGGTTAATTGCAGGAGGCTCTAGTGCCAAGAACTAGCCAACAGAACCCTTTTGACTGCTGCAGACTTCTCCCAGTCGAATAGAATCGCCTGGCGATAGACGGAACAAGGCTTGCATGCCGAACAATGAAAAAAGGGGGTTACAGGGACACTAGCCTAGCCCCAGGGCTACCCCGCAGGGCTTCCCTCAACTGCATAAAATCACCTGGCGGCACGCAGAAAAATTAAGGACGGCCGTGGCATTGAAAGAGTGAGCTAACTTGACACTAAACCTGGTTTAACTGAAACGAGCAAGATAACTCCCATACATGAACCAGCACCGGCTGTCAGGCCCTTCTATTGGTGGAACTGTGCCTCGCTACACTGCTCTTGGCCTGAACAGTGTGGCGGGAGTCGGGGCGCTCCCTTCATGCCTGAGGTGTCGATGACGTGGATGTGAGCTGAGACTTGGCTACCCTCCTCATAAGGTGGAGAGGATTTTAGTTATATAATGTCCCGTTCGGCCTTGCGATTATACACAGTGGAAGGAAGTCCTCTTCTATGAAAAAATAACTGTCAATATCATGATGGTCATCATGATCATCATCATGATCATCATCATGATCATCATCATGATCATAATCGAGATCATGATCATTATCATCATCGTGATCCTCATCATGATCATCATCGTGATATCATCATCATCAATCATTAGTAAAAAGATGATAATGGAATATAAGAAAAGATGAAATTAGAAAGAAGGTTTTAGAAACATGAGAAGAGTCAATAAATGACAGAAAGAAAATAGACATGAAGTTAAAAAACCCTTAACTAAAACTTATACTACGTAAACGTCCACAGAATTGATTCTAACCGTTTGCATCATTTGCCATTATCCACATAATTTGCGATACAAGTCACTGTATTGTAAGGGATTAAGGACTCGAGGTAACTGATTTAAACTGAAGAAATTTAGATTTAAGGATGAAATGGGCAATAATTGGTTTACAAATAGAGTGGTTAACGAATGAAATAGACTTAGTAACCATGTGGTGAGCGTTAAAACTATTGGTTGTTTTAAGAGGAGGTTAGATAGGATGTAGATGATACGTGGTAATGGACATGGAACTCCCTATTGTAGGTCTTGTGGCCTCTTGCAGTCTCCTCTATTCTCATGTTCTTACTAAGGACATAGGATAGTCCCCAATGCTTCTGCACAGCCAGACCACCCAGAAAGATCAGACAAAGAAAAGTATGATTATTGGCGATTTGCCTTAGTCTTCTGGGTCCCCCCCCTCCCATCCACGTCACAGAGGGCCCGTACTCGGCACGGCAGCTTGTGCCATATATGAGCCCTCACACTAAATCTCTGACACTCAACGAGGTGTATCTGTTGTTTATCAGTCTCAGGATTATGCAGCCCTAGACACACAGCCCGTGTAGCCATGGCTTCAGAGAAGCCCCGTTTACACGGGGTCACACCGCGCTCAAGAATGTATGGACACACAGATGAATTTAGGGTTTTGAACTGCATGACCTGCCCATATGTACACCGGGAATATGAATTGCTTGGTGTGTGCGCGTCTGTGTAATAACTGGGTAAAGCATATGGATAATTTGGTGTCAGTATGTACTACAGTACATATCAATAAAACCTTATGGTCTGGGAAAACATATTCTGTTTTCAATGTAACATAACCATATGAGGAATGAGGCACCTCGAGTAATTTCAGATTTATGTTGGTGGTGCAATCCTGAGGGGTTGGCATTCGGTTCCCGGACGCAGTAAAATCTATCAGAGAACTTTTTTTTTTTTTTTTAAGTTTTTGTCTTTATGTATTCTTTATTATTTATATATATTTTATGACCATCGACTTTTCTTTGCAATTCTTCCACCTATTTTGCTCTTTTTTATTCCTTTAATTTCTATATTTCAGTTATCTACGTGTCTTCTTATCTGATCTACCATTGCATAGTCTCCTTCTATACTTTGCTTGTATCTAACTTTTCTACTAATATTTTTCTCATAACCACCTCTTCTATAATTGCATCTATTTTCTAACTTCCTTCAAGTTTGCCCACACCTATCCCTCTATGTTCCATCCAACACCGCACTCACCTTTCTTTGGTTGCCACCACCACCACCATCTCCTCCTCCAACCCTCTCCCTCCGTCCTCTACGTCCTTTATCGCATCTATCTCTGCACTGCAGACTCCTTGCTCCTCCCGACCGTCATTCGCTCATTCTGTCGTCTCCACTACAGAAACAAAACAACCAAAGACCCAATATCTTTCAACTATTTCAGGTCAATCTCTCTTCCTCCACCTCTTCGTCCTCCTCCTTTTCCTCCTCTTCTATTACTTCTTCTTCCTCTATTTCTTTTTCTTCTTCTTCTATTTATTCTTCTTCCTCTTCTTTCGTTTCTTCTTCTTCTTCTTCTTCTATTTCTCCTTTTTCTTCTTCTATTTCTTTTCTTCTTATTCTTCTTCCTCTTTTTCTTCTTTCCTCTACCTTCTTCAACTTTCTTCTTTCTTCTTCTGGGGATGATGACATGGACTAATTTTACCTTATAGATAAATCCGAATGGAATGACCAGGTCTTAAACCGATACCTTATTTTTCATGAATTGTTTCCTGACGTTCCTTAAGTAGGGCGAGTAGATTTGACAACAAAAACCTATATATTGAAATAGTCTTGTCATTATTTTACTTTAAACTCTCATTGCAATATTTCTTTCACCTCCCTACGTACCCCTAACCATGGAATATCTCAAATATAGAGTCATGATAAGCCGGCAGACATAAAGCTTTGAGAACTTTGACATAGTATATGGATTTGGTTTATACAGAATCCAAACCCACTTCAGTGGCTCAGTGTGCTGAGGGAGATCAGGATTCAACGAGGCTGATGTTCTTTTGTTTAAGAAAATAATTCTTTGTGCAAGAGGCAGAAGATTAGGGTGAACGGGTGGAGGGCGGTGATGCATTAGCATGAAGGCAAAGGCGAATGTGCAGATAAAGATGAGAAGTTTTGGAGAGAGATGTATAAATGATCAAGGGGAAATGTGTCTTCGTTTGTGAGCGTGAGATTGTGTTTGAACTTGAGCATGAATGTTGACGTCAGCGTCTGTGTGACAATGTGTGTGTGTGTGTGTGTGTTTGTGTGCGTATGCGTGTGTATTAATATAAATATACGCTATGTAAATTCAAGAAAAAATCCACCCAACGATACAATAGTAATCTTTAAAAGCCAAAATTTATAAATAAATAATAAATAAACAAATAAATAAATATACAAATAAATAGATAACAAAAGAAAAGTACATGAATGGAAAAAAGAAAATGTCTGCATAATGAGTTCGGTGTTTTATTAGCGAGGCTGGTGTCGGACTTGGGGCCAGATAAGTAAGGGACACGCTCATGCTCTCCCTCTCTCTGTCTGTGTGTGTGTGTATCTCTGTGTGTCTTTCTCTGTCTCTCTCCGTGTGTATGTGTGTGTGCGTGCGTGTCTCACTGTGTGTCTGTCTCTCTATCTATCCATCTCTCTCTCTTTCTCTGTCTCTCTCTTTGTCTGCCTGTCTCTCTCTTTTCTCTCTCTCCCCCCTTCCTTATACTTCCTCCCCCTCCACGCACACACACATCCTAAAGTGATGTACTTCGCATTTTTTCTGGATAATGCCAGATGGACCAGACGGTTTTAATCAGTTCTTTGGAGATGTTTTTATCCTCCATTTCTTATCATCATCATCACCATCAACATCATCAGTCTTATTATTGTTATTGATGATAATAATGATAATTGAAATAATGACAATTAGAATAATGATAAATAGTAAAGATTATAATTTTACTCGCCAATACTAGATGACTTCCTGCTACTGTGCGTATAATTGCAAGGCCGAATGGAACAATATCATACATCAAGAGGCCTCTCCACCTTATATGGTGGGTAGCCAAGTCTCAGCTCGCATCCACGTCATCGACACTTCAGGCATGAGGGGAGCGCCTCGACTCCTGTCTCACTGTTCAGGCCAAGAGCAGTGCAGCGAGGTACAGCTCCACCATAGAAGGGCCTGACAGCCGGTGCTTGTTTATGTATTGGAGTTATCTTGTTCAGTTCAACTAAACCAGGTTTAATGCCGGGTTAGCTAACTCGCTCTTCCAATGCCACGGTCGTCCTTAAGTTTATTCTGCGTGTTGTCGCCAGGTGATTTTATTCAGCTGAGGGAAGCCCTGCGGGGTAGCCCTGGGGCTAGGCTAGTGTCCCTGTAACCCCCTTTTTTCATTGTTCGGCATGCAAGCCTTGTTCCGTCTGTCGTCAGGCGATTCTGTTCGACTGGGAGAAGTCTGCAGCAGTCACAGGGTTCAGTTGGCTAGTTCTTGGCACTAGAGCCTCCTGCAATTAACCAGCGCTTCCTTATACTTGTAGCCCCAGACAGTTCCTCAAGGTGACCATGAATTTGGTCTTGGCTACGTCGTCCCAAACCAAGGTGTGTTTGCAAAATTGCTTTCGTTGCAGAAGTCTGTCTATAATACTGGATGACCACTGTTAGAAGGCGCTTGATCCAATATCCTTCTTCTGCCGGAATCTGTTGAAGTCCTTTGGCCGAGCCTCTGTCAGGGGTGAGATTTTCTTATGTATTTATCATTTTGTTTATCGATCATTTTAAAAAAAAATTCTTTTTCATTTTTCCCCTTTTTTCCAACGTAGCTTTTTCCTTCGTTAGGCCTGATTAACTCTGGTCAGGAACGCAGAACCTCGGACGACGCCGAGCGTCAATGTTGGTTGTATTAACAACACAACACAATGATAATAACGATAATGATAATGACAAAAATAATAATAAAGAACCCCCTATTATCATTATTGTTAATATCATAACGAATGACGGTAATAACAACAATGAAAACGATAACAAATTACCTGTATTATCATCATTGTTGTTATTACCGTCCTGAGCTTGGGGTCCTCAGTTTCGGTGGAGGACCCAGCGGGCTACCATTTGGAGGAGATCGACACCTCCAGCGGGACTTGTTCTTCCTGAGGGCCTCGGGGAAGGACTTCCTCTTCGGGGCCTCCTCTTCAGGGGACTCTTCTTCCCCCCCTGAGGCCCTGGCCTTCGAGGTCTTGTTTTTCCTGCTCTCTTTGGCGGCCCGGAGAGCCTGCGGGGATCGCTTCCTCCCTCAGAGTTCTCGCCGCCGCCTCGTGGCCGAGAAAGGTTCTTTCAGAATTCCCCGATCGGTCTCGCTCGGCCCAAAGCAGGCGTCAGTCGCCGGCAACTGAAGGAGGCAACCCGTTTTATACGTAATTACCCACAACACGCGTACATGCATACATACATACGCCCGTAGGTACATACACGTATACAGTACATGCATACATACATACATGCCTGCATATACAAACATGCATACATATATACATGCATTCGTATACATACATGCATACATATATCTTATCATTTGTTTGTTTATTATTTTTTTTGCTTGATTTTTATTTATCAGTTATGTCAAATTATTATTATTTACTATATACTTGTGTTTATTATTTAACTATAATTAAGCATTTATTATATTTACAACTACTTGTATTATTATAATTTATTTTTGTTTTATTTATCCATCATTATAATCTTTTCCGCATGCCTCCTGTCGGCATGCTCTTCCTTTGTAATCCCTTGTAATATATATATATATATATATATATATATATATATATATATATATATATATACATGTGTGTTTCTGTATATATAATGAACATTCGTATATATGAAAAAATCCCACTGTCGGAGAAAGTAAACGGACGAATAATAGAATTAACTGTATATTTCGACCACTCTCTGTGGTCCTCTTCAGCTGCTTAAGAGGACCACAGAGAGTGGTCGAAATATACAGTTAATTCTATTCTTCATCCGTTTACTTTCTCCGACATAGTCCCACTTTGATTCGTATATATGTACAACAGGGTGGGCGTCAAAATGTGGAACCCACGTATCTCTTGACAAATCTGTAAAAATGATCAATTTTGTCCTTAAGTTTTCAGATTTAGACTGACAAGTCCATACCAATAAAAAAAAAATCAAGCCAAATTTTCTTTCGACAAGCGAGCAAAAGACATTGTGTCAGTACCTATTTAGAGACAAAATCGTTCAAAATTGTGCAAGCGAAATACTGCAAGAAGTTCAACTTCAAGAATTATCAACAAAAGATCCAAATTATTCGGTGGATGAACAAATTCAAATCTCATGGAACAGCAAACAACCTCAACAAGAATGTCAGTCTTCGTAATGGTGCGGAGGTGACAGGGCGAACTCCAGAAAATGTCAATGCCGTAAAAGAATCACTTGGGAAAAAAAAAGAAAGAAAAAAAAAAAAAAAAAATCCACTCGCAGGCGCGACTAAAAACTGGGGATTTTCCGATCCACTTTGCAAAGAATTTGTTCTTTCATTACATAAGAATGAAGGAGACTGCAAGAGACCCTAAGGCCTACACTAGGCAGCTCCGTGTTACCTCAGTGCAGTGGTCAAGAAACCTGCCTTGTGTACACCAGTAAGCGGTAACGTGGCAGATTCTCCCCCACCCCCCTAAGCACTTGATAAAACACCTCAATGAGAATAATTGGAAATATATTCAACATATTATTGAGGGAGAATCTTTAAAAATGTAAGATTAAGTATCAATTTTGCCCAATATTTTGAAAGAAACAAAAGAAAGTGAGAAGATATACTTCAATATGTATTCCAAATCATTGTGTTCGTGCTACATAATACGTTTTACTCATTTTTGTTTGCCAATGCACTTCCTGTTGCAGGAATTAATTGAATTTATATAAAATAGAATAGGAAATATCAACAAAACATTACAGGACGGGTTTGCAGAATGTCTGTATTTGTAAGACTCGTCATGAATCGAAAAATGACCGATTTCGTGAAGTGGACCCTTCACACCTTGAGCTGGACAACGGAGACGTATGTGTACTTTATGTTTAGGGCAAGGCTGACGGGCCATTGTAGAAACAGACATGTATGCATGCGTCTGTATTCTCGTGTGATTTTATGGCTGTGTACGAGTTTGCTATGGAGAGGTGAGTGAACATAAACGCTACTGTCACCACCATCACACACTCACATGCACACACACACACACGCGCGTACGCACACACATATGACTCGATGGCGTGATTGGTAGAGTTCCCGGCTGCCACTACTTCCCAGGGCTGAAATAATTTCAGTATCGCTGCGCTGCGGGTTGTTACTCTAACTCTCGTGGGCGGGGAGTTGGGTGTGTGTGCGTGTAAGATCACAGCATTACCCATAGATCGGTCATATACGAGCTCTGAGCTCTCTTCCGGGAGGGAAATAGCTGTTGATCATGAGTCCAATACGTGATCCAAGACCATGGTGAATCTCACGCTTACACACACACACACACACACACACACCAACCCGTCCGCCCACACCCCTTCTGTCCATCGACGTCTGTCATCTCTCTGTCGAGCTCACCCCTGATGGATCACTGCAGAACCTATCTATCCCATGTGGGATGATACATTCTTTCTCCCTCATCATACTGACTTATTCAATGTGAATATAATTACCTATGATATGAAGTTGAATTGGACGAACTGGGAAAGCTGTGTTTGGTAAATTAACCTGAAGTCATCGCAAGTACGTAGTTCGATTATACTGACTAGTCGCCGACACTGAAATGTGACATCAGACCCGTGGAGCTCTGAAGTTCTCCATTATGGAAGAGAGGACGTGGGAAATGCTACATAAGCAATGACGTAGCACCTGAAGGGGATCAAACTCAGTGTTACTGTGTATAATAGCAGAAAAAAAAAACACTGTTTAACGCATGATCAAATGTCTAGTTATTCGTTTATATCATGTACTTGTATATACCAGTGTCGATGCACACAGATACACACACACACACACACACACACACACACACACAAAGAAAAAGATATATATATATAGACATATATATACATATAGAGAGATAGAGAGAGAGAGAGAGTGAGGAGAAGATAGCGGAGGAGGAAAGAGGAGATAAAGAGAAGGAAGAGGAGGAGGAAGGCTCAAAAGAAGAGGAATACAAGGAGCAATAGGAGGATGGAGAGTGGAGGGAGAGTTGGAGTGGAAAGGAGTAGAAAGAATAGAAAAATGAAGAGAAAAAATAACAGGAATAGAAGGACTGGAAGGAGG
Organism: Oratosquilla oratoria; assembly: GCF_046742065.1. Classification (NCBI taxonomy): domain Eukaryota; kingdom Metazoa; phylum Arthropoda; class Malacostraca; order Stomatopoda; family Squillidae; genus Oratosquilla; species Oratosquilla oratoria. The sequence goes on along the minus strand of NC_134793.1, from coordinate 22,803,994 downwards.
AAGATAAGTCGTAGGTGGAGAAGGAGGAGGAGGAAGGGAAAGGAGAAGAGGAGGAGGAGGAGGAGGAAGGGGGAGGAGGAGGGGGAGGAGGAGGGAGAAGGCGAAGATGAGGAGGAGGAGGGGAAGGCAAAGATGAGGAGGAGGTGGTGGAAAGAGGAAGGCAAAGAGGAGGAGGAATAGCAGGAGGAGGGGGAGGAGGAGGAGGAGGAGGAAGGCGAAAGGAGGAGAAGGTAGAAGGAGGAGAAGGTGGAAGGAGGAAGAGAAGGGATAGGAGGAGGAAGTAGAGCAAGAGGAAGGTGAAGAACAGGAGGAAGAGAAGGTGGAAGGAGGAGGAGGAGGTAGAGCAGGAGGAAGGGAAAGAAGAAGAGGAGAAGTAGGAGGAGAAGGAAGGGGAAGAGCTGGAGGTAGGAGGAGGGGGAAGAGCAGGAGAGAGGAGGAGGAGGAGGAGGAGGAGGAGCGGAGGAGAAGGAGGAAGGTGAAGAGGAGGAAGAGAAGATGGAAGGAGGAAGAGAAGGCATAGGAGGAAGAGGAGGAGGAGGTACAACAGAAGGAAGAGGAAGAGCAGAAGTGGGAGGAGGAGGAGGAGTAGGAGTTAGAGCAGGAGGAAGGGGAAGAACAGGAGTGAGAGGAGAAGGAGGAGGAGGAGGAGGAAGAAAAGGCATAGGAGGAGGAGGTAGAACAAGAGGGAGGGGGAGAGCTGGAGGAAAATGAGGAGGAAGAGCGGGAGGAGGAGGAAAGGGAAGAGCGGGAGGAGGAGGAAAGGGAGGAGGAGGAGGAGGAGGAGGAGGAGCACGGAATGAATGAAGCTTGGCGTTTCTCCCCATATAAGTCTTCCATGCCTTGGACTTGCTCGACCGCCCGGTTGTGATAGCGGTTGTGGTTGTGTTTGTGTTTGTGGTTGTGTATGTCTTTGTGGTTCTCACTCAGGTGGTGGTGGTGGTCGTGGTTGTGATGACGTAGTGCTCGTGGTAATGGTTGCGGTTGTTAATTGTGGTTGTGGATGTAGTTGAGGTCTTGTTGTAATGGTTGTTGAGATGGCGTGTTTGTTGCCAGCATCATGGACGTTAACCACAGAAATATAAATAAATTCACTTACGACCAAAAGCTCATATTCAATAATTTTTAATGTTTCTTCTTATTACCAAGAAGGAATTAAAACCTAACGTCTTAAGCTGAAGAAATGTAATACATACACTGTAATATAATGTACACTCATGTGCACAACGTAATGTAATATACACACATATACACATATAAGTTGCAGTGCATAGTGACTGTTGGTGTTAGTAAGGACGATTTTCTTGCGTTGGAAAAGGCAGTGAGCAACTTTACGATACTTAGCAGACCTGATTCATAACGGTATTTGATCACGTGTTGGACTCGTGATCGATAGCTATTACCCTTCCGGATGAGAGCTCAGAGATCATATAAGGCCTGATCTATGGGCAGTGCTGTGATTTTACAAACACACACACGCATACACACTGCCTTGCCCACCAGAGTTAGAGTACCGGCTCGCAGTGGATGCTGAATTTTTCAGCCTTGGGCGAGAATCGAAATCGGATCATCGAATTAGTGGCCGAACGTGTATGTGCATCTATGTGCATGTGTTGCGTACGTGTATGTGCATGCATGGTGTGTGTGTGTGTGTGTGTGTGCATTCCTGTGAACATGCAAGTATATGTGTGCGTACATACACTCGCGTGTGTGGATATGCCTGTGCAAGTATGTGTGTGGATGTGATTCAGCATGGTCTTGGATCACGTGTTGGACTCGTGATCGACTGCTATTTCTCTATCGGATGAGAGTTCAGAGCTCACACATGACCGATCTATGTGTAATGCTGTGACCTTACACGCACACACACACCCAACTCCCCGCCCACGAGAGTTGGAATAACAATCCGCAGCGCAGCGATACTGAAATTATTTCAGCCCTGGGCGGGATTCGAACCCGGACCGCCGTAGTGGCAGCCGGGAACTCTAACCACTGCGCCACGAGGAGTGGATTTGTATGCGTGCATGTGCATGTATGTGTGTGCGTTCATGTATGGGGAAGAGAGGAAGGAGGAGGGGTAGGAGGAAGGGGAAAGGGGTGGAAGGTAGGGAGGAGTGTGTGGAGGGTAGGGTGGAGTGTGTGGAGTAGAAATAGTAGTTGAGGTTCTCCATTAACCGACCCCCACCCCCTCTCCCACTCCCTGTGCACAGAGTCAATTATGGTCGATTGTCCTTCTACCGCTTTGTCTCGGGTTGACAGATTCATAGTTATTCTTGTTTTTCCACCAGACTATTAACTTGTGAAAGAATTGCATTGGTTCAAATACCTATTATAGATTTTTGTCCAACTATTCAATTTAATTGCGGGAAATCCCTCGCTAAATCGATGCTTTAAACAA
>NC_134793.1:22794099-22796599 GCF_046742065.1 Oratosquilla oratoria | reverse complement strand
CGGGAAAGAATTCTGTACTTGTAGGATAAACGACGACGGTTTCCGTTGAAGATGATGACCCGATAAGACGCAGAAGAAGTTTGACACGGCAGACCTCCCCATTGCCTCAGTCGGCGTATTACCGAACGAGTCACGCTGATGACCTGTTGCAGGTCGTTTGTGTTTGCGGTCATGACGCCCCTGACGGAAATTATCGTCCTGTTGGAAGCCATAGACTCGGGTAGCTAGTGATGAACTTTATGGAGCTGTTGCCGGCGACGTTGGGTGGAAATAATGCTAACGAGAGGTTCATTATCTAGGAAGATTCTTGCTACGATAAGATCGACGTTAGGAGGTTTCCATGATGCAAGAGATGGAATAAATCTGGGTCTCTCTCTCTTTCTCTCTCTTTCTCTCTATATCTCTCTCTCTCACTCTCTCTCTCTCCCATTCTCTCTCTCTTCCTCTCTCTCTCTATCTCTGTCTATCTATCTATCTATCTATCTATCTATCTATCTATCTATCTATCTATCTATCTATCTATCTATCTATCTATCTATCTATCTATCCATCTCTATCCATCTCTCTCTCTCTCTCTCTCTCTCTCTCCCTCTCTCTCTCTCTCTCTCTCTCTCTCTCTCTCTCTCTCTCTCTCTCTCTCTCCCTCTCTCTCTCTCCCTGCTTTTTATAAACAGAGAAGACGGCATAATTTTCAATTGGGATAATAAAGCCCTCGAAGTCGATGTTGATGCCACATATCAGGACGCTTCAAAAGGTTCACTGGACTGTAATGAGATTGCTTCCAACCCCCAACCCAGATGCTGACTCACGGAGGCTCCTCTCGCCAAAGACCCGAAGATGACTGGCAGCGGAGCCAGGCCCGGGTGGAGAACTCAGACTCGTGAGAAAGGATTATTCTTATGTCAGCGGACAGGAGAGAGAGAGAGAGGGAGAGAGAGAGAGAGAGAGAGAGAGAGAGAGAGAGAGAGAGAGAGAGAGAGAGAGAGAGAGAGAGAGAGAAAGAGAGAGAGAGAGAGAGAGAGAGAGAGAGAGAGAGAGAGAGAGAGAGAGAGAGAGAGAGAGAGAGAGAGAGAGAGAGATAGGTAGGTAGGTAGGTAGGTAGGTAGGTAGATAGATAGATAGATAGATAGATAGATAGATAGATAGATAGATAGATAGATAGATAGATAGATAGATAGATAGATAGATAGATAGATAGATAGATAGATAGAGAGCGAGATAGATAGATAGATAGTCAGAGAGAGAGAGAGAGAGAGAGAGAGAGAGAGAGAGAGAGAGAGAGAGAGAGAGAGAGAGAGAGAGAGAGAGAGATAGAGAGATAGATAGATAGATAGATAGATAGATAGATAGATAGATAGATAGATATAGAGAGAGAGAGATAGAGAGAGAGAGAGAGAGAGAGAGAGAGAGAGAGAGAGAGAGAGAGAGAGAGAGAGAGAGAGAGAGAGAGAGAGAGAGAGAGAGAGAGAGAGAGAGCATTTGATCCTGTGATGTGAAGGAGAAAAACGATAATCGGGCAGGTAGAGGATTATATTTGTTGCCTAACGGTCTCAATGTTTTTAAACGGTATAACGGTTTTAACGGCTTTAACGGTCTTCAGCGGTTTGATTTTTTCAGTTTGGGTATGAGCCTTTTTAATTTTATTTGATTCCATTTTACTTTATTCTACTTTATTTTGTTTTATTCTCTCTTATTTTATTTCGTTTTATTTTGTTATATTTGGTTTGATTCGATTTTATTTGATTAGATTTTATTTTTTTCCTTGTATGTATGTATGTATGTATGTATGTATGTATGTATGTATGTATGTATGTATGTATGTATGTATGTATGTATGTGTGTGTGTATGTATGTATGTATGTATGTATGTATGTATGTATGTATGTATGTATGTATGTATGTATGTATGTAATGTATGTGTGTATGTATGTATGTATGTATGTATGTATGTATGTATGTATGTATGTATGTATGTATGTATGTATGTATGTATGTATGTATGTATGAATGTATGTGTGTATGTATGTATGTATGTATGTATGTATGTATGTATGTATGTATGTATGTATGTATGTATGTATGTATGTATGTATGTACGTTTGTATGTATTTATTTTATTTTGATGGAAGAAAGCAAATAATAAATGCAAGCAAATAAAATGCTCCAAAAGACAATAAGTAATGAAAACCCAGGATTGGCTCCACGTAAGTTCACTAATGGATACATAAGTTTTGACTCGACCTGATAGATTTTTACACATTTCTGAGGTTATTTGTCTCTTGGTAATGGCCTACGTGTGTTGGACGACCAAATCTAAAAGGAGCAGATAATGAGGTTGGCAAGCACTTAAATGGTTATTCAAATGACTGTTCTGAATCCGCATGTGAATACAAATATTAGCACGGAGTGTGAAGCGGAACAGAATACGATTACCCGCCATATTTGTCAACGGAGCCTGGGAGACTTCAACGCCAATAGACTAAGAGGTGAACAACGAGCT
>NC_134793.1:22779099-22786599 GCF_046742065.1 Oratosquilla oratoria | reverse complement strand
AAAAAGTTGGGGGAAACTTGAAGGTCTGCTAGAAGAAGAAAGGGATCGTCATATAAGACAGTTAGGGAACCTCAGCAATTGACGAATAGAATCACCTGGCGACAGATGTAATCAACGCACAAGTCGATTGAGGTACTCAGGCGGACATGGAGAATGTTGAGCATAGACCCAATCCTGAATGTCGCGTTTCCTTCGCAAGATTCCTACCTCGACTTTGGGAGGGTAAGGAAGTTTAGGAGAGTCATGGGCGGGCGAAGTATTTTGAAGCATTTCGAAGGTCTTCGAAGTTACGAACCTGCTTTATGGGCGCAGGTTCCCCGTCTTCGACCCAAGATGGTCTTGAAGACCCAAGAGAGCCCGGCGATGACCCCGGAGCTTGACCTCACCCCTGCAACGGAGAACCTGAGGTCAACAGACCCTCAAGGTTCTTCCGTAAATCGTAAGTTCTTTGGTCGTATTAAGGGAGACATAAGACAGATGAAGAGGAGAATGATGGAGAATGTCCGGCACTTTCAAGTGAAGCTGAAAGATAAGAAGGATCGTCTGAAAGCTTTAGGCACTTCCATGACATCTCACTGTATCAGTCGTCAGAACTCTGAAAGACTTCAGTCTGAAGACTCATTGGGCCACATTTCGACAGTTTAGGACGATTCTAACAGAAAGAGTTGGTTCTGTTTACAGTCATCTAAGGAAAGCATGGTAAAATGTTTAGGAAAGAGGAAACCAGCTGGGAAAGAAGAAGCTTCTAGAATGGAGTGTCTAAAGCTAATCCAAGACTAGGAGCCAAATGAAGAACAGAAAGCATTGAAGAGGAAAGCAGCGGATCAATATCTATTCGGTGCAAGGCCAGGAACGAAAAGGGCTGTGATGGAAAGTATTCATTCGACTGTAGAATCAGAGGGAAAACCAGTATCAAACAGTTTACCTTCGGCAGTAAAGAAAACAAGGGTTTCAATAAAAGGCCTAAAACCACCTCTTCAGACTAACTGGAAACCAATAAAAGCTAAGATGGACAGTGAAGACACCGAGATGGTAAAGCTCCTTCCCACGAGTCATCTCATATCAAAGACCAACAATTGCCTGCCACAGAGCATTAGAAACAACGTCGATTTTAAAGACGTCATCAGATTCACTCAAGTGTTAAGGTTCCTTACCGTATGTCATCTACTATCACAGTCCAACAGTTACGTTGTACAGGACAAGCCCGACGACAATCAACTAGAGACAACCAAAAGACTGCCATTCCTGATCGCAATTCTCTTCAGAATCAAACAGGACTTGGCCATCAGCTTTCAACTGTTAATGCTTCAACTGTGAATGAGACATTTCATGTTAAACCTTATTTTGGTCATGACATCGACTTATTTGGGACGTCAGCAGGCTTTGCTTCGACATGGCTGAAAACGGATGACATCCATCATATAAGCCTGTTAACGGAAAGTGCCTAGTCAGCCATCCATCACTTAAGATAGTTACCGGTTACCGGAAACCATTTGACCTTATTTATAACCACCTAAGACAGTAGTTAAATCAGAGTAGTTTAACCGGTTGTTACGAAAAATGAAACATGACAAACCAAACAAGTCATGACCATCAGCTTTCAGCTTTTAAAGCTTCAACTGTGGTTGGTGACATCCATCACCTAAACCAATGAACGGAAAGTATCTAATCGCATTCTCATCCACAGGAAAGACATTGACTGTCAAGTAAACTTAACTCTCCATCAGCTAAAATAGTTACCGGAAGCAATTTAACCTTGTTTATAATCACCTAAGACAAAGTGATCAAATCAGAGTGATTTAAACGGTTGTAATGAAAAATGAAACGTGAGTTAATAATAATAATAAAAAAAAAAGCTAAGGGGAGCAAATTCCGACTGTCACCTCCACGCGGTGCTCCCTGGGTGACGCTAACGACAGCGGTGGACTGCCAAAGGCCCACCAAGCCGGCAGTTATCTATACACTTCTCAACAAACGAACATTACGCCTCAGTGAGGTGAAAATGAAAATAGAAAAATATACAAAAATAGAAATAAGATAAATGGTAAAATAAGATACAAAACATTAGATAAAACAAGTACAAATAATAATGAAGTAATAAATATTTATATGTTCATATTATGTATATGCTATAAACAATATATTAGTCATTTCGTTATGATTTATATTTGCTTTTTATATCTTATTTTTTGCATTCTTATATTTTTTCTTATTCTATATATCATATATGCTATATATTTGTAATATTATTGTTATTTGTACTTATTTCATCTGTCTTATCTTTGTAGTTTATTGTATTATTTGAAAAAATAAATATATATATACACACACACACACACACACACACACACACACACACACACACACACACACACACACACTTACACACGCACGCACGCACGCACGCACGCACACGCACACACACGCACACACACGCACACACACGCACACACACGCACGCACGCGCACGCACGCACGCACACGGACGCACACGCACGCACGCACGCACACGGACGCACACGCACGCACACGCACACACACACACACGCACACACACGCACACACACGCACACATACACACACACACACATATATATATATATATATATATATATATATATATATATATATATATATACACACACACACACACACAAAAGTTGGGGATGTGTTCGTTGGAGCCATAGAATATGTCTCACATGAGATTTTCTGGAAACTACTGCCTTAGTTGAATGTAATCAACTAGCGGCAGTTATAACAAGCACACAAGTCGATTGAGGTACTCAGACGGATAGGGAGAATATTGAGCAATGACCAAGTCCTCAGTGTCTTTTTCCTTCGCAAGATTCCAAAACCCGACCTCGGGAGAGTGAAGAAGTTTACCGAAGTCACGAGCGGGCGAAGTACTTCGAAGGTCTTCAACTTTACGAAGACGAGGGATTCTTCATGGGCGAAGATTCCCCTTCTTCGAACCAGAAAGGTCTCGAAGACCCTAGGAAGCCCAGATCCGGCGATGGCCCGGGACCGTGACCTTACCTCCGCAACGGAGATCCTGAGGTCACTGGACCTTCAAAATACGACTATTTGGGATGGTTATACAGGATGAGTTAGTTCTGTGTACCATTATCTAAGGCAGTGGTTCCCAAACTGGGGGTAAATTACCCCCACTGGGGGGGGGAGTTAGCAAATTTTGGGGGCAATGGAGGGGTGACAAATAAAAAAATCAATAAAAACATTGCGGTACCGGCATTAAGAATAATTTTAACTTTGGACATATGGTTGTAAAGCTGGAAAAAAGTTTGGAAACCACTGATCTAAGGGAAGATTAAATAGTTTGAAAAAAAAAGAGTCACAGGACCTTCGTGGTAGGATGTTTGGGGTCTCCATAGATCAATGCTACGCGAGTCCCTGGACAGGACAAAGAAAGGAACACCACAATGACGAGTGTCTTACTACACCCGTCTCCGTCGCCCTTCACACGGCGGACTCTTCGTCGACGCCGCAGCGCGTCATCGGCAGTAGCGGACGCACTCAGCGGCTGACAAACGATCGATAGCGGACGGTATCTGATCGAATTTTGGCGCCGTTGCCCTCTCGGGTCCTGATTGCCAAACCTCAGCCGATCGACGGGGGCGGCTAACCTCTCCTTAAGGGCCGAGAGGAAAGGGAACGAAGAAGAGGAAAGAGAAAAATATAAAAAGAGGAGGAGGAGAAGGAGGAGAAGGAGGAGGAGGAGGAGGAAGGTCAACAGAAAAAAGACAAATGAAGAAGGTCGCCGCATAAACAAGGCACCCTTTAACACCTCGCAGGAAGGGTTAGGTCACTGCTGTCATAGTATGACAGACTCTAAAGTCCTGGGCCTTTCCCCTAAGACGAAGGTTTCATTAACTAGGGGGTGCGCTGTCATCCCTTAACTGACTAGAATTGCCTAGTATAAGAAAGAACAGAATAAAGTACACCTGAAAAAGTCTAGTAGAGTTGTCTCGTGGAAAAACATGTATATATATATCACAGGTGAGAAATGTAGTAACACATTTATAAATCACAACTAACACCACAGTCGGACGAAAGAAAGAGTTGCGTAAGCGGAACTATATATTTCGATTGCTACCTGCAATCCTCTTCAGTAGTACAAAGTGGCAGGGAAGAGGCTATCTTAAGTAGCAACCTCTTACAAAAGAAAGGGAACACGAGAAAATACAGAACATCACTGCCCCAGCCCTAGTTGACCTGAGGCTGACACGAGGTCGGGTCAGGGGGAGGGGGAGGAAGCTTGTTGACAATATTTTTGGTGATGAATAGTCCTGAAATGATGTCTGGGGTCCATTGACCCTTGGAAATATTTCCAAGGGTCAATGGACCCCAGACATCATTTCAGGACTATTCATCACCAAAAATATTGTCAACAAGCTTCCTCCCCCTCCCCCTGACCCGACCTCGTGTCAGCCTCAGGTCAACTAGGGCTGGGGCAGTGATGTTCTGTATTTTCTCGTGTTCCCTTTCTTTTGTAAGAGGTTGCTACTTAAGATAGCCTCCTCCCTGCCACTTTGTACTACTGAAGAGGATTGCAGGTAGCAATCGAAATATATAGTTCCGCTTACGCAACTCTTTCTTTCGTCCGACTGTGGTGTTAGTTGTGATGTATATATATGTATATATATTTGTATATATATGTATATATAATGTATATATATATACATATATACATATGTATATATATATATACATACATAAGGAATAAAATAAAGTAAAGTGTATTACCAAAACATCTATCTACTTTTAGTCTGATAAATATAATAATTTGATAATAACCAGTATAATATATATAACGTGTGCCTAAGAATGAAGGCTGAAAATAAAAATCGCTAAAGTATTTTCCTAATACTCAGGCTAAACCCATTTATACCATTTTGATCATAATAATTTTCTTTATCGATTTTTTTTTTTTTTTTTTTTTTTTTTTTTGGTCTGACCTTTTTTTCGCTAAAGATATGATTTCGTCTTGGTTCGACAACTATCATCTTTAGCAGTGAATATTTCCAGCAAAATAGTTACCATTAACTTGATGTAATCAATAGGGAACCATAAACCAACACCCAAAACCCTCTTGATATTGACTGCTAACCTCTGGTCATTAGCTTTAAACGACTATCCATCAGACCCTAACGGGGTACTATCAAGATCCGAGCGAGGCTAGCTCCAAGTTTGCACCTCCATACCTGCATGATAAACACTATCACTCATTCGACAAGTATCGGGCTCGAAACGGCCACTATACTCTCTGCTGAATTATCAGGCAGGTAAGCTCCGCCCACTCCCATACTCATTCGATCTCAGTGATTGGTTGCCAGAGAAGGGAGCTTGCACGTGATTGGTCGAATAGAGAAACATGGCATGCGTCTCGACCAATGAAGTGTTTATTTCCGGTAGTGGCCAGTCTCGTGTTTTGGGAAGGTGAGTGATTGGAAACGGGGTGGAGGGGGGATTCCTATAATCCCTCAGCAATGAAAGCATCCTCTTTTTTTCAGAACCAAGAAAGAATCTTGTGTTTGTTCTAGAATCACTCAAGTGTCTGAAGTGTGATATTCGCCCATGAAATCAAAACCTCAGTAGCATCATATTAACCTGATATGTTAAGCCTTGGGTGTTAGCAGCCTTGACATTAATTGGATAGATAGATTGATTGAAGAATTGATTGATTGAATTGGATTGATTGAAGAATGCAATCATTATTGCGTCACATTTTTTATCCAATTTTTGTTTTGATATGTTATATATAATGTCTATATTTTATGATTTGGTTTTCTATTATAATTTTCCATTTCATAAGTATTATATACTATATATTTATCGTATCATTACATCTATATTCTATTTCACCTAACTTATTTTTTGTATATTCTTATTTTCTAATATTTTGTTTTTTTTTCATATTTTGCATATTCTAAAAATAATATATTAATTGTTTCGTTACAATTTGTATTTGCTTTATATATCTTATTTTTGTTATTCTTATCTTTATTTTATATTCAATGCATCATATATCCTATATATTTATTATATTTTTTATTCGTAACTATTTCATCTATCTTATTTTTGTAGTTTATTGTATTATTTCGAATATATATATATATATATATATATATATATATATATATATATATATATATATATATATATATTGTACGTTTCAACGTTTTGTTTTATAATTTAATTTATTTTGATTTTCTATGTATTTATTTTTCATATCATATTTCATATATTCTATACACTATATATTCATCATTTATCTATTATCTATATTTGTTTTATCTTATCTTTATTTTAAATATAATATATTGCATATTCTACATTTATTATTTCATTATTATTTGTATTTGTTTTATCTAATATTTTGCATTTTATTTCATTATTTATCTTATTTTTTTTTTTTCATATATTTCTTTTTTCATTTTCACCTCACTGAGGCGTAGTGTGCGTTTGTTGAGAAGTGTACAGATAACTGCCGGCGGCCTGCTAGGGCTTTGGCAGTCCACCGCTGTCGTTAGCGTCACCCAGGGGGCACCGCGTGGAGGTGACAGTCGGAATTTGCTCCCCTTAGCTTTTTTTTTTTATTATTATTAACTCACGTTTCATTTTTCATTACAACCGGTTAAATCACTCTTATTTAATCACTTTGTCTTAGGTGATTATATATAAGGTTGAATTGCTTCTGGTAACTATCTTAGGTGATGGATGGTTGTTTTTCCTTGACATGGTCAATGTCTTTCCTGTGGTTGAAAATGATATTAGATTCTTTCCGTTTCATTACAACTGGTTAAACCTCTGATTTAATCACTGTGTCTTAGGTGATTATAAACAATGCCAAATTGCTTCCGGTAACTATCCTAGCTGTTGGAGAGTTATTTTTCCTTGACATAGTCAATGTCTTTACTGTGGATGAGAATGAGATTAGATACTTTCCTCTTTCTGATTTAATCACTGCATCTTAGGTGATTATATACAAGGTTAAATTGCTTCCGGTAAATAGCTGATGGAAAGTTGATTTTCCTTGAAGTGATGAGATACTTTCCGTTCATTGCTTTGGGTGATGAATGTCACCCGTTATCAGCCATGTCGTGGCAAGACCTACCGACGTCCCAAGAAAGCAGATGTCACGACCAAAATAAGGTTTGACATGAAATGTGCCATCCACAGTTGAAGCTTTAAGAGTTGAAAGCGGATGGCCAAGTCTTGTTTGATTCTAAAGAAAATTGCAATGAGGAATGGCAATCTTTTCGCTTTCTCTAGTTGCTTGTCATCGAGTTTGTCTTGTACACCGCAACTATTGGACTGTGTTAGTAGATGACAGAATGTAAGGAACTTTAACACCTGAGTGAACTTGATGGCGTCTTTAAAATCGAAGTTATTTCTAATGGTCACATCACCTTGTAGCTGTTGGTTGTCATTGACCGTGTCCTGTACAATACAGATGTTGGACTGTGTAATGAGATGACATAA
>NC_134793.1:22764099-22771599 GCF_046742065.1 Oratosquilla oratoria | reverse complement strand
TCCATGAGTCATCTCATGTCAAAGCCCAACAATTGCTTGGCCTAGAACACAATCAACGACAAACAACAACAACACGCTGATGTAAACACCGGAAATGATGTCAATTTAAAAGATATCATCAATTTCACTCAAGTATTAAGGTTCGTTACCATGAGTCATCTCTTAACACAGTCCAACATCTACGTTCCACAGGACACGGTCAGTGACAAGCAACCGCTACACGCTGATGTAAACATTAGAAATAACGTCAGTTTTAAAGACGCTACGAAGTCTACTCAGGTGTTAAGGTTCATTACCTTGTATCATCTGCTATCACAGTCCAACAGCTATGCTGTACGGGACAAACCTGATGACAGTCAACCACAACAAGCTGATGTGACCATTAGAAATAACGTCGATTTTAAAGACGTCATCAGATTTACTCAAGTATTAAGGTTCCTTACCTTCTGTCGTCTACTATCACAGTCCAACAGTTACGTTGTACAGGACAAACCTGACGACAATTAACTAGAGACAATCAAAAGACTGCCATTCCTCATCGCGATTCTCTTCAGAATCAAACAAGACTTGGCCATCAGCTTTCAACTCCTAATGCTTCAACTGTGGATGACACATTTCATGTCAATCCTTATTTTGGTCGTGACATCTACTTATTTGGGACGTCAGCAGGCTCTCCTTCGACATGGCTGAAAACAGATGATATCCATCATATAAGCCTGTTAACTGAAAGTATTTAATCAGCCATCCATCACTTAAGATAGTTACCGGTTACCGGAAACCATTTGACCTTATTTATAACCACCTAAGACAGTAGTTAAATCAGAGTAGTTTAACCGGTTGTAACGAAAAATGGAACGTGACAAACCAAACAAGTCATGGCCATCAGCTTTCAGCTTTTAAAGCTTCAACTGTGGTTGGTGACATCCATCACCTAAACCAATCAACGGAAAGTATCTAATCGCATTCTCATCCACAGGAAAGACATTGACCATGTCATGTAAACTCAACTCTCCATCAGCTATGATATCTACCGGAAGCAATTTAGCCTTATTTATAATCACCTAAGACAAAGTGATGAAATCAGAGGTTTAACCGGTTATAATGAAAAATGAAACGTGAGTTAATAATAATAAAAAAAAAAAAAACTAAGGGGAGCAAATTCCGACTGTCACCTCCACGCGGTGCCTCCTGGGTAACGCTAACGACAGCGGTGGACTGCCAAAGGCCCAGCAGACCGGCAGTTATCTATACACTTCTCAATAAACGCACATTACACCTCAGTGAGGTGAAAATGAAAATTAGGAAAATATACAAAAATAGAAATAAGATAAATGATAAAATAAGATACAAAACATTAGATAAAAGAAGTACAAATAATAATGAAGTAATAAATATTTATTTGTTCATATTTTGTATATGCTATAAACAATATGTTAGTCAATTCGTTATGATTTATATTTGCTTTTTATATCTTATTTTTTGCATTCTTATCTTTATTTCATATTCTATATATCATATATCATATATATTTATAATATCATTGTTAATTGTACTTATTTCATCTGTCTTATCTCTGTAGTTTATTGTATTATTTGAAAAAAAAGAATATATATATATATGTATATTTATACACACACACACACACACACACACACACACACACACACACACACACACACACACACACACACACACACACACACACACACACACACACACACACACACACACACACACACACACACACACACACACACATATATATATATATATATATATATATATATATATATATATGTGTTTTCTTGCAGGCAGACGAGGTTAAAAGCTATTGAAGATTCATTTTTGATTATCTTCTTGCGTATAGTCCACTGGGAGAGACCCCCCCGCGGGTGAAAAGAACACACGCTCATTGGCTACCATTCACCAATGAGAATCCAAATTTTCCTCAATACAGTGTCCATGATCCGTAAACCACATCTATAATCTACACAGAAAACTTGACACAACAATTCGCCCAAGAAGATGGAACAAGAGAGTTCCGAAACGTCGGCCAATATAAGAGATCTCCTGAGCAGACTTACAGAAAATGATGTCAAATATTCGTCGTATAGAGACTATACGCAAGAAGACAATCAAAAATGAATCTTCAATAACATTTAACCTCGTCTGCCTGCAAGAAAATATCCTACCTGGCTACACACACTCGCACACACACAAAAAAAAAAAAAAAAAAAAAAAAAAAAAAAAAAAAAAAAAAATGTATATATATATATATATATATATATCTATATATATCTATATATATATATATATATATATATACACACACACACACAAAAGTTGGGGATGTGTGTGTTGGAGCCATAGAATGGGTCTCATATGAGATATTTTGGAAATCACTGCCTTAATTGAATGCAATCAACTAGCGGCAGTTATAACAAACACACAAGTCGATTGAGGTACTCAGACAGATAGGGAGAATATTGACCAATGACCAAGTCCTCAATATCTGTTTCCTTCGCAAGATTCCAAAACCCGACCCCAGGAGAGTGAAGAAGTTTACCGAAGTCACGAGCGGGCGAAGTACTTCGAAGGTCTTCAACTTTACGAAGACGAGGGGTTCTTCATAGGCGAAGATTCCCCTTCTTCGACCCAGAAAGGTCTCGAAGACCCGAGGAAGCCCAGATCCGGCGATGGTCCGGGACCGTGACCTTACCTCCGCAACGGGGAACCTGAGGTCATTGGACCTTCAAAATACGACTATTTAGGATGTTAATACAGGAAGAGTTAATTGGGGGCAATGGAGAGGTGACAAAAAAAAAAATCAATAAAAACAATGCGGTACCGGCATTAAGAATAATGTTAACTTTGTACGTATAGTTGTAGAGCTGGAAAAAAGTTTGGGAACCACTGATCTAAGGGAAGATTAAATAGTTAAAAAAAAAAAGAGTCACAGGACCTTCGTGGTAGGATGTTTGGGGTCTCCATAGATCAATGCTACGAGAGTCCCTGGGCAAGACAAAGAAAGGAACAACACAATGACGAGTGTCTTACTAGACCCGTCTCCGTCGCCCTTCACACGGCGGACTCTTCGTAGACGCCGCCGCGCCTCATCGGCAGTAGCGGACGCGATCAGCGGCTGACAAACGATCGATAGCGGACGGTATCTGATCGGATTTGAGCGCCGTCGTCCTCTCGGGTCCTGATTGCCAGACCTCAGCCGATCGACGGGGGCGGCTAACTTCTCCTTAAGGGCCGAGAGGAAAGGGAACGAAGAAGAGGAAAGAGAAAAATATAAAAAGATAAGGAGGAGGAGGAGGAGGAGGAGGAGGAAGGTCAACAGAAGAAAGACAAATGAAGAAGGTCGCCGCATAAACAAGGCACCTTGGCACACCTCGAACGAAGGGTTAGGTCACTGCTGTCATAGTATGACAGACTCTAAAGTCGTGGGCCTTTCCCCTAAGACGAAGGTTTCCTTAACTAGGGGACGCGCTGTCAGTCCTTAACTGACTAGAATTGCCTAGTATAGGAAAGAACACAATAAAGTACACCTGAAAAAGTCTAGTAGAGTTGTCTCGTGGAAAAACATATGTATATATATATATATATATATATATATCTATACATATGCATATATATATATATATATATATATATATATACACATACATAGAGAATAAAATAAAGTAAAGTGTATTTACCAAAACATCTATCTACTTTAATCTGATAAATATAATAATTTGATAATAAGCAGTATAACATATATAACGTGTGTCTAAGAATGAAGGCTGAAAATAAAAATCGCTAACGTATTTTCCTAATACTCTGGCTAAACCCATTTATACAATTTTGATCACAATAATTTTCTTTGTTTTTTTTTTTTTTTTTTTTTTTTTTTTTTTTTTTTTGTCTGACGTTTATCCTTTTTTTGCTAAAGATATGATTTCGTCTTGGTTCGACAACTATCATCTTTAGCAGTGAATATTTCCAGCAAAATAGTCACCATTAACTTGATGTAATCAATAGGGAACCATAAACCAACACCCAAAACCCTCTTGATATTGACTGCTAACCTCTGGTTATTAGCTTTAAGCGACTATCCATCAGACCCTAACGGGGTACTATCAAGATCCGAGCGAGGCTAGCTTCAACTTTGCACCTCCATACCTGCATGATAAACACTATCACTCATTCGACAAGTATCGGGCTCGAAACGGCCACTATACTCTCTGCTGAATTATCAGGCAGGTAAGCTCCGCCCACTCCCATACTCATTCGATCTCTGTGATTGGTCGAATGGAGGAACATGGCATGCGTCTCGACCAATGAAGTGTTTGTTTCCGGTACTGGCCAGTCTCGTGTTTTGGGAAGGAAGTGAGTGATTGGAAACGGGGTGGGGGTGGGGGGAGATTCCCATAATCCCTCAGCAATGACAGCATCCTCTGATTTTTTTTCAGAACCAAGAAAGAATCTTGTGTTTGTTCTAGAATCACTCAAGTGTCTGAAGTGTGATATTCGTCCGTGAAGTCAAAACCTCAGTAGCATCATGTCAACCTGATATGTTAAGCCTTGGGTGCAGCAGCCTTGACATTAATTGGATTGATAGACGCACCTTCCCCCAATTTTGATTGAAGAATGCAATCATTATTGCGTCACATCTTTTATTAAATTTTTGTTTTGATATGTTATATATAATGTCTATATTTTATGATTTGATTTTCTATTATAATTTTCCATTTCATAAGTATCATATACTATATATTTATCGTATCATTACATCTATATTCTATTTCACCTATCTTATATTTTGTATATTCTTATTTTCTAATATTTTGTTTTTTTCATATTTTGTATATTCTAAAAATAATCTATTAATTGCTTCGTTACAATTTGTATTTGCTTTATATATCTTATTTTTGTTATTCATATCTTTATTTTATATTCGATACATCATATATCCTATATATTTATTATATTTTTTATTTGTAACTATTTCATCTATCTTATTTTTGTAGTTGATTGTATTATTTCGAATATACATATATATATATATATATATATATACATATATATATATTGTATGTTTCAAAGTTTTGTTTTATAATTTAATTTATTTTGATTTTCTATGTATTTATTTTTCATATCATATTTTATATATTCTATACACTATACATTCATCATTTATCTATTATCTATATTTGTTTGATCTTATCTTTATTTTGAATATAATATATTGCATATTCTACATTTATTATTTCATTATCATTTGTATTTGTTTTATCTAATATTTTGCATTTTATTTCATTATTTATCTTATTTTCTATTTTTTTCATATTTTTCTTTTTTCATTTTCACCTCACTGAGGCGTAGTGTGCGTTTGTTGAGAAGTGTACAGATAACTGCCGGCCTGCTGGGCCTTTGGCAGTCCACCGCTGTCGTTAGCGTCACCCAGGGAGCACCACGTGGAGGTGACAGTCGGAATTTGCCCCCCTTAGCTTTTTTTTTTTTTATTAACACGTTTCATTTTTCATTACAACCGGTTAAATCACTCTTATCTAATCACTTTGTCTTAGGTGATTATATATAAGGTTGAATTGCTTCCGGTAACTATCTTAGGTGATGGATGGTTGGATTTCCTTGACATAGTCAATGTCTTTCCTGTGGTTGAAAATGAGATTAGATACTTTCCGTTTCGTTACAACTGGTTAAACCTCTGATTAATCACTGTGTCTTAGGTGATTATAAACAAGGCCAAATTGCTTCCGATAACTATCTTAGTTGATGGAGAGTTGTTTTTCCTTGACATAGTCAATGTCTCTACTGTGGATGAGAATGAGATTAGATAATTTCCTTTTTCGTTACAACCGGTTAAATCACTCTGATTTAATCATTGCATCTTCGGTGGTTATAAACAAGGTTAAATTGCGTTCGGTAAATAGCTGATGGAGAGTTGACTTTCCTTGACATGGTCAATGTCTTTCCTGTGGATGAGAATGTGATTAGATACTTTCCGTTCATTGCCATGGGTGATGAATGTCACCCGTTATCAGCCATGTCGTGGCAAGACCTACCGACGTCCCAAGAAAGCAGATGTCACGACCAAAATAAGGTTTGACAAAAAATGTGCTATCCACAGTTGAAGCTTTAAGAGTTGAAAGGCGATGGCCAAGTCTTGTTTGATTCTGAAGAGAATCGCGATGAGGAATGGTAGTCTTTTTGCTCTCTCTAGTTGCTTGTCATCGGGTTTGTCCTGTACAACGCATCTATTGGACCGTGATAGTAGATGCCAGAAGGTAAGGAACCTTAACACCTGAGTGAACCTGATAGCGTCTTTAAAATCGAAGTTATTTCTGATGGTCACATCACCTTGTAGCTGTTGGTTGTCATTGACCGTGTCCTGTACAATACTGATGTTGGACTGTGTAATGAGATGACTCATGGTAACGAACCTTAACACCTTTATGAAATTGATGATATCTTTCAAATTGACATCATTTCCAGTGTTCACATCAGTATGTTGTGGTTGTATGTTATTGATTTTGTCCTGTGTAAGGCAATTGCTGGAGTTTGATATCAGATGACTCATGGTAAGGAGCTTTACCATCTCAGTGTCTTCATTGTCCATATTAACTTTTCTTGATTTCCAATTATTCTGAAGAGGGGATTTTAGGCTTTTTGCTGAAATGTTTCTATGAAGCCAAAGTTTACGCCACTACAGAAACTTGAACTTAGAATTTGAATTCAACTACTGTGGATCAATCCTATGTTCATTTTGCTTTTCAATTTCACTATCACGTACCTCTGAATTAACCCGAGTTCCTTTTTTGTATTTATCTCTCACCGATTTTATGTTCTTTCTAATACTTTCCATTACAACCATTTTCTTTCTTAACATTGCACTGAATACTTTTTGATCCACTGCTTTCTTCTTCAATACTTTCTGTCCTTCACTTGGCTTCTTGTCTTCGGTTGGTTCTAGACATTCCATTTTAGAAACTTCTTCCTGCTCCGCTGGTTGCCTCCTTTCTAAACAGCTTACTAAGCTTTCCGTAGAACCATCCTAAACTTTCGAAACTTCGCCTAACAAACCTTCAGACTGAAATCTTTCAGCGTTCAGACAACTGGTACAGTGAGCTGCCATTGAACATTTCAGACTTTCCTTCTTCTCGTTCAGCTTAACTTGAACGCTCCGGAATTTCTCCATCATTCTCCTCTTCATCTGTTTCATACGGCCAAAGAACCTACGGTTCACGAAAGAACCGTGAGGGTCTGCTGACTACAGCTTCTCCGTTGTGGTGGTAAGGTCAAGGTCCCGGGTCATCGCCGGGCGGTCTCGGGTCTTCGAGACCTTTCTGGGTCGAAGACGGGGAATCTTCGCCCATGAAGACCCCCCCGTCTTCACAACGTCGAAGACCTTCGAAAAACTTCGCCCGACCATGACTCCGCTCAACTTCCTTACCTTCCTAAAGTCGGGGTAGGAATCTTGTGAAGGAAACG
>NC_134793.1:22749099-22754099 GCF_046742065.1 Oratosquilla oratoria | reverse complement strand
GGGAAGATTAAATTGTTTGAAAAAAAAATCACAGGACCCTCGTGGTAGGATGTTTGGGATCTCCATAGATCAATGCTACGCGAGTCCCTGGACAGGACAAAGAAAGGAACACCACAATGACGAGTGTCTTACTACACCCGTCTCCGTCGCCCTTCACACGGCGGACTCTTCGTCGACGCCGCCGCGCCTCATCGGCAGTAGCGGACGCGATCAGCGGCTGACAAACGATCGATAGCGGACGGTATCTGATCGGATTTGGGCGCCGTCGTCCACTCGGGTCCTGATTGCCAAACCTCAGCCGATCGACGGGGGCGGATAACCTCTCCTTAAGGGCCGAGAGGAAAGGGAACGAAGAAGAGGAAAGAGGAAAAATATAAAAAGAGGAAGAGGAGGAGGAGGAGGAAGGTCAACAGAAGAAAGACAAATGAAGGTCGCCGCATAATCAAGGCACCCTGGCACACCTCGAACGAAGGGTTAGGTCACTGCTGTCATAGTATGACAGACTCTAAAGTCGTGGGCCTTTCCCCTAAGACGAAGGTTTCCTTAACTAGGGGACGCGCTGTCAGTCCTTAACTGACTAGAATTGTCTAGTATAAGAAAGAACAGAATAAAGTACACCTGTAAAAGTCTAGTAGAATTGTCTCGTGGAAAAATATGTGTATATATACATAGAGAATAAAATAAAGTAAAGTGTATTTACCAAAACATCTATCTACTTTTAGTCTGATATATATGATAATTTGATAATAACCAGTATAACATATATAACGTGTGCCTAAGAATAAAGGCCAAAAATAAAAATCGCTAAAGTATTTTCCTAATACTCTGGCTAAACCCATTTATACCATTTTGATCATAATAATTTTCTTTTTCGATTTTTTTTTCTTTCTTTTTTTAGTCTGACCTTTTTTTCGCTAAAGATATGATTTCGTCTTGGTTCGACAACTATCATCTTTAGCAGTGAATATTTCCAGCAAAATGGTTACCATTAACTTGATGTAATCAATAGGGAACCATAAACCAACACCCAAAACCCTCTTGATATTGACTGCTAACCTCTGGTCATTAGCTTTAAACGACTATCCATCAGACCCTAACGGGGTACTATCAAGATCCGAGCGAGGCTAGCTCCAAGTTTGCACCTCCATACCTGCATGATAAACACTATCACTCATTCGACAAGTATCGGGCTCGAAACGGCCACTATACTCTCTGCTGAATTATCAGGCAGGTAAGCTCCGCCCACTCCCATACTCATTCGATCTCTGTGATTGGTCGAATGGAGGAACATGGCATGCGTCTCGACCAATGAAGTGTTTGTTTCCGGTACTGGCCAGTCTCGTGTTTTGGGAAGGAAGTGAGTGATTGGAAACGGGGTGGGGGGGGGGGAGATTCCCATAATCCCTCAGCAATGAAAGCATCCTCTGTTGTTTTCAGAACCAAGAAAGAATCTTGTGTTTGTTGTAGAATCACTCAAGTGTCTGAAGTGTGATATTCGTCCGTGAAGTCAAAACCTCAGTAACATCATGTCAACCTGATATGTTAAGCCTTGGGTGCAGCAGCCTTGACATTAATTGGATAGATAGACGCACCTTCCCCCAATTTTGATTGAAGAATGCAATTATTATTGCGTCACAATTTTTATTAAATTTTTGTTTTGATATGTAATATATAATGTCTATATTCTATGATTTGGTTTTCTATTATCCTTTTCCATTTCATAAGTATTATATACTATATATTTATCGTATCATTCCATCTATATTCTATTTCACCTATCTTATTTTTTGTATATTCTTATTTTCTAATATTTTGTTTTTTTCATATTTTGTATATTCTAAAAATACCATATTAATTGTTTCGTTACAATTTGTATTTGCTTTATATATCTTATTTTTGTTATTCTTATCTTTATTTTATATTCGATACATCATATATCCTATATATTTATTATATTTTTTATTTGTAACTATTTCATCTATTTTATTTTTGTAGTTGATTGTATTATTTCGAATATACATATATATATATTGTATGTTTCAAAGTTTTGTTTTATAATTTAATTTATTTTGATTTTCTATGTATTTATTTTTCATATCATATTTTATATATTCTATACATTATATATTCATCATTTATTTATCATCTATATTTGTTTGATCTTATCTTTATTTTGAATATAATATATTGCATATTCTACATTCATTATTTCATTATCATTTGTATTTGTTTTATCTAATATTTTGCATTTTATTTCATTATTTATCTTATTTCTATGTTTTTCATATTTTCCTATATTCATTTTCACCTCACTGAGGCGAAGTGTGCGTTTGTTGAGAAGTGTACAGATAACTGCCGGCCTGCTGGGCCTTTGGCAGTCCACCGCTGTCGTTAGCGTCACCCAGGGAGCACCACGTGGAGGTGACAGTCGGAATTTGCTCCCCTAAGCTTTTTTTTTTTTTTTTTAAATCACGTTTCATTTTTCATTATAACCGGTTAAATCACTCTTATTTAATCACTTTGTCTTAGTTGATTATATATAAGGTTGTTTTTCCTTGACATAGTCAATGTCTTTCCTATGGTTGAGAATGATATTAGATCCTTTCCGTTTCATTACAACCGGTTAAACCTCTGATTTAATCACTGTGTCTTAGGTGATTATAAACAAGGCCAAAATGCTTCCGGTAAATATCCTAGCTGTTGGAGAGTTGCTTTTCCTTGACATAGTCAATGTCTTTATTGTGGATGAGAATGAGATTAGATACTTTCTTTTTTCGTTACAACCTGTTAAATTACTCTGATTTAATCACTGCATCTTAGGTGGTTATAAACAAGGTTAAATTGCTTCCGGTAAATAGCTGATGGAGAGTTGACTTTCCTTGACATGGTCACTGTCTTTCCTGTGGATGAAAATGCGATTGGATACTTTCCGTTCATTGCTTTGGGTGATGAATGTCACCCGTTATCAGCCATGTCGTGGCAAGACCTACCGACGTCCCAAGAAAGCAGATGTCACGACCAAAATAAGATTTGACAAGAAATGTGCCATCCACTGTTGAAGCTTTAAGAGTTGGAAGCGGATGGCCAAGTCTTGTTTGATTCTAAAGAGAATTGCGATGAGGAATGGTAGTCTTTTCGTTTTCTCTAGTTGCTTGTCATTGGGTTTGTCCTGTACACCGCAAATGTTGGACTGTGATAGTAGATGACAGAATGTTAGGAACTTTATCACCTGAGTGAACTTGATGGCGTCTTTGAAATCGAAGTTATTTCTAATGGTCACATCACCATGTAGCTGTTGGTTGTCATTGACCGTGTCCTGTACAATACAGATGTTGGACTGTGTAATGAGATGACATAAAGTAACGAACCTTAACACCTTTGTGAAATTGGTGATATCTTTCAAATTGATATGATTTCCGGTGTTGACATCAGCGTGTACTGGTTGTTTGTCATCGACGGTGTCCAGTGCAAGGCAATTGTTTGACTCTGATATAAGACGACTCATGGTAAATGTTATCATCTGAGTGTCTTCACTGTCCATTTGAACTTTTCTTGGTTTCCACTTTGTCTAAAGTGGTGATCTTAGGCTTTTTACCGAGGTATTTCTAGGCAGCCAATTTTTACACTTCAGATACTTGAACATAGAATGTAAATTAATTCTATGTTCATTTTGCTTTTCAATTTGGTTATCACGTACCTCTAAATTAACCTGAGTTCTCTTTCTGTATTTATCTCTGACCGATTTGATTTTCTTTCTAATACTTTCAGTAAGAACTGAAACTTTTATTTTGTTTGCTGGAAGTAAACCGGTTGGTACTGATTGTTCACCTGATTTTACAGTCCAGTGAATACTTTCTATTACATCTATTTGCCTCTCCAATACTTTCTGTCCTTCATTTTGCCTCTAGTCGTCGGTTGATTCTAGACATTCCGTTTTTGATGCTTCTTCCTTCTCCGTTGGTTGCCTCTTTTCTAAACAATTTAAGATACTTTCCGTAGAGGATGGTAAACAGAAGGAACTTTTTCTGTTAGAACTATCCTAAACAACTTCGCCTAACGAGCTTTCTTTCTGAAATCCTTCAGCGTTCCGACAACTGTTATAGTGAGTTGCCATTGAAGCGCCTAAGACTTTCAGACTTTCCTTTTTCTCCTTCAGCTTCTCTTGAACTTTCCTAAAGTTCTCCATCACTCTCTTCTTCATCTATTTTATCTCTCCCTTAATACAGCCCAAGAATATACGGTTCGCGAAAGAACCTTGGAGGTCTGTTGACCTCAGCTTCTCTGTTGCAGAGGTAAGTTTAAGGTCTCGGGTCATCGCCGGATCCGAGGTGCTTCGGGTCTTCGAGACCTTTCTGGGTCGAAGACGGGGAAGCTTCGCCCATAAAGACCCCTCCGTCTTCGCGACTTCGAAGACCTTAGAAAGTACTTCGCCCGCCCATGACTCCACTAAACTTCCTTACCCTCCTAAAGTCGAGGTAGGAATCTTGTGAAGGAAACGCGACGTTCAGGATTGGGTCATTGCTCAACATTCTCTTAGTCCGCCTGAGTACCTCAATCGACTTGTGCGTTGATTGCATCTGTCGCCAGGTGACTCTATTCGTCAATTGCTGTGATTCCTTATCTTATATGACGTTCCCTTTCTTCTTCCAGCAGACCTTCAAGTTTCCCTCAACTTTTTTTGTACTTATATATGAAATTATATATTTCTACTTTTTATATATTTTCTATTCATATCTCATTAGAAAACGGTTTAGAGTTCCTTATAGAAATATACTCTACACGCATGTAAGTCATACATTAGTTCTTGGAATGATTTAATTATTCTTGTTACTATTTTTTTTTTTTTTTTTTTGCAGATAATTTGGCGCCCCACTTATATCCTCCTCATTCCTCCTCGGGTTCAAACAATGGATGAATAGGAGAGAAAACAATCAAATAATCTTGAAGAAGAAAATTGGCCAAATTATTAATAAGTTTTTTATTTATTTTCATTTTTTTTT
>NC_134793.1:22736599-22744099 GCF_046742065.1 Oratosquilla oratoria | reverse complement strand
CAATAAAAGCTAAGATGGACAGTGAAGACACCGAGATGGTAAAGCTCCTTCCCACGAGTCATCTCATATCAAAGACCAACAATTGCCTGGCCCAGAACATTAGAAATAACGTCGATTTTAAAGACGTCATCAGATTCACTCAAGTGTTAAGGTTCCTTACCGTATGTCATCTACTATCACAGTCCAACGGTTACGTTGTATAGGACAAAACGATTGACAATCAATTAGAGACAACCAAAAGACTGCCATTCCTGATCGCAATTCTCTTCAGAATCAAACAGGACTTGGCCATCAGCTTTCAACTCTTAATGTTTCAACTGTGAATGAGACATTTCATATCAAACCTTATTTTGGTCATGAGATCGACTTATTTGGGACGTCAGCAGGCTTTGCTTCGACATGGCTGAAAACGGATGATATCCATCACCTAAGCCTGTTAACGGAAAGTATCTAATCAGCCATCCATCACTTAAGATAGTTACCGGTTACCGGAAACCATTTGACCTTATTTATAACCACATAAGACAGTAGTTAAATCAGAGTAGTTTAACCGGTTGTAACGAAAAATGGAACGTGACAAACCAAACAAGTCATGGCCATCAGCTTTCAGCTTTTAAAGCTTCAACTGTGGTTGGTGACATCCATCACCTAAACCAATCAACGGAAAGTATCTAATCGCATTCTCATCCACAGGAAAGACATTGACTTTATCAAGTAAACTCAACTCTCCATCAGCTATGATATTTACCGGAAGCAATTTAACCTTATTTATAATCAACTAAGACACAGTGATCAAATCAGAGTGATATAACCGGTTGTAATGAAAAATGAAACGTAAGTTAATAAAAAAAAAATAAAAAAACTAAGGGGAGCAAATTCCGACTGTCACCTCCACGCGGTGCCCCCTGGGTGACGCTAACGACAGCGGTGGACTGCCAAAGGCCCACCAAGGCGGCAGTTATCTATACACTTCTCAACAAACGCACATTACGCCTCAGTGAGGTGAAAATGAAAGTAGAAAAATATACAAAAATAGAAATAAGATATATGGTAAAATAAGATACAAAACATTAGATAAAACAAGTCCAAATAATAATGAAGTAATAAATATATACTTGTCCATATTTTGTATATGCTATAAACAATATATTAGTCATTTCGTTATAATTTATATTTGCTTTTTATATCTTATTTTTTGCATTCTTCTCTTTATTTCATATTCTATATATTATATATCCTATATATTTATAATGTTATTTGTAATTATTTCCTCTGTCTTATCTTTGTAGTTTATTGTATAATTTAAAATATATATATATATGTATATATATATATATATATATATACTAACATATATATATTTATATATATAAATATATATATATATATACATATGTACACACACACACACGCACGAAATTTGGGGATGTGTGCGTTGGAGCCATACAATGGGTCTCATATGAGATATTCTGGAAACCATTGCCCTAGTTGAATGTAATCAACTAGCCGCAGTTATAACAAACACACAAGTCGATTGAGGTACTCAGACGGATAGGGAGAATATTGAGCAATGACCAAGTCCTCAATGACTGTTTCCTTCACAAGATGCCAAAACCCGACCCCAGGAGAGTGAAGAGGTTTACCGAAGTCACGAGCGGGCGAAGTACTTCGAAGGTCTTCAACTTTACGAAGACGAGGGATTCTTCATGGGCGAAGATTCCCCTTCTTCGAACCAGAAAGGTCTCGAAGGACCCTAGGAAGCCCAGATCCGGCGATGGTCCGAGACCGTGACCTTACCTCCGCAACGGAGAACCTGAGGTCACTGCACCTTCAATATACGACTATTTAGGATGGTTATACAGGAAGAGTTAATTTTGTGTACCATTATCTAAGGCAGTGGTTCCCAAACTGGGGGTAAATTACCCCCACTGGGGGGGAGTTAGCAAATTTTGGGGGCAATCGAGGGGTGACAAAAAAAATCAATAAAAACATTGCGGTACCGGCATTAAGAATAATGTTAACTTTCTACGTATGGTTGTAAAGCTGGAAAAAAGGTTTGGAAACCACTGATCTAAGGGAAGATTAAATTGTTTGAAAAAAAAAAGAGTCACAGGACCTTCGTGGTAGGATGTTTGGGGTCTCCATAGATCAATGCTACGCGAGTCCCTGGACAGGACAAAGAAAGGAACACCACAATGACGAGTGTCTTACTACACCCGTCTCCGTCGCCCTTCACACGGCGGACTCTTCGTCGACGCCGCCGCGCCTCATCGGCAGTAGCGGACGCGATCAGCGGCTGACAAACGATCGATAGCGGACGGTATCTGATCGGATTTGGGCGCCGTCGTCCACTCGGGTCCTGATTGCCAAACCTCAGCCGATCGACGGGGGCGGATAACCTCTCCTTAAGGGCCGAGAGGAAAGGGAACGAAGAAGAGGAAAGAGAAAAATATAAAAAGAGGAAGAGGAGGAGGATGAAGGTCATCAGAAGAAAGACAAATGAAGGTCGCCGCATAATCAAGGCACCCTGGCACACCTCGCACGAAGGGTTAGGTCACTGCTGTCATAGTATGACAGACTAAAGTCCTGGGCCTTTCCCCCTAAGACGAAGGTTTCCTTAACTAGGGGACGCGCTGTCAGTCCTTAACTGACTAGAATTGCTTAGTATAAGAAAGAACAGAATAAAGTACACCTGTAAAAGTCTAGTAGAATTGTCTCGTGGAAAAACATGTGTATATATGTATATATACATAGAGAATAAAATAAAGTAAAGTGTATTTACCAAAACATCTATCTATTTTTAGTCTGATAGATATGATAATTTGATAATAACCAGTATAACATATATAACGTGTGCCTAAGAATGAAGGCTAAAAATAAAAATCGCTTAAGTATTTTCCAAATACTCTGGCTAAACCCATTTATACCATTTTGAAAATAACAATTTTCTTTTTCGATTTTTTTTTTTTTTCTTTTTTTAGTCTGACTTTTTTTCGCTAAAGATATGATTTCGTCTTGGTTCGACAACTATCATCTTTAGCAGTGAATATTTCCAGCAAAATGGTTACCATTAACTTGATGTAATCAATAGGGAACCATAAACCAACACCCAAAACCCTCTTGATATTGACTGCTAACCTCTGGTCATTAGCTTTAAACGACTATCCATCAGACCCTAACGGGGTACTATCAAGATCCGAGCGAGGCTAGCTCCAAGTTTGCACCTCCATACCTGCATGATAAACACTATCACTCATTCGACAAGTATCGGGCTCGAAACGGCCACTATACTCTCTGCTGAATTATCAGGCAGGTAAGCTCCGCCCACTCCCATACTCATTCGATCTCTGTGATTGGTCGAATGGAGGAACATGGCATGCGTCTCGACCAATTAAGTGTTTGTTTCCGGTACTGGCCAGTCTCGTGTTTTGGGAAGAGGGTGAGTGATTGGAAACGGGGTGGGGGTGGGGGGGGGAGATTCCCATAATCCCTCAGCAATGAAAGCATCCTCTGTTGTTTTCAGAACCAAGAAAGAATCTTGTGTTTGTTGTAGAATCACTCAAGTGTCTGAAGTGTGATATTCGTCCGTGAAGTCAAAACCTCAGTAACATCATGTCAACCTGATATGTTAAGCCTTGGGTGCAGCAGCCTTGACATTAATTGGATAGATAGACGCACCTTCCCCCAATTTTGATTGAAGAATGCAATTATTATTGCGTCACAATTTTTATTAAATTTTTGTTTTGATATGTAATATATAATGTCTATATTCTATGATTTGGTTTTCTATTATCCTTTTCCATTTCATAAGTATTATATACTATATATTTATCGTATCATTCCATCTATATTCTATTTCACCTATCTTATTTTTTGTATATTCTTATTTTCTAATATTTTGTTTTTTTCATATTTTGTATATTCTAAAAATACCATATTAATTGAAGAGGAAAGAGAAAAATATAAAAAGAGGAAGAGGAGGAGGAGGAGGAGGAGGAGGAGGAGGAGGATGAAGGTCAACAGAAGAAAGACAAATGAAGAAGGTCGCCGCATAAACAAGGCCCCCTGGCACTTCTCGCACGAAGGGTTAGGTCACTGCTGTCATAGTATGACAGACTCTAAAGTCGTGGGCCTTTCCCCTAAGACGAAGGTTTCATTAACTAGGTGGTGCGCTGTCATTCCTTAACTGACTAGAATTGCTTAGTATAAGAAAGAACAGAGTAAAATACACCTGAAAAAGTCTAGTAGAATTGTCTCGTGGAAAAACATGTGTATGTATATATATATATATATATATATATATATATATATATATATACATATATACATATGTATATATATATACATTCATAGAGAATAAAATAAAGTAAAGTGTATTTACCAAAACATCTATCTACTTTTAGTCTGATAAATATAATAATTTGATAACAACCAGTATAACATATATAATGTGTGCCTAAGAATGAAGGCTGAATTTTTTTTTTTTTTTTTTTTTTTTCTTTTTTTTTTTGTCTGACGTTTATCCATTTTCCGCTAAAGATATGATTTCGTTTTGGTTTGACAACTATCATCTTTAGCAGTGAATATTTCCAACAAAATAGTCACCATTAACTTGATGTAATCAATAGGGAACCATAAACCAACACCCAAAACCCTCTTGATATTGACTGCTAACCTCTGGTCATTAGCTTTAAACGACTATCCATCAGACCCTAACGGTGTACTATCAAGATCCGAGTGAGGCTAGCTCCAAGTTTGCACCTCCATACCTGCATGATAAACACTATCACTCATTCGACAAGTATCGGGCTCGAAACGGCCACTGTACTCTCTGCTGAATTATCAGGCAGGTAAGCTCCGCCCACTCCCATACTCATTCGATCTCTGTGATTGGTTGCCAGAGAAGGGAGCTTGCACGTGATTGGTCGAATGGAGGAATATGGCATGCGTCTCGACCAATTAAGTGTTTATTTCCGGTACTGGCCAGTCTCGTGTTTTGGAAAGGTGAGTGATTGGAAACGGGGTGTGTGTGTGTGGGGGGGGGATTCCCATAATCCCTCACCAATGAATGCATCCTCTGTTTTTTTCAGAACCAAGAAAGAATCTTCTGTTTGTTCTAGAATCACTCAAGTGTCAGAAGTGTGATATTCGTCCGTGAAGTCAAAACCTCAGTAACATCATGTCAACCTGATATGTTAAGCCTTGGGTGCAGCAGCCTTGACATTAATTGGATAGATAGGCGCACCTTCCCCCAATTTTGATTGAAGAATGCAATCATTATTGCGTCACATCTTTTATTAAATTTTTGTTTTGATATGTTATATATAATGTCTATATTTTATGATTTGATTTTCTATTATAATTTTCCATTTCATAAGTATCATATACTATATATTTATCGTATCATTACATCTATATTCTATTTCACCTATCTTATATTTTGTATATTCTTATTTTCTAATATTTTGTTTTTTTCATATTTTGTATATTCTAAAAATAATCTATTAATTGCTTCGTTACAATTTGTATTTGCTTTATATATCTTATTTTTGTTATTCATATCTTTATTTTATATTCGATACATCATATATCCTATATATTTATTATATTTTTTATTTGTAACTATTTCATCTATCTTATTTTTGTAGTTGATTGTATTATTTCGAATATACATATATATATATATATATATATATATATATACATATATATATATTGTATGTTTCACAGTTTTGTTTTATAATTTAATTTATTTTGATTTTCTATGTATTTATTCTTCATATCATATTTTATATATTCTATACATTATATATTCATCATTTATTTATCATCTATATTTGTTTGATCTTATCTTTATTTTGAATATAATATATTGCATATTCTACATTCATTATTTCATTATCATTTGTATTTGTTTTATCTAATATTTTGCATTTTATTTCATTATTTATCTTATTTCTATGTTTTTCATATTTTCCTATATTCATTTTCACCTCACTGAGGCGAAGTGTGCGTTTGTTGAGAAGTGTACAGATAACTGCCGGCCTGCTGGGCCTTTGGCAGTCCACCGCTGTCGTTAGCGTCACCCAGGGAGCACCACGTGGAGGTGACAGTCGGAATTTGCTCCCCTAAGCTTTTTTTTTTTTTTTTTATAAAAGTTTAATTTTTAATTATAACCGGTTAAATAACAATTATTTAATAAATTTTTCTTAGTTGATTATATATAAGGTTTTTTTTACTTTAAATATTCAATGTCTTTCCTATGGTTTAGAATTATATTAGATTCTTTCCGTTTCATTACAACCGGTTAAACCTCTGATTTAATCACTGTGTCTTAGGTGATTATAAACAAGGCCAAAATGCTTCCGGTAAATATCCTAGCTGTTGGAGAGTTGCTTTTCCTTGACATAGTCAATGTCTCTATTGTGGATGAGAATGAGATTAGATACTTTCCTTTTTCGTTACAACCGGTTAAATCACTCTGATTTAATCACTGCATCTTAGGTGGTTATAAACAAGGTTAAATTGCTTCCGGTAAATAGCTGATGGAGAGTTGACTTTCCTTGACATGGTCACTGTCTTTCCTGTGGATGAAAATGCGATTGGATACTTTCCGTTCATTGCTTTGGGTGATGAATGTCACCCGTTATCAGCCATGTCGTGGCAAGACCTACCGACGTCCCAAGAAAGCAGATGTCACGACCAAAATAAGATTTGACAAGAAATGTGCCATCCACTGTTGAAGCTTTAAGAGTTGGAAGCGGATGGCCAAGTCTTGTTTGATTCTAAAGAGAATTGCGATGAGGAATGGTAGTCTTTTCGTTTTCTCTAGTTGCTTGTCATTGGGTTTGTCCTGTACACCGCAAATGTTGGACTGTGATAGTAGATGACAGAATGTTAGGAACTTTATCACCTGAGTGAACTTGATGGCGTCTTTAAAATCGAAGTTATTTCTAATGGTCACATCACCATGTAGCTGTTGGTTGTCATTGACCGTGTCCTGTACAATACAGATGTTGGACTGTGTAATGAGATGACATAAAGTAACGAACCTTAACACCTTTGTGAAATTGATGATATCTTTCAAATTGATATGATTTCCGGTGTTGACATCAGCGTGTACTGGTTGTTTGTCATCGACGGTGTCCAGTGCAAGGCAATTGTTTGACTCTGATGTAAGACGACTCGTGGTATGTTTTACCATCTGAGTGTCTTCACTGTCCATTTGAACTTTTCTTGGTTTCCACTTTGTCTGAAGTAGTGATTTTAGGCTCTTTAAGGAGATATTTCTAGGTAGCCAATTTTTGCACTACAGAAACTTGAACATAGAATGTGAATTCAACTTCAGTGGATCAATTCTATGTTCATTTTGCCTTTCAGTTTGGTTATCACGTACCTCTACACTAACCTGAGTTCTCTTTCTGTATTTATTTCTGACCGATTTGATTTTCTTTCTAATACTTTCAGTAAGAACTGAAACTTTTGTTTTCTTTGCTGCAG
>NC_134793.1:22726599-22731599 GCF_046742065.1 Oratosquilla oratoria | reverse complement strand
GGGCGAAGTATTTTGAAGCATTTCGAAGGTCTTCGAAGTTACGAACCTGCTTTATGGGCGCAGGTTCCCCGTCTTCGACCCAAGATGGTCTCGAAAACCCGAGAGAGCCCGGCGATGACCCCGGAGCTTGACCTAACCCCCACAACGGAGAATCTGAGGTCAACTGACCTTCAAAGTTCTTCCGTGAATCATATGTTCTTCGGCCGTATCAAGGGATAGTTAAAACAGATGAAGAAGAGAATTATGGAGAATGTCCGGAACGTTCAAGTTAAGTTGAAAGATAAGAAGGATCGTCTAAAAGGTTTCGGCGCTTCCAAAGTAGCTCATTGTATCAGTCGTCAGAACTCTGAAAGATTTCAGTCTGAAGACTCATAGGGCCAAGTTTCGACAGTTAAGAATAGTTCTAACAGAAAGAGTTGGTTCTGTTTACCGTCATCTAAGGAAAGTATGGTAAGCTGTTTAGGAAAGAGGCAACCAACCGGTAAAGAAGAAGCTTCTAGAATGGAGTCTCTAGAGCTAACCGAAGACTAGGAGCCAAAAGAAGAACAGAAAGCATTGAAGAGGAATGCAGTGGAAAGTATTCTTTCGACTGTAGAATCACAGGGAAAATCAGTACCAACCAATTTACTTCCTACAGTAAACAAAACAAGAGTTTCAATTCTTACCGAAAGTATTAAAAAGAACATCAAATCAGTTAGAGATATATACAAAAAAAGAACTCATGTTAATGTAAAGGTCCATGATAACCAAACAGAAAGTAAAAATGAACACAGGATTGATCCACTGCAATTGGATTCAAATTTTAAGTTCGAGTTTAAGATGGACAGTGAAGACAATGAGATGGTAAAGCTCCTTACCATGAATCATCTTATATCAAAGCCCAACAATTGCCTGGCCCAGAACACAATCAATGACAAACAACCACAACATGCTGATGCGAACACCGGAAATGATGTCAATTTGAAAGATATCATCCATTTCATTCAGGTATTAAGGTTCGTTACCATGTGTCATCTGATATCGCAGTCCAACATCTACGTTCCAAAGGACACGGTCGATAACAAGCAACCAGTGCATACTGATGTAAACATTAGAAATAACGTCATTTTTAAAGACACCATCAAGTTTACTCAGGTGTTAAAGTGCATTACTATGTGTCATCTGCTATCACAGTCCCACATCTGTGCTGTATGGGACAAACCTGATGACAGGCAAACACTACAAGCTGATGTGAACATTAGAAATAACGTCGATTTTAAAGACGTCATCAGATTCACTCAAGTGTTAAGGTTCCTTACATTCTGTCATCTACTATCATAGGCCAACAGTTGTGTTGTACAGGACAAACCCAACGACAATCAACTAGAGAAAACCAAAAGACTGCCATTCCTGATCGCAATTCTCTTCAGAATCAAACAAGACTTGGCCATCAGCTTTCAACTCCTAATGCTTCAATTGTGGATGAGACATTTCATGTCAAACCTTATTTTGGTCATGACATCGACTTATTTGGGACGTCAGCAGGCTTTGTTTCGACATGGCTGAAAACGGATGACATCCATCACCTAAGCCTGTTAACGGAAAGTGCCTAGTCAGCCATCCATCACTTAAGATAGTTACCGGTTACCGGAAACCATTTAACCTTATTTATAACCACCTAAGACAGTGGTTAAGTCAGAGTAGTTTAACCGGTTGTAACGAAAAATGGAACGTGACAAACCAAACAAGTCATGGCCATCAGATCTCAGCTTTTAAAGCTTCAACTGTGGTCGGTTACACCCATCACCTAAACCAATTAACGGAAAGTATCTAATCTCATTCTTATCCACAGGAAAGACATTAACAATGTCAAGGAAATCCAGCTCTCCATCAGCTAAGATAGTTACCGGAAGCAATTTAACCTTGTTTATAATCACCTAAGACACAGTGATTAAATCAGAGTGGTTTAACCGGTTGTAATGAAAAATGAAACGTGAGTTAATAATAATAAAAAAAAAAATTAAGGGGAGCAAATTCCGACTGTCACCTCCACGCGGTGCCCCCTGGGTGACGCTAACGACAGCGGTGGACTGCCAAAGGCCCAGCAGGCCGGCAGTTATCTATACACTTCTCAACAAACGCACATTACGCCTCAGTGAGGTGAAAATGAAAGTAGAAAAATATACAAAAATAGAAATAAGATAAATGATAAAATAAGATACAAAACATTAGATAAAACAAGTACAAATAATAATGAAGTAATAAATATTTACTTGTCCATATTTTGTATATGCTATAAACAATGTATTAGTCATTTCGTTATAATTTATATTTGCTTTTTATATCTTATTTTTTGCATTCTTATCTTTATTTCATATTCTATATATCATATAACCTATATATTTATAATATTATTGTTATTTGTACTTATTTCATCTGTCTTATCTCTGTAGTATATTGTATTATTAGAATATATATACATACATATATATATATATATATATATATATATATATATATATATATACTGTATATGTGTGTGTGTGTGTGTGTGTGTGTGTGTGTGTGTGTGTGTGTGTGCGTGTGCGTGTGCGTGTGCGTGTGTGTGTGTGTGTGTGTGTGTGTGTGTGTGTGTGTGTGTACACACACAAAAGTTGGGGATGTGTGCGTTGGAGCCATAGAATAGGTCTCACATGAGATATTCTGGAAACTAATACCCTAGTTGGATGTAATCAACCAGTGGCAGTTGTAACAAACACACAAGTCGATTGTGGTGCTCAGACGGATAGGGAGAATATTGAGCAATGACCAAGTCCTCAATATCTGTTTCCTTCGCAAGATTCCAAAGCCCGACCTCGGGAGAGTGAAGAAGTTTACCGAAGTCACGATCGGGCGAAGTACTTCGAAGGTCTTCAACTTCCTCGACCCAGAAAGGTCTCGAAGACCCGAGGAAGCCCAGATTCGGGGATGACCCGAGACCTTGACCTTACCTCCGCAACGGAGAACCTTCAAAATACGACTATTTAGGATAGTTCTAACAGAAAGAGTAAGTTCTGTGTACCATTATCTAAGGCAGTGGTTCCCAAACTGGGGGTAAATTACCCCCATTGGGGGGGGGGTTAGCAAATTTTCGGGGGTAATGGAGGGGTGAAAAAAAAAAAAAAAATCCATGAAAAAAATTGCGGTACCCGGCAGTAGAAATAATATTTACTTAGTACGTATCGTTGTAACGCTGGAAGAAAAAAGTTTGGGAATCACTGATTTAAGGGAAGACTAAATCGTTAGAAAAAGAGGCACATGACTTTCAGAGTATAAACATACATGTGAGGGCGAGGTAGGGTGTTTGGGGTCTCCATAGATCAATGCTACGCCGCCGCGCCTTGTCGGTAGTAGCAGACGCGATCAGCGGCTGACAAACGATCGATAGCGGACGGTATCTGATCGGATTTGAGCGCCGTCGTCCTCTCGGGTCCTGATTGCCAGACCTCAGCTGATCGACGGGGGCGGCTAGCCTCTCCTTAAGGGCCGAGAGGAAAGGGAACGAAGAAGAGGAAAGAGAAAAACATTTAAAGAGGAGGAGGAGGAGGAGGAGGAGGGTCAACAGAAGAAAGACAAATGAGGGTCGCCGCGTAATAAAGGCCCCCTGGCACACCTCGCACGAAGGGTTATGGCACTGGTGGCACAGTAAGACAGACTCTAAAGTCGTGGGCCTTTCCCCTAAGACGAAGGTTTCCTTAACTAGGGGACGCGCTGTCATTCCTTAACTGACTAGAATTGTCTAGTATGAAAAAGAATGGATAAAGTATATCTGCTAAAACCAAGTAGAATAGTCTCGGAAAAAAAATATATATGTATATAAATATATATATATATAATATATATATATACAGTACATTTACCAAAATATCCGTTTGCTTCTCCTAATCTGATAAATATATTAATCTAATAATAGCCTGTATAACATATGTGATGTGTGCCTAAGAATTAGGCTAAAAATAAGAATTGCTAAAGTATTTTTCTAATACTCTGGCTAAACTCATTTATACCATTTTGATCATAAGAATTTTCTTTATCGAGTTTTTTTTTTTTAGTCTGACGTTTATCCGTTTTTTGCTAAAGATATGATTTTGTCTTGGTTCAACAACTATCATCTTTAGCAGTGAATATTTCCAACAAAATAGTCACCATTAACTTGATGTAATCAATAGGGAACCATAAACCAACATCCAAAACCCTCTTGATATTGACTGCTAACCTCTGGTCATTAGCTTTAAACGACTATCCATCAGACCCTAACGGGGTACTATCAAGATCCGAGTGAGGCTAGCTTCAACTTTGCACCTCCATACCTGCATGATAAACACTATCACTCATTCGACAAGTATCGGGCTCGAAACGGCTACTATACTCTCTGCTGAATTATCAGGCAGGTAAGCTCCGCCCACTCCCATACTCATTCGATCTCAGTGATTGGTTGCTAGAGAAGGGAGCATGCACGTGATTGGTCGAATAGAGGAACATGGCATGCGTCTCGACCAATGAAGTGTTTATTTCCGGTACTGGCCAGTCTCGTGTTTTGGGAAGGTGAGTGATTGGAAACGGGGTGGGGGGGGGGAGATTCCCATAATCCCTCAGCAATGAAAGCATCCTCTTTTTTTTTTCAGAACCAAGAAAGAATCTTCTGTTTGTTCTAGAATCACT
Source organism: Oratosquilla oratoria (assembly GCF_046742065.1). NCBI lineage: Eukaryota > Metazoa > Arthropoda > Malacostraca > Stomatopoda > Squillidae > Oratosquilla > Oratosquilla oratoria. The sequence goes on along the minus strand of NC_134793.1, from coordinate 22,726,919 downwards.
CAAGTGTCTGAAGTGTGATATTCGCCCATAAAGTCAAATCCTCAGTTGCATCATATTAACCTGATATATTAAGCCTTGGATGCAGCAGCCTTGATATTAATTGGATAGATAGATAGAGACACGGCTTGCACCATTTTGATTAAAGAATGCAAACATCATTGCGTCACATTTTTTATTCAATTTTTGTTTTGATATGTTGTTGTATATAATGTCTATTTCTATGTTTCTGTTTTCTATTATTATTTTCTATTTTATATGTATTATATACTATATATTTATCATATAATTACCATCTACATCTATATCACTTATCTTATTTT
>NC_134793.1:22719099-22721599 GCF_046742065.1 Oratosquilla oratoria | reverse complement strand
TCACCCAGGGGGCACCGCGTGGAGGTGACAGTCGGAATTTGCTCCCCTTAGTTTTTTTTTTTTTTTTTTATTAACTCACGTTTCACTTTTCATTACAACCGGTTAAACCTCTGATTTCATCACTTTGTCTTAGGTGATTATAAATAAGGCTAAATTGTTTCCGGTAGATATTATAGCTGATGTAGAGTTGAGTTTACATGACATGGTCAATGTCTTTCCTGTGGATGAGAATGGGATTAGGTACTTTCCGTTGATTGGTTTAGGTGATGGATGTCACCAACCACAGTTGAAGCTTTAAAAGCTGAGAGCTGATGGCCAAGTCTTGTTTGGTTTGTCACGTTTCATTTTTCGTAACAACCGGTTAAACTACTCTGATTTAACCACTGCCTTAGGTGTTATAAACAAGGTTAAATGGTTTCCGGTAACCGGTAACTATCTTAAGTGATGGATGGCTGATTAAATACTTTCCGTTAACAGGCTTAGGTGATGGATATCATCCGTTTTCAGCCATGTCGAAGCAAAGCCTGCTGACGTCCCAAATATGTCGATGTCACGACCAAAATAAGGTTTGACATGAAATGTCTCATCCACAGTTGAAGCATTAAGAGTTGAAAGCTGATGGCCAAGTCTTGTCTGATTCTGAAGAGAATTGCGATCAGGAATGGCAGTCTTTTGGCTTTCTCTAGTTGATTGTCGTTGGGTTTGTCCTGTACAACGCAACTGTTGGCCTATGATAGTAGATGACAGAATGTAAGGAACCTTAACACTTGAGTGAATCTGATGACGTCTTTAAAATCGACGAAATTTCTAATGTTCACATCAGCTTGTAGTGGTTGCCTGTCATTAGGTTTGCCCTATACAACACAGATGTTGGACTGTGATAGCAGATGGTACATAGTAATGCACTTTAACACCTGAGTAAACTTGATGGTGTCTTTAAAACTGACGTTATTTCTAATGTTTACATCAGTGTGCACTGGTTGCTTGTTATCGACCGTGTCCTTTCGAACGTAGATGTTGGACTGTGATATCAGATGGCACATGGTAACGAACCTTAACACCTGAGTGAAATTGATGATATCTTTCAAACTGACATCATTTCCGGTGTTCAAATCAGCGTGTTGTGGTTCTTTGTCATTGATTGTATGCTGTGCAAGGCAATTGCTGGGCTTTGATATGAAATAACTCATGGGTAGTTGCTTTACCATCTCATTGTCTTCACTGTCCATTTTAGCTTCTATTGGTTTCCAGTTAGTCTGAAGAGGTGGTTTTAGGCTTTTTACTGGAATATTTTGCCTTTCATTTTGGTTATCATTTACCTTTACATTAACGTGATTTCCTTTTTTGTATCTATCTCTGACCGATTTGGTATTCTTTCTAATACTGTCTGTAAGAATTGAAACCTTTGTTTTCTTTACTGCAGGAAGTGAACTGTTTGGTACTGATTTTTCCTGTGATTCTACAGTCGAATGAATACTTTCCATCACAGCCCTTTTCGTTCTTAGCATTGCACGGGATAGATTTTGATCAACTGCTTTTCTCTTCAATGCTTTCTGTTCTTCTTTTAGCTCCTAGTCTTTGGTTAGTTCTAGACACTCCATTGTAGATGCTTCTTCCTTCCCGGTTTGTGTCCTCTTTCCTAAACAGTTTACCATGCTTTCCTTAGATGAAGGCAAACAGAACCAACTCTTTCTGTTAGAACTACCCTACACTGTCGAAACGTGGCCCAATGAGTCTTCAGACTGAAATCCTTCAGAGTTCTGACGACTAGAACAGTGAGATGCCATGGAAGCGCCTAAACCTTTCAGACGATCCTTCTTATCTTTCACCTTCACTTGAAATTTCCGAACGTTTTCCATCATTCTCTTCTTCATCTGTCTTATCTCTCCCTTAATACGGCCCAATAACTTACGATTCACGGAAGAACCTTGAAGGTCAGTTGACCTTAGGTTCTCCGTTGCGGTGGTGACGTCAAGCTCCGGGATCATCGCGGGGCTCTCTCGGGTCTTCAAGACCACCTAGGGTCGAAGACGGGGAACCTGCGCCCATAAAGAAGCTTCGCAACTTCGAAGCCCTTCGAAATGCTTCAAAATACTTCGCCCGCCCATGACTCTGCTAAACTTCCTTACCCTCCTAAAGTCGAGGTAGGAATCTTGCGAAGGAAACGCGACATTCAGGATTGGGTCTATGCTCAACATTCTCCCTGTCCGCCTGAGTACCTCAATCGACTTGTGCGTTGATTGCATCTGTCGCCAGGTGACTCTATTCGTCAATTGCTGTGCTTCCCTAACTGTCTTATATGACGTTCCCTTTCTTTTTCCAGCAGACCTTCAAGCTTCCCCTAATTTTTTTGTACTTATATACGAAATTATATATTCTTTCTTTTTATATGTTTTATATGTTATTCTTTTTTCTTTTTGAGCAGATAATTCCACTCCCAAATTGTATCCTTCTCACTCCTCCTTGGGCTCAAACGATGGATGAATAGGAGAGAGAACAA
>NC_134793.1:22706599-22714099 GCF_046742065.1 Oratosquilla oratoria | reverse complement strand
CGGGCGAAGTACTTCGAAAGTCTTCGAAGTTGCGAAGACGGGGGGGTCCTCATGGGCGAAGATTCCCCTTCTTCGACCCAGAAAGGTCTCGAAGACCCGAAGCCGCCCCGCGATGACCCAGGACCTTGTCCTCACCGAAACGGAGAAGCTGAAGTCAGCAGACCCTCACGGTTCTTTCGTGAACCGTATGTTTTTTGGCCGTATGAAACAGATGAAGAGAGGAATGATGGAGAAATTCCGGAACGTTCAAGTTAAGCTGAACGAGAAGAAGGAACGTCTGAAATGTTTAATGGCAGCTCACTGTACCAGTTGTCTGAACGCTGAAAGATTTCAGTCTGAAGGTTTGTTAGGCGAAGTTTCGAAAGTTTAGGATGGTTCTACGGAAAGCTTAGTAAGCTGTTTAGAAAAGAGGCAACCAGCAGAGAAGGAAGAAGTTTCTAAAATGGAGTGTCTAGAAGCAACCGAAGACAAGAAGCCAAATGAAGGACAGAAAGTATTGAAGAAGAAAGCAGTGGATCAAAAAGTATTCAGTGCAATGTTAAGAAAGAAAATGGTTGTAATGGAAAGTATTAGAAAGAACATAAAATCGGTGAGAGATAAATACAAAAAAGGAACTCGGGTTAATTCAGAGGTACGTGATAGTAAAATTCAAAAGCAAAATGAACATAGGATTGATCCACAGTAGTTGAATTCAAATTCTAAATTCAAGTTTCTGTAGTGGCGTAAACTTTGGCTACAAAGAAACATTTCAGTAAAAAGCCTAAAATCCCCTCTTCAGAATAATTGGAAATCAAGGAAAGTTAATATGGACAATGAAGACACTGAGATAGTAAAGCTCCTTACCATGAGTCATCTGATATCAAAGTCCAACAATTGCCTTACACAGGACAAAATCAATGACAAACAACCACAACATACTGATGTGAACACTGGAAATGATGTCAATTTGAAAGATATCATCAATTTCACTCAGGTATTAAGGTTCGTTACCATGAGTCATCTCATTACACAGTCCAACATTTACGTTCCACAGGACACGGTCAGTGACAAGCAACAGCTACACGCTGATGTAAACATAAGAAATAACGTCGATTTTAAAGACGCCATCAAGTTTACTCAGGTGTTAAGGTTCCTTACCGTATGTCATCTACTATCACAGTCCAACATTTGCGGTGTACAGGACAAACCCGATGACAATCAACTATAGAAAACGAAAAGACTACCATTCCTCATCGCGATTCTCTTCAGAATCAAACAAGACTTGGCCATCAGATTTCAACTCTTAAAGCTTCAACTGTGGATGGCACATTTCATTTCAAACCTTATTTTGGTCGTGACATCTGCTTTCTTGGGACGTCGGTAGGTCTTGCCACGACATGGCTGATAACGGGTGACATTCATCACCCAATGCAATGAACGGAAAGTATCTAATCACATTCTCATCCACAGGAAAGACATTGACCATGTCAAGGAAAGTCAACTCTCCATCAGCTATTTACCGGAAGCAATTTAACCTTGTTTATAATCACCTAAGATGCAGTGATTAAATCAGAAAGAGGAAAGTATGTAATCTCATTCTCATCCACAGTAACGACATTGACTATGTCAAGGAAATACAACTCTCCAACAGCTAAAATAGTTACCGGAAGCAATTTGGCCTTGTTTATAATCACCTAAGACACAGTGATTAAATCAGAGGTTTAACCAGTTGTAACGAAACGGAAAGTATCTAATATCATTCTCAACCATAGGAAAGACATTGACTATGTCAAGGAAATCCAACCATCCATCACCTAAGATAGTTACCAGAAGCAATTCAACCTTATATATAATCACCTAAGGCAAAGTGATTAAATAAGAGTGATTTAACCGGTTGTAATGAAAAATGAAACGTGATTTAAAAAAAAAAAAAAAACTAAGGGGAGCAAATTCCGACTGTCACCTCCACGCGGTGCTCCCTGGGTGACGCTAACGACAGCGGTGGACTGCCAAAGGCCCACCAAGCCGGCAGTTATCTGTACACTTCTCAACAAATGCACAGTACGCTTCAGTGAGGTGAAAAAAAAAAAAAAAAAAAAAAAGAAAAAAAGATAAAGAATGAAATAAAATGCAAAATATTAGATAAAACAAATACAAATAATAATGAAATAATAAATGTAGAATATGCAATATATTATATTTAAAATAAAGATAAGATAAAACAAATATAGATAATAGATAAATGATGAATATATAGTGTATAGAATATATAAAATATGATATGAAAAATAAACACATAGAAAGTCAAAATAAATTAAATTATAAAACAAAACTTTGAAATCATACAATATATATAAATATATATATATATATATATATATATATATATATATATATATATATATATATATATATATATATATATTCCAAATAATACAATAAACTATAAAATAAGATAGATGAAATGGTTACAAATAAAAAAATACAATAAATATATAGGATATATGATATATCGAATATAAAATAAAGATAATAATAACAAAAATAAGATATATAAAGCAAATACAAATTGTAAAGAAACAATTATTATATTATTTTGAGAATATACAAAATATGAAAAAACAAAATATTAGAAAATAAGAATATACAAAAAATAAGATAAGTGAAATACATATAGATGGTAATGAGATGATAAATATATAGTATATAATACATATAAAATAGGAAAATGAAAATAGAAAACAGAATCATGAAAGATAGACATTGAATACAGCAACATATCAAAACAAAAATTGAATAAAAAATGTGACGCAATAATGATTGCATTCTTTAATCAAGAGTGGGGGAAGTTGTGTCTATCTATCCAATTAATATTAAGGCTGCTGCACCCAAAGCTTAATATATCAGGTTAATATGATGCTACTGGGGTTTTGACTTCATGGACGAATATCACACTCCAGACACTTGAGTGATTCTACAACAAACGGAAGGATTCTTTCTTGGTTCTAGAAAAAAACAGAGGATGCTTTCTTTGCTGAGGGATTATGATTCCCTATTGATTACATCAAATTAATGGTGACTATTTTGTTGGAAATATTCACTGCTACAGATGATAGTTGTCGAACCAAGACGAAATCATATCTTTAGCGAAAAATGGCTAAACATCAGACAAAAAAAAAAAAAAAAAAAAAAAAAAAAAATCGATTAGAAAATTATTACGATCAAAATTGTATAAATGGGTTTAGCCAGAATATTAGGAAAATACTGTAGCGATTTTTATTTTTAGCCTTCATTCTTAGGCACACGTTATATATGTTATAATGGTTATTATCAAATCATTATATTTATCAGACTAAAAGTAAATAGATGTTTTGGTAAATACACTTTACTTTATTTGATTCTTTATGTATATAAATATAAAATGTATATATATATATGTTTCATTAAAAGTGATGGCTAATTGTGCATTAATAATTTTCTTAATGGTATTTTCCATATACCTTATTAAGGATTTGTTTTCCTTAGGAAGGAAATTTATGACTTGGCTGTATGTAGTCATATTAGCTAGATCGCGATTTCGGGTTCAAGACCCTTCTTCAGTAGCTATAAGGGATAAGAATTAATCCAAAGATTCTAGTAAAGATCTAAGTTTTATACTAGAGTTCCTATACTTGCTAATCACTGGGGGAGGTCACCTGGTATTACGGGCAGGGACGAAATGTCACGTGCGCTAGGGAGCCTCCGGGTTTGTGTTGTGGCGGAATGTGGCGTTTTGTCTCGTAGTTGGACGAGTGGCGTTTTGTCTCGTATTGGCGTTTGTGATGTTATGTCTCATGTTATTATTTGTAACGGTTTGTCTCATGCTTGGAAGGGCTCTAAGGTCTTCTGCTTGTACATTTAGGTTTGGGCTCAACTCTTTAATATACAACGCTTCTAAAATTGGGAGGCGTCTATCGTCAGTACATAAATCCAAAATCTCGGTGTTTTTCTCTAGTGTCTCTCTTGCTAGTATTATATGCCGTGGGCTTCTCTTAAGTGATTTTTAGGGGCTCCAGATGTCAGGTGGTATGAGAGGCGACGGGATAACCTCATTGTCGTCATGCCAATATAGGTGGATGGGAGGGCTTCACAGTTCCCTCGTGTACATGTGAACCTATAGATGACATGTGATTTCTGAAGTTCCTTTCTCTTGTAGGGGCTGTTTCTAATAAGAAGGTGGCTAGTTTTTCTTAGTTTTATAATAAATCACTAGATTTAGTATTTTTTCTGGATTGACTGGTTTAATGTTTCTTTTTATAATTTGTCTCATAATGCGTTCATCTTCTTTATAAGCTGACAAAAGGTGGATTTATAATATTTTGATTTTCTCTTTATTTTGTTTATCATTGTTGTTGTTATGCCAGCCGTCCATTATTTTCTTTGTTTGAAAATGTATCTCTTTTTCATTGAAGCCGTTATTGATCAGAACTTTCTTACTTTGGAGAAACGCACAGAGGAGTAGAGAAAAGGCTCAGCGAACACAGAGCGGATGTCAGATACCATCGCGACACTAGTGCTTTAGTCAATCATATCAAAGAAAAGAGTCATTTACCGAAATGGGAGGCAGCAGAAATACTAGAAGAAAATTTAACCAAACCGAAAAGGAAAGCACTGGAAGCACTGTATATTGCTACCAATGAAAATACTAACCAAAGAACGGGTGACATCAAATGGACAAAATCCACCGCAGCCATAGCAACAGCAACTAGGACATTACGCCACCGGAGCAAAGACCCCTCAATAACGGACAACAGGACAACTAGGACAGTACGCCATCAGAACGAAGACCCCCCAGTAACGGACAGCAGGATAACTAGGACATTACACCACCGGAACAAAGACCCCTCAATAACGGACAACAGGACAAAATCCACAATACACAGAGGCGATCCTGGGTGAGCTCTCCGAAGCTCCTCAGTGCCCCATATATATGTTCGCATTATTTTCTCCTTGTTACATTATTTCTCTGAAGAAGCCTATTTGTGCGAAACTAGTCAGAAATAATTTTGGACTCTGATTTATGTCTTCCTCACCCACCTTCACCATATATATATATATATATTTCAAATAATACAATAACCTACAAAGATAAGACAGATGATATAAGTACAAATATCAATAATATTATAAATGTATAGGATATATGATATATAGAATATGAAATGAAGGTAAGAAGGCAAAGAATAAGATATAAAAAGCAAATATAAATTATGACGAAATCACTAATATATTGTTTATAGCATATACAAAATATGAACAAATGATTATTTATTACTTCAATATTATTTGTACTTGTTTTATCTAATGCTTTGTATCTTATTTTATCATTTATCTTATATCTATTTTTGTATATTTTTATATATTCATTTTCACCTCACTGAGGCGCAATGTGCGTTTGTTGAGAAGTGTATATATAACTGCCGGCTTGCTGGGGCTTTGGCAGTCCACCACTGTCGTTAGCGTCACCCAGGGGACATCGCGTGGAGGTGACAGTCGGAATTTGCTCCCCTTAGTTTTTTTTTTTTTTTAACTCACGTTTCATTTTTCATTACAACCGGTTAAATCACTCTGATTTCATCACTGTGTCTTAGGTGATTATAAATAAGGTTAAATTGCTTCCGGTAAATATCATAGCTGATGGAGAGTTGAGTTTACTTGACATGGTCAATGTCTTTCCTGTGGATGCGAATGGGATTAGGTACTTTCCGTTGATTGGTTTAGGTGATGGATGTCACCAACCACAGTTGAAGCTTTAAAAGCTGAAAGCTGATGGTCATGACTTGTTTGGTTTGTCACGTTCCATTTTTCGTTACAACCGGTTAAACTACTCTGACTTAACCACTGTCTTAGGTGGTTATAAATAAGGTTAAATGGTTTCCGGTAACCGGTAACTATCTTAAGTGATGGATGGCTGACTAGGCACTTTCCGTTAACAGGCTTATATGATGGATGTCATCCGTTTTCAGCCATGTCGAAGCAAAGCCTGCTGACGCCCCAAATAAGTTGATGTCATGACCAAAATAAGGTTTGACATGAAATGTGCCATCCACAGTTGAAGCATTAGGAGTTGAAAGCTGATGGCCAAGTCTTGTTTGATTCTGAAGAGAATTGCGATCAGGAATGGCAGTCTTTTGGTTGTCTCTAGTTGATTGTCATCAGGTATGTCCTGTACAACGCAACTATTGGACTGTGATAGTAGATGACATACGGTAAGGAACCTTAACACTTGAGTGAATCTGATGACGTCTTTAAAATCGACGTTATTTCTAATGTTCACATCAGCTTGTAGTGGTTGACTGTCATCAGGTTTGTCCTGTACAACACAGATTTGGGACTGTGATAGCAGATGGCACATAGTAATGCACTTTAACACCTGAGTAAACTTGTTAGCATCTTTAAAACTGACGTTATTTCTAATGTTTACATCAGTATGCACTGGTTGCTTGTTATCGACCGTTTTCTATGGAACGTAGATGTTGGACTGTGTTATGAGATGACTCATGGTAACGAACCTTAATACCTGAGTGAAATTGATGATATTTTCTAAATTGACATCATTTCCGGTGTTCAAATCAGCGTGTTGTGGTTGTTTGTCGTTGATTGTGTTCTGGGCCAGGCAATTGTTGGTCTTTGATGTGAGATGACTCATGGGAAGGAGCTTTACCATCTCAGTGTCTTCCCTGTCCATCTTAGCTTTTGTTGCTTTCCATTTAGTCTGAAGAGGTGGTTTTAGGCTTTTTACTGAAATATTTCTAGGTAGCCAAAGTTTAAACCTCTACAGAAACTTGAATTTAGAATCTGAATCCTATTGCTGTGGATCAATCCTATGTTCATTCTGACTTTCAGTTTGGTTATCATCTACCTTTACATTGACGTGAGTTCTCTTTTTGTATCTATCTCTAACCGATTTGATATTCTTTCTAATACTGTCGGTAATAACTGAAACCCTTGTTTTCTTTACTGCGGGAAGTGAACTGTTTGATACTGGTTTTAACTCTGATTGTACGGTCGAATGAATACTTTCCATCACAGCCCTTTTCGTTCTTAGCATTGCACGGGATAGATTTTGATCCACTGCTTTCCTCTTCAATGGTTTCTGTTCTTCTTTTGGCTCCTAGTCTTCGGTTTGCTCTAGACACTCCATTCTAGAAGCTTCTTCTTTACCGGTTGGTTGCCTCTTTCCTAAACAGTGCACCATGCTTTCCTTAGACGACTGTAAACAGAACCAACTCTTTCCGTTAGAATCGTCCTTAACTGTCGAAACGTGGCCCTATGAGTCTTCAGACTGAAATCTTTCAGAGTTCTGACGACTAATACAATGAGCTACCATGGAAGCACCTAAACCTTTCAGACGATCCTTCTTCTCCTTCAGTTTAACTTGAAAATGCTGGACATTCTCAATAATTCTCCTCTTCATCTTTCTTTTCTCTCCCTTAAAACGGTCCAAGAACTTATGGTTCACCGAAGAACCTTGAAGGTCAG
>NC_134793.1:22696599-22699099 GCF_046742065.1 Oratosquilla oratoria | reverse complement strand
ATTTACCGGAAGCATTTTGGCCTTGTTTATAATCACCTAAGACACAGTGATTAAATCAGAGGTTTAACCGGTTGTAATGAAACGGAAAGAATCTAATATCATTCTCAACCATAGGAAAGACATTGACTATGTCAAGGAAAAACAACCTTATATATAATCAACTAAGACAAAGTGATTAAATAAGAGTGATTTAACCGGTTATAATGAAAAATGAAACGTGATTTAAAAAAAAAAAAAAAAAGCTTAGGGGAGCAAATTCCGACTGTCACCTCCACGTGGTGCTCCCTGGGTGACGCTAACGACAGCGGTGGACTGCCAAAGGCCCAGCAGGCCGGCAGTTATCTGTACACTTCTCAACAAACGCACACTTCGCCTCAGTGAGGTGAAAATGAATATAGGAAAATATGAAAAACATAGAAATAAGATAAATAATGAAATAAAATGCAAAATATTAGATAAAATAAATACAAATGATAATGAAATAATGAATGTAGAATATGCAATATATTATATTCAAAATAAAGATAAGATCAAACAAATATAGATGATAAATAAATGATGAATATATAATGTATAGAATATATAAAATATGATATGAAAAATAAATACATAGAAAATCAAAATAAATTAGATTATATAACAAAACTTTGAAACATGCAATATATATATATATATATATATATATATATATATATATATATATATATATTCGAAATAATACAATAAACTACAAAAATAAGATAGATGAAATAGTTACGAATAAAAAATATAATAAATATATAGGATATATGATATATCGAATATAAAATAAAGATAAGAATAACAAAAATAAGATATATAAAGCAAATACAAATTGTAACGAAACAATTATTATATTATTTTGAGAATATACAAAATATGAAAAAACAAAATATTAGAAAATAAGAATATACAAAAAATAAGATAAGTGAAATACATATAGATGGTAATGAGATGATAAATATATAGTATATATAATACTTATGAAATGGAAAATTATAATAGAAAACAGAAACAAAAAGATAGATATTATATATAACAACATATCAAAACAAAAATTGAATAAAAAATGTGACGTAATAATGATTGCATTCTTTAATCAAGAGTGGGGGAAGTTGTGTCTATCTATCCAATTAATATCAAGGCTGCTGCACCCAAAGCTTAATATATCAGGTTAATATGATGCTACTGGGGTTTTGACTTCATGGACGAATATCACACTTCAGACACTTGAGTGATTCTACAACAAACGGAAGGATTCTTTCTTGGTTCTAGAAAAAACAGAGGATGCTTTCTTTGCTGAGGGATTATGGGAATCCCCCCCCCACACACACACACCCCGTTTCCAATCACTCACCTTTCCAAAACACGAGACTGGCCAGTACCGGAAATAAACACTTAATTGGTCGAGACGCATGCCATGTTCCTCCATTCGACCAATCACAGAGATCGAATGAGTATGGGAGTGGGCGGAGCTTACCTGCCTGATAATTCAGCAGAGAGTATAGTGGCCGTTTCGAGCCCGATACTTGTCGAATGAGTGATAGTGTTTATCATGCAGGTATGGAGGTGCAAACTTGGAGCTAGCCTCGCTCGGATCTTGATAGTACCCCGTTAGGGTCTGATGGATAGTCGTTTAAAGCTAATGACCAGAGGTTAGCAGTCAATATCAAGAGGGTTTTGGGTGTTGGTTTATGGTTCCCTATTGATTACATCAAGTTAATGGTAACCATTTTGCTGGAAATATTCACTGCTAAAGATGATAGTTGTCGAACCAAGACGAAATCATATCTTTAGCGAAAAAAAGGTCAGACCAAAAAAAAAAAAAAAAAAAAAAAAAAAAAAATCGATAAAGAAAATTATTATGATCAAAATGGTATAAATGGGTTTAGCCTGAGTATTAGGAAAATACTTTAGCGATTTTTATTTTTAGCCTTCATTCTTAGGCACACGTTATATATGTTATACTGGTTATTATCAAATTATTATCTTTATCAGACTAAAAGTAGATAGATGTTTTGGTAAATACACTTTACCTTATTTTATTCTCTATGTATATATACATATATACACATGTTTTTCCACGAGACAATTCTACTAGACTTTTACAGGTGTATTTTATTCTGTTCTTCCTTATACTAGACAATTCTAGTCAGTTAAGGACTGACAGCGCGTCCCCTAGTTAAGGAAACCTTCGTCTTAGGGGAAAGGCCCACGACTTTAGAGTATGTCATACTATGACAGCAGTGACCTAACCCTTCGTGCGAGGTGTGCCAGGGGGCCTTGATTACGCGGTGACCTTCATTTGTCTTTCTTCTGTTGACCTTCCTCCTCCTCCTCCTCCTCCTCCTCCTCCTCCTCCTCCTTTTATATTTTTCTCTTTCCCCTTCTTCGTTCCCTTTCCTCTCGACCCTTAAGGAGAGGTTAGCGGCCCCCGTCGATCGGCTGAGGTTTGGCAATCAGGACCCGAGAGGACGAAGGC
>NC_134793.1:22691599-22694099 GCF_046742065.1 Oratosquilla oratoria | reverse complement strand
GTGAAGAAGGGGCAAGAAGAAATGAAGGACTTCATCGTGAAGACGGTAAAGAGATGGAGTGACGATGACGACAATGATGATTCAGAAGACGAAGTTAGGACTCCACCACGTAAACGACCTAAAGCGTCCAAAGATGTTGGTATTACCGGTACTGAATAAAAAAAATGTATGGGTTCCTCTCTTTTATTATCTAAACCAAACCGAACAAATCATACATTTAAACAATGAAGGCAGAGCCCTGGGGAGCGAAGGCAAGCACCCACGGCGGAGCCATGGCCCGAGTCAGCCGGGTGCTTGTGATATATAGAATATGAAATAAAGATAAGAATACAAAAAATAAGATATACAAAGCAAATACAAATTATAACGAAATGACTAATGTATTGTTTATAGCATATACAAAATATGAACAAATAAATATTTATTACTTCATTAATATTTGTACTTGTTTTATCTAATGTTTTGTATCTTATTCTATCATTTATCTTATTTCTATTTTTGTATATTTTTCTTTTTTCATTTTCACCTCACTGAGGCGTAGTGTGTGTTTGTTGAGAAGTGTTTAGATAACTGCCGGCTTGCTGGGCCTTTGGCAGTCCACCGCTGTCGTTAGCGTCACCCAGGGAGCACCGCGTGGAGGTGACAGTCGGAATTTGCTCCCCTCAGTTTTTTTATTTTTATTTTATTAACTCACGTTTCATTTTTCATTACAACCGGTTAAACCACTCTGATTTAATCACTGTGTCTTAGGTGATTATAAATAAGGTTAAATTGCTTCCGGTAACTATTTTAGCTGATGGAGAGTTGAGTTTCCTTGACATGGTCAATGTCTTTCCTGTGGATGAGGATGAGATTAGGTACTTTCCGTTGATTGGTTTAGGTGATGGATGTCACCAACCACAGTTGAAGCTTTAAAAGCTGAAAGCTGATGGCCATGACTTGTTTGGTTTGTCACGTTCCATTTTTCGTTACAACCGGTTGAACTACTCTGACTTAACCACTGTCTTAGGTGGTTATAAATAAGGTCAAATGGTTTCCGGTAACCGGTAACTATCTTAAGTGATGGGTGGCTGATTAGATACTTTCCGTTAACAGGCTTAGGTGATGGATATCATCCGTTTTCAGCCATGTCGAAGCAAAGCCTGCTGACGTCCCAAATAAGTCGATGTCATGACCAAAATAAGGTTTGACATGAAATGTCTCATCCACAGTTGAAGCATTAGGAGTTGAAAGCTGATGGCCAAGTCTTGTTTGATTCTGAAGAGAATTGCGATCAAGAATGGCAGTCTTTCGGTTTTCTCTAGTTGATTGTCATTAGGTTTGCCCTGTACAACTTAATTGTTGGACTGTGATAGTAGATGACATACGGTAAGAAACCTTAACACTTGAGTGAATCTGATGACGTCAATAAAATCGACGTTATTTCTAATGTTCACATCAGCTTGTTGTGGTTGCCTGTCATCAGCTTTGCCCTGTACAACACAGCAGTGGGACTGTGATAGCAGATGACCCAAGGTAATGAACCTTAACACCTGAGTAAACTTGATAGCGTCTTTAAAACTGACGTTATTTCTAATGTTTACATCAGTATGCACTGGTTGCTTGTTATCGCCCGTGTCCTGTGGAACGTAGATGTTGGACTGTGATATCAGATGACACATGGTAACGAACCTTAATACCTGAGTGAAATTGATGATATCTTTCAAATTGACATCATTTCCGGTGTTCACATCAGTGTGTTGTGGTGCTTTGTCATTGATTGTGCTCTATACAAGGCAATTGTTGGGCTTTGATATGAGATGACTCATGGGAAGGAGTTTTACCTTCTCGGTGTCTTCCCTGTCCATCTTAGCTTTTGCTGGTTCCCTGTGTTCATTCTGACTTTCAGTTTGGTTATCATCTACCTTTACATTAACATGACTTCCTTTTTTGTATCTATCTCTAACCGATTTGATATTCTTTCTAATACTGTCGGTAATAACTGAAACCCTTGTTTTCTTTACTGCAGGAAGTGAACTGTTTGATACTGGTTTTCCCTCTGATTCTACAGTCGAATGAATACTTTCCATCACAGCCCTTTCCGTTCTTAGCATTGCCCGGGATAGATTTTTATCCACTGCTTTCCTCTTCGATGCTTTCTGTTCTTTTTTTGGCTCCATTCTAGAAGTTTCTTCTTTACCGGTTGGTTGCCTCTTTCCTAAACAGTGCACCATGCTTTCCTTAGACGACTGTAAACAGAACCAACTCTTTCTGTTAGAATCATCCTTAACTGTCGAAACGTGGCCCTATGAGTCTTCAGACTGAAATCTTTCAGAGTTCTGACGACTAATACAATGAGCTACCATGGAAGCACCTAAACCTTTCAGACGATCCTTCTTCTCCTTCAGTTTAACTTGAAAATGCTGGACATTCTCAATAATTCTCCTCTTCATCTTTCTTTTCTCTCCCTTAAAACGGTCCAAGAACTTACGGTTCACCGAAGAACCTTGAAGGTCAGTTG
>NC_134793.1:22679099-22686599 GCF_046742065.1 Oratosquilla oratoria | reverse complement strand
GAAAGTACTGAAGAAAAGGGCTGTAATGGAAAGTATTCAATGGAATGTAAAATCGGATGAAAAATCAGTAACAACCGGTTTACTTCCCGCAGCAAACAAAACAAAAGTTTCAGTTCTTGCTGAAAGTATTAGAAAGAAAATCAATTCGGTCAGAGATAAATACAGAAAGGGAACAAAGGTAAATTTAGAAGTACATGATAGCCAAATTGAAAGGCAAAATGAAAATAGAATTGTTCCAACGCAGTTTAATTCACATTCTAAGTTCAAGTTTCTGTAGTGCAAAAATTGGCTACCTAGAAATACCTCGGTAAAAAGCCTAAGATCACCACTTTAGACAAAGTGGAAACCAAGAAAAGTTAAAATGGAAAGTGAAGACACTCAGATGGTAAAACATACCATGACTCGTCTTATATCAGAGTTAAACAATTGCCTTGCACAGGACACCGTCGATGACACACAACCACAACACGCTGATGTGAACACCGGAAATCATATCAATTTGAAAGATATCATCAGTTTCACTCAGGTGTTAAGGGTCATTACCATGAGTCATCTCATTACACAGTCCAACATATGTATTGTACAGGACACGGTCAATGACAACCAACAGCTACAAGGTGATGTGACCATTAGAAATAACTTCGATTTTAAAGACGCCATCAAGTTCACTCAGGTGTTAAGGTTCCTTACATTCTGTCATCTACTATCACAGACCAATAGTTGCGTTGTACAAGACAAACCCGACAACAAGCAACTGGAGAAAACGAAAAGATTGCCATTCCTCATTGCAATTGTCTTTAGAATCAAACAAGACTTGGCCATCCGCTTCCAACTCTTAAAGCTTCAACTGTGGATGGCACATTTCTTGTCAAACCTTATTTTGGTCGTGACATCTGCTTTCTTGGGACGTCGGTAGGTCTTGCCACGACATGGCTGATAACGGGTGACATTCATCACCCAAAGCAATGAACGGAAAGTATCTCATCACATTCTTATCCACAGGAAAGACATTGACCATGTCAAGGAAAGTCAACTCTCCATCAGCTATTTACCGGAAGCAATTTAACCTTGTTTATAATCACCTAAGATGCAGTGATTAAATCAGAAAGAGGAAAGTATCTAATCTCATTCTCATCCACAGTAAAGACATTGACTATGTCAAGGAAAAATAACTCTCCAACAGCTAGGATAGTTACCGGAAGCAATTTGGCATTGTTTATAATCACCTAAGACACAGTGATTAAATCAGAGGTTTAACCAGTTGTAATGAAACGGAAAGAATCTAATATCATTCTCAACCATAGGAAAGACATTGACTATGTCAAGGAAAAACAACCATCCATCACCTAAGATAGTTACCAGAAGCAATTCAACCTTATATATAATCACCTAAGGCAAAGTGATTAAATAAGAGTGATTTAACCGGTTGTAATGAAAAATGAAACGTGATTTAAAAAAAAAAAAAAAACTAAGGGGAGCAAATTCCGACTGTCACCTCCACGCGGTGCTCCCTGGGTGACGCTAACGACAGCGGTGGAGTGCCAAAGGCCCAGCAGGCCGGCAGTTATCTGTACACTTCTCAACAAACACACACTACGCCTCAGTGAGGTTAAAATGAAAATAGAAATATGAAAAAAATAAAAATAAGATAAATAATGAAATAAAATGCAAAATATTAGTAAAACAAATACAAATAATAATGAAATAATAAATGTAGAATATGCAATATATTATATTTAAAATAAAGATAAGATAAAGAGAATATAGATAATAAATAAGTAGTGAATATATAGTGTATAGAATATATAAGATATGATATGAAAAATAAGCACAGAAAATTAAAATTTATTAGATTATAAAACAAAACTTTGAAACATACAAAAAAAAATACATATATATGTATATATATATTCCAAATAATATAATAAACTACAAAAATAAGATAGATGAAATAAGTACAAATAAAAAATATAATAAATATATAGGATATATGATGTATCGAATATAAAATAAAGACAAGAATAACAAAAATAAGATATATAAAGCAAATACAAATTGTAACGAAACAATTAATATATTATTTTTAGAATATACAAAATATAAAAAAAAAAACATTAGAAAATAAAAAAAAATAAAAAAAATAAGATAAGCGATATAGATATAGATGGTAGTGATATGATAAATATATGATATATAATACATATAACATTGATAATAAAATAAAAAACAGAAACATTAAAGATGAACATTATATACAGCAACATATGAAAACAAAAATTGAATAAAAAATGTGACGCAATAATGCTTGTATTCTTTAATCAAAATGATGCAAAGTATGTCTATCTATCCAATTAATATCAAGGCTGCTGCACCCAATGCTTAATATCAGGTTAATATGATGCTACTGAGGTTTTGACTTCATGGGCGAACATCACATTCCATATTATTGAGTGATTCTAGAACAAACGGAAGATTCTTTCTTGGTTCTAGAAAAAAATAAAACAGAGGATGCTTTCATGACTGAGGGCTTAGGACATCTCACACCACCCACCTCCACCCCATCTCCAATCACTCACCTTCCCAAAACACGAGACTGGCCACTACCGGAAATAAACACTTCATTGGTCGAGACGCATGCCATGTTTCTCTATTCGACCAATCACGTGCAAGCTCCCTTCTCTGGCAACCAATCACCGAGATCGAATGAGTATGGGAGTAGGCGGAGCTTACCTGCCTGATAATTCAGCAGAGAGTGTAGTGGCCGTTTCGAGCCCGATACTTGTCGAATGAGTGATAGTGTTTATCATGCAGGTATGGAGGTGCAAACTTGGAGCTAGCCTCCCTCGGATCTTGACAGTACCCCGTTAGGGTCTGATGAATAGTCGTTTAAAGCTAATGACCAGAGGTTAGCAGTCAATATCAAAATGATTTTGGATGTTGGTTTATGGTTCCCTATTGATTACATCAAGTTAATGATGACTCTTTTGCTGGAAATATTCACAGCTAAAGATGATAGTTGTCGAACCAAGACGAAATCATATCTTTAGCGAAAAAAGGTCAGACTAAAAAAAGAAAGAAAAAAAAATGGAAGAAGAAAATTATTATGATCAAAATGGTATAAATGGGTTTAGCCACAGTATTAGGAAAATACTTTAGCGATTTTTATTTTTAGCCTTCATTCTTAGGCACACGTTATATATGTTATACTGGTTATTATCAAATTATCATATCTATCAGACTAAAAATAGATAGATGTTTTGGTAAATACACTTTACTTTATTTTATTCTCTATGTATATATACATATATACACATATTTTTCCACGAGACAATTCTACTAGACTTTTACAGGTGTACTTTATTCTGTTCTTTCTTATACTAGACAATTCTAGTCAGTTAAGGACTGACAGCGCGTCCCCTAGTTAAGGAAACCTTCGTCTTAGGGGAAAGGCCCACGACTTTAGAGTCCTAACTCTTCGTGCGATGTGTTAATGGGTGCCTTGTTTATGCGGCGACCTTCTTCATTTGTCTTTTTTCTGTTGACCTTCCTCCTCCTCTTTTTATATTTTTCCTCTTTCCTCTTCTTCGTTCCCTTTCCTCTCGGCCCTAAAGGAGAGGTTAGCCGTCCCCGTCGATCGGCTGAGGTTTGGCAATCAGGACCCGAGAGGACGACGGCGCCCAAATCCGATCAGATACCGTCCGCTATCGATCGTTTGTCAGCCGCTGATCGCGTCTGCTACTACCGATGAGGCGCTGTGGCGTCGACGAAGAGTCCGCCGTGTGAAGGGCGACGGAGACGGGTCTAGTAAGACACTCGTCATTGTGGTGTTCCTTTCTTTGTCCTGTCCAGGGACTCGCGTAGCATTGATCTATGGAAACCCCAAACATCCTACCACAAAGGTCCTGTGACTCTTTTTTTTTTTTCAAACTATTTAATCTTCCCTTAGATCAGTGGTTTCCAAACTTTTTTCCAGCTTTACAACCATACGTACAAAGTTAACATTATTCTTAATGCCGGTACCGCAATGTTTTTATTGATTTTTTTTTCACCCCTCCATTGCCCCCAAAATTTGCTAACTCCCCCCCCAGTGGGGGTAATTTACCTCCAGTTTGGGAACCACTGCCTTAGATAATGGTACACAAAATTAACTCTTCCTGTATAACCATCCTAAATAGTCGTATATTGAAGGTGCAGTGACCTCAGGTTCTCCGTTGCGGAGGTAAGGTCACGGTGCCGGGCCATCGCCGGATCTAGGCTTCCTCGGGTCTTCGAGACCTTTCTGGGTCGAAGAAGGGGAATCTTCGCCCATGAAGAACCCCTCGTCTTCGTAAAGTTGAAGACCTTCGAAGTACTTCGCCCGCTCGTGACTTTGGTAAACTTCTTCACTCGCCCGAGGTCGGGTTTTGGAATCTTGCGAAGGAAACAGACATTGAGGACTTGGTCATTGCTCAATATTCTCCCTATCCGTCTGAGTACCTCAATCGACTTGTGTGTTTGATAAAACTGCCGCTAGTTGATTACATTCAACTAGGGGAGTGGTTCCCAGAATATCTCATATGAGACCCATTCTATGGCTCCAACGCACACATCCCCAACTTTCGTGTGTGTGTGTGTGTATATATATATATATGTATATATATATATATATATATATATATATTTATATATATATATATATATATTAGTATAAATGGGCAGTAAGTTTGTAAGAAGCATTGGGGAGAAGTTTGCAACCTTCTTCTGGGCAGGAGAATTGGTATACCACATTTGTCTGTTTGAGGAGAGAGTTGTTTTTAGTCATGTTATTTTTAATGATAAGGTTAGAGACTTTTGTGTTTTTGTAGTATATGATGAGGGTCAATTTGTCGTGTGGGTTGGTACATGTGACGTTACGTGCAAGGATGTCTTTGAGAACATATTCGTCTGTTTTGTATGCTGGTGTCATTTGGTTTTTGTAATAAACTGTGTATGTGGAATGTGTGTTGTTTTGTCCGCGTTGTGTTGTGTCGCGGATGATGGAAAGTCTCGTCTCTTTGTCAATGAGAAAGTTGGGAAAACCATTGTTAATGAGGGTTTCTTTAACGCGCATTATTTCAGAGTGAAAATTTTTCCAGGAAGAGCAGTTTTTATATGAGCGTCGAAGGTATGCCCGAATGACGCGAGCGAGTGCCCCCAGCGGTACAAACTCAGTGTCATTCGGGCATACCTTCGATGCGCATATAAAAACTGCTCTTCCTGGGAAAATTTTCACTCTGAAATAATGCGCGTTAAACAAATCCTCATTAACAACGGTTTTCCCAACTTTCTCATTGACAAAGAGACGAGACTTGCACCAACCCACACGACAAATTGACCCTCATCATATACTACTAAAACACAAAAGTCTCTAACCTTATCATGAAATATAACATGACTAAAAACAACTCTCTCCTCAAACAGATAAATGTGGTATACCAATTCTCCTGCCCAGAAGAAGGTTGCAAACTTCTCCCCAATGCTTCTTACATTGGTGTTACCACTACCTCTGTGAGCAGGAGACTCACAATGCACGCCCGCGAAGGAAGCATACGCAAACACATGACACAAACACACAACAAAACTCCAAGCAGACAAGATTTAGTCAACAACACAAAAATACTTAAACAATGTAACAACACCAAGAAACTACACATCTTAGAAAGGGTCTACATTACACAATACACTCCTATCATTAATATACAGACAGACACAGTTAGTACCTTACAACTACACAGCGAGGCTGCGTGGCAACAAGGCCCAATCGTCCGGCTACCATGAACAGCTGTCCAGCGACGTCCTGTTGATACGAAGACCTTACCTCCGTCCAGTACCTGACTCCTAACTCTCCTAGTTCCCCCCTTTTTACTTGTATTTAAACTTCTGTTCTGTATATGTAATCTCACTTACCTGAAGATGGTTGGATGACTCAACCGAAAGCTTGTATTTATATTTTGTGTTTCAATAACATCATGTATCTCGGAAGTATTGTGTTTGACCTCCCCTCAAGAATCAAACAAACTATTAGAAAAATTGAGAAAATCACTAAGAAGATAGTGGATATTGAATTAGCTCTGGTCTTCAATCGAACACACACACACACACACACACACATATATATATATATATATATATATATATATATATATATATATACATATATATATATATGTACATATATATATATATATACATGTATATATACATATATATAAATATATATTAATGATACAATAAACTACAAAGATAAAACAGAAGAAATAATTACAAATAACAATATTATAAACATATAGGATGTATTATATATAGAATATGAAATAAAGATAAGAATGCAAAAAATAAGATATAAAAAGCAAATATAAATCATAACGAAATGACTAATATATTGTTTATAGCATATACAAAATATGAACAAATAAATATTTATTACTTCATTATTATTTGTACTTGTTTTATCTAATGTTTTGTTTTTTATTTTATTATTTATCTTATATCTGTTTTTTTGTATATTTTTCTATTTTGTTTTTCACCTCACTGAGGCGTAATGTGCGTTTGTTGAGAAGTGTATAGATAACTGCCGGCTTGGTGGGCCTTTGGCAGTCCACCGCTGTCGTTAGCGTCACCCAGGGAGCACCGCGTGGAGGTGACAGTCGGAATTTGCTCCCCTTAGTTTTTTTTTTTTTTTTTTAACTCACGTTTCATTTTTCATTACAACCGGTTAAATCCCTCTGATTTGATCACTGTGTCTTTGGTGATCATAAATAGGGTTAAATTGCTTCCGGTAACTATTTTAGCTGATGGAGAGTTGAGTTTCCTTGACATGGTCAATGTCTTTCCTGTGGATGAGGATGAGATTAGATACTTTCTGTTGATTGGTTTAGGCGATGGATGTCACCAACCACAGTTGAAGCTTTAAAAGCTATGACTTGTTTGGTTTGTCACGTTTCATTTTTCGTTACAACCGGTTAAACTACTCTGATTTAATCACTGTCTTAGGTGGTTATGAATAAGGTTAAATGGTTTCCGGTAACCGGTAACTATTTTAAGTGATGGATGGTTGATTAGATACTTTCCGTTAACAGGCTTATATGATGGATGTCATCCGTTTTCAGCCATGTCGAAGGAAGGCCTGCTGACGTCCCAAATAAGTCGATGTCATGACCAAAATAAGGTTTGACATGAAATGTGTCATTCACAGTTGAAGCATTAGGAGTTGAAAGCTGATGGCTAAGTCTTGTTTGATTCTAAAGAGAATTGCGATCAGGAATGGCAGTCTTTTGGTTGTCTCTAGTTGATTGTCAATCGTTTTGTTCTGCACACCACAAATGTTGGACTGTGATAGTAGATGACATAAGGTAAGGAACCTTAATACTTGAGTGAACCTGATAGCGTCTTTAAAATCGACGTTATTTCTAATGTTCACTTCATCGTTTCCGGTGTTCACATCAGCGTGTTGTTGCTGTTTGTCATTGATTGTGTCCTGCG
>NC_134793.1:22664099-22671599 GCF_046742065.1 Oratosquilla oratoria | reverse complement strand
TTAATTCACATTCTAAGTTCAAGTTTCTGTAGTGCAAAAATTGGCTACCTAGAAATACCTCGGTAAAAAGCCTAAGATCACCACTTTAGACAAAGTGGAAACCAAGAAAAGTTAAAATGGAAAGTGAAGACACTCAGATGGTAAAACATACCATGACTCGTCTTATATCAGAGTTAAACAATTGCCTTGCACAGGACACCGTCGATGACACACAACCACAACACGCTGATGTGAACACCGGAAATCATATCAATTTGAAAGATATCATCAATTTCACTCAGGTGTTAAGGTTCGTTACCATGAGTCATCTCATTACACAGTCCCACATCTGTATTGTACAGGACACGGTCAATGACAACCAACAGCTACAAGGTGATGTGACCATTAAGTTCACTCAGGTGTTAAGATTCCTTACATTCTGTCATCTACTATCACAGTCCAATAGTTGCGTTGTACAGGACAAACCCGACAACAAGCAACTAGAGACAATCAAAAGACTACCATTCCTCATCACAATTCTCTTCAGAATCAAACAAGACTTGGCCATCCGCTTCCAACTCTTAAAGCTTCAACTGTGGATAGCACATTTCTTGTCAAATCATATTTTGGTCGTGACATCTGCTTTCTTGGGACGTCGGTAGGTCTTGCCACGACATGGCTGATAACGGGTGACATTCATCACCCAAAGCAATGAACGGAAAGTATCTCATCACATTCTTATCCACAGGAAAGACATTGACCATGTCAAGGAAAGTCAACTCTCCATCAGCTATTTACCGGAAGCAATTTAACCTTGTTTATAATCACCTAAGATGCAGTGATTAAATCAGAAAGAGGAAAGTATGTAATCTCATTCTCATCCACAGTAAAGACATTGACTATGTCAAGGAAAAACAACTCTCCAACAGCTAGGATAGTTACCGGAAGCAATTTGGCCTTGTTTATAATCACCTAAGACACAATGATTAAATCAGAGGTTTAACCAGTTGTAACGAAACGGAAAGTATCTAATATCATTCTCAACCATAGGAAAGACATTGACTATGTCAAGGAAAAACAACCATCCATCACCTAAGATAGTTACCAGAAGCAATTCAACCTTATATATAATCACCTAAGACACTGATTAAATCACAATGATTTAACCGGTTGTAATGAAAAATGAAACGTGAGTTAAAAAAAAAAAAAAACTAAGGGGAGCAAATTCCGACTGTCACCTCCACGCGATGTCCCCTGGGTGACGCTAACGACAGTGGTGGACTGCCAAAGCCCCAGCAGGCCGCCGGCAGTTATCTGTACACTTCTCAACAAACGCACACTACGCCTCAGTGAGGTGAAAATGAAAAAAGAAAAATATGAAAAAAATAAAAATAAGATAAATAATGAAATAAAATGCAAAATATTAGATAAAACAAATACAAATAATAATGAAATAATAAATGTAGAATATGCAATATATTATATTTAAAATAAAGATAAGATAAAACAAATATAGATAATAGATAAATGATGAATATATAGTGTATAGAATATATGAAATATGATATGAAATATAAACATATAGAAAATCAAAATAGATTAGATTATAAAACAAAACTTTGAAACATACAATATATATATATATATATATATATATATATATATATATATATATATATATGTATATATATATATATATATATATATATATATATATATATATATATATATATATATATATATTCCAATAATACAATAAACTACAAAAATAAGATAGATGAAATAGTTACGAATAAAAAATATAATAAATATATAGGATATATGATATATCGAATATAAAATAAAGATAAGAATAACAAAAATAAGATATATAAAGCAAATACAAATTGTAACGAAACAATTATTATATTATTTTTAGAATATACAAAATATGAAAAAAAACAATATATTAGAAAATAAGAATATACAAAAAATAAGATAGGTGAAATAGAATATAGATGTAATGATATGATAGATATATAGTATATAATACTTATGAAATGGAAAAGGATAATAGAAAGGAGAATCATGAAAGATAGACATTAAATACAGCAACATATGAAAACAAAAATTTAATATAAAATGTGACGCAATAATGATTGCATTCTTCAATCAAAAGTGGGGAAGGTATGTCTATCTATCCAATTAATATTAAGGCTGCTGCACCCAAAGCTTAATATATCAGGTTAATATGATGCTACTGGGGTTTTGACTTCATGGACGAATATCACACTCCAGACACTTGAGTGATTCTACAACAAACGGAAGGATTCTTTCTTGGTTCTAGAAAAAAACAGAGGATGCTTTCTTTGCTGAGGGATTATGGGAATCCCCCCCCCCACACAC
The DNA here is from genome assembly GCF_046742065.1 of Oratosquilla oratoria. NCBI lineage: Eukaryota > Metazoa > Arthropoda > Malacostraca > Stomatopoda > Squillidae > Oratosquilla > Oratosquilla oratoria. The sequence continues at coordinate 22,669,235 of NC_134793.1, read as the reverse complement.
ACACCCCGTTTCCAATCACTCACTTCCTTCCCAAAACACGAGACTGGCCAGTACCGGAAACAAACACTTAATTGGTCGAGACGCATGCCATATTCCTCCATTCGACCAATCACCTGCAAGCTCCTTTCTCTGGCAACCAATCACTGAGATCGAATGAGTATGGGAGTGGGCGGAGCTTACCTGCCTGATAATTCAGCAGAGAGTACAGTGGCCGTTTCGAGCCCGATACTTGTCGAATGAGTGATAGTGTTTATCATGCAGGTATGGAGGTGCAAAGTTGAAGCTAGCCTCGCTCGGATCTTGATAGTACCCCGTTAGGGTCTGATGGATAGTCGTTTAAAGCTAATGACCAGAGGTTAGCAGTCAATATCAAGAGGGTTTTGGATGTTGGTTTATGGTTCCCTATTGATTACATCAAGTTAATGATGACTCTTTTGCTGGAAATATTCACAGCTAAAGATGATAGTTGTCGAACCAAGACGAAATCATATCTTTAGCGAAAAATGGATAAACGTCATACTAAGAAAAAAAAAAATCAATCAATAAAGAAAATTATTAGCCACAGTATTAGGAAAATACTTTAGCGATTTTTATTTTTAGCCTTCATTCTTAGGCACACGTTATATATGTTACACTGGTTATCATCAAATTATTTTATTTATCAGACTAAAATTAGATAGATGTTTTGGTAAATACACTTTACTTTATTTGATTCTCTATGTATATATACATATATACACATATTTTTCCACGAGACAATTCTACTAGACTTTTACAGGTGTACTTTATTCTGTTCTTTCTTATACTAGACAATTCTAGTCAGTTAAGGACTGACAGCGCGTCCCCTAGTTAAGGAAACCTTCGTCTTAGGGGAAAGGCCCACGACTTTAGAGTCTGTCATACTATGACAGCAGTGACCTAACCCTTCGTGCGAGGTGTGCCAGGGTGCCTTGATTATGCGGCGACCTTCATTTGTCTTTCTTCTGTTGACCTTCCTTCTCCTCCTCTTTTTATATTTTTCCTCTTTCCTCTTCTTCGTTCCCTTTCCTCTCGGCCCTAAAGGAGAGGTTAGCCGTCCCCGTCGATCGGCTGAGGTTTGGCAATCAGGACCCGAGAGGACGACGGCGCCCAAATCCGATCAGATACCGTCCGCTATCGATCGTTTGTCAGCCGCTGATCGCGTCTGCTACTACCGACGAGGCGCGGCGGCGTCTACGAAGAGTCCGCCGTGTGAAGGGCGACGGAGACGGGTGTAGTAAGACACTCGTCATTGTTGTGTTCCTTTCTTTGTCCTGTCCAGGGACTCGCGTAGCATTGATCTATGGAGACCCCAAACATCCTACCACGAAGGTCCTGTGACTCTTTTTTTCAAACTATTTAATCTTCCCTTAGATCAGTGGTTTCCAAACCTTTTTTCCAGCTTTACAACCATACGTACAAAGTTAACATTATTCTTAATGCCAGTACCGCAATGTTTTTACTGATTTTTTTTTTTGTCACCCCTACATTGCCTCCAAAATTTGCTAACTCCCCCCCCCCAGGGGTAATTTACCCCCAGTTTGGGAACCACTGCCTTAGATAATGGTACACAAAATTAACTCTTCCTGTATAACCATCCTAAATAGTCGTATATTGAAGGTGCAGTGACCTCAGGTTCTCCGTTGCGGAGGTAAGGTCACGGTGCCGGGCCATCGCCGGATCTAGGCTTCCTCGGGTCTTCGAGACCTTTCTGGGTCGAAGAAGGGGAATCTTCGCCCATGAAGAACCCCTCGTCTTCGTAAAGTTGAAGACCTTCGAAGTACTTCGCCCGCTCGTGACTTCGGTAAACTTCTTCACTGAGAAGGAAACAGATATTGAGGACTTGGTCATTGCTCAATATTCTCCCTATCCGTCTGAGTATCTCAATCGACTTGTGTGTTTGTTATAACTGCCGCTAATTGATTACATTCAACTAAGGCAGTGGTTTCCAAAATATCTCATATGAGACCCATTCTATGGCTCCAACGCACACATCCCCAACTTTTGTGTGTGTATATATATATATATATATATATATATATATATATATTTCAAATAATACAATAAACTACAAAGATAAGACAGATGATATAAGTACAAATATCAATAATATTATAAATGTATAGGATATATGATATATAGAATATGAAATGAAGGTAAGAAGGCAAAGAATAAGATATAAAAAGCAAATATAAATTATGACGAAATCACTAATATATTGTTTATAGCATATACAAAATATGAACAAATGATTATTTATTACTTCAATATTATTTGTACTTGTTTTATCTAATGCTTTGTATCTTATTTTATCATTTATCTTATATCTATTTTTGTATATTTTTATATATTCATTTTCACCTCACTGAGGCGCAATGTGCGTTTGTTGAGAAGTGTATAGATAACTGCCGGCTTGGTGGGCCTTTGGCAGTCCACCGCTGTCGTTAGCGTCACCCAGGGAGCACCGCGTGGAGGTGACAGTCGGAATTTGCTCCCCTTAGTTTTTTTTTTTTTTTTTTAACTCACGTTTCATTTTTCATTACAACCGGTTATATCACTCTGATTTGATCACTGTGTCTTAGTTGATTATAAATAAGGTTAAATTGCTTCCGGTAAATATCATAGCTGATGGAGAGTTGAGTTTACTTGACATGGTCAATGTCTTTCCTGTGGATGCGAATGGGATTAGGTACTTTCCGTTGATTGGTTTAGGTGATGGATGTCACCAACCACAGTTGAAGCTTTAAAAGCTGAAAGCTGATGGTCATGACTTGTTTGGTTTGTCACGTTCCATTTTTCGTTACAACCGGTTGAACTACTCTGATTTAACTACTGTCTTAGGTGGTTATAAATAAGGTTAAATGGTTTCCGGTAACCGGTAACTATCTTAAGTGAAGGATGGCTGATTAGATACTTTCCGTTAACAGGCTTAGGTGATGGATATCATCCGTTTTCAGCCATGTCGAAGCAAAGCCTGCTGACGTCCCAAATAAGTCGATGTCATGACCAAAATAAAGTTTGACATGACATGTCTCATCCACAATTGAAGCATTAGGAGTTGAAAGCTGATGGCTAAGTCTTGTCTGATTCTGAAGAGAATTGCGATCAGGAATGGCAGTCTTTTGGTTTTCTCTAATTGCTTGTCGTCGGGTTTATCCTGTACAACGCAACTATTGGACTGTGATAGTAGATGACATACGGTAAGGAACCTTAACACTTGAGTGAATCTGATGACGTCTTTAAAATCGACGTTATTTCTAATGTTCACATCAGCTTGTAGTGGTTGACTGTCATCAGGTTTGTCCCGTACAGCATAGCTGTTGGACTGTGATAGCAGATGATACAAGGTAATGAACCTTAACACCTGAGTAGACTTCGTAGCGTCTTTAAAACTGACGTTATTTCTAATGTTTACATCAGCGTGTAGCTGTTGCTTGTCACTGACCGTGTCCTGTACAATACAGATGTTGGACTGTGTTAAGAGATGACTCATGGTAACGAACCTTAATACTTGAGTGAAATTGATGATATCTTTTAAATTGACATCATTTCCGGTGTTCAAATCAGCGTGTTGTTGTTGTTTGTCGTTGATTGTGTTCTGGGCCAGGCAATTGTTGGGCTTTGATATGAGATGACTCATGGGAAGGAGCTTTACCATCTCAGTGTCTTCACTGTCCATCTTAGCTTTTGTTGCTTTCCATTTAGTCTGAAGAGGTGGTTTTAGGCTTTTTACTGAAATATTTCTAGGTAGCCAAAGTTTACGCCTCTACAGAAACTTGAACTTAGAATCTGAATCCTATTGCTGTGGATCAATCCTATGTTCATTCTGACTTTCAGTTTGGTTATCATCTACCTTTACATTGACGTGAGTTCCGATTTGATATTCTTTCTAATACTGTCGGTAATAACTGAAACCCTTGTTTTCTTTACTTCCGGAAGTAAACTGGTTGGTACTGCCTTTCCCTATGATTCTACAGTCCAATAAATACTTTCCATTTTAGCCCTTTTCACTCTTAGCATTGCACGGGATGGATTTTGATCAACAGCTTTCCTCTTCAATGCTTTCTGTTCTTTATTTGACTCCTAGTCTTCGGTTAGCTCTAGACATCCCATTCTAGAAGCTTCTGCTTTCCCAGTTGCTTGCCTCTTTCCTAAGCAGTTTACAATGCTTTCCCTAGATGACGGTAAACAGAACCATCTCTTTCTGTTAGAATCATTCTAAACTGTCGAAACGTGGCCCAATGAGTCTTCAGACTGAAGTCTTTCAGAGTTCTGACGACTGATACAGTGAGCTGCCATGGAAGCACCTAAACCTTTCATACTATCCTTCTTCTCGTTCAGTTTAACTTGAAAATGCCGGACATTCTCAATAACTCTCTTCTTCATCTGTCTTATCTCTCCCTTTATACGGCCCAATAACTTTCGATTCACGGAAGAACCTTGAAGGTCAGTTGACTTCAAGTTCTTCGTTGCGGTGGTAACGTCAAGCTCCGGGGTCATCGCGGGGCTCTCTCGGGTCTTCAAGACCATCTCGGGTCGAAGACGGGGAACCGTCGCCCATAAAGAAGCTTCGCAACTTCGAAGACCTTCGAAATGCTTCAAAATACTTCGCCCGACCATGACTCTACTAAACTTCCTTACCCTCCTAAAGTCGAGGTAGGGATCTTGCGAAGGTAACGCGACATTCAGGATTGGGTCTATGCTCAACATTCTCCCTGTCCGCCTGAGTACCTCAATCGACTTGTGTGTTGATTGCATCTGTCGCCAGGTGACTCTATTCGTCAATTGCTGTGGTTCCCTAACTACCTCATATGACGTTCCCTTTCTTCTTCCAGCAGACCTTTAAGTTTCCCCCAACTTTTTTTGTTCTTATGTATGAAATTATGTATTCTTTCTTTTTATATATTTGTTATTCATATCTCATTAGAAAACGGTTTGGGGTCACTTATAGAAATATACTCTACACGCATGCAACGTCATATACATGTTCTTGGAATAATTTAATCGCTCTTGTTATTATATTCTTTTTGAGCAAATACTTTCACGCCCCACTTATATCCTCCTCACTTCTCCTTGGGTTCAAACAATGGATGGATAGGAGAGAGAACAATAAATTGA
>NC_134793.1:22651599-22659099 GCF_046742065.1 Oratosquilla oratoria | reverse complement strand
AGAAATGGAACTCAGCTTAATTTAGACGTACATGATAGCCAAATTGAAAGGCAAAATGCAAATAGAATTGTTCCACTGCAGTTTAATTCACATTCTAAGTTCAAGTTTCTGTAGTGCAAAAATTGGCTGCCTAGAAATACCTGGGTAAAAAGACTAAAATCACCACTTTAGACAAACTGGAAACCAAGAAAAGTTCAAATGGACAGTGAAGACACTCAGATGATAAGATTTACCACGAGTCGTCTTATATCAGAGTCAAACAATTGCCTTGCACTGGACACCGTCGATGACAAACAACCAGTACACGCTGAGGTCAACACCGGAAATCATATCAATTTGAAAGATATCATCAATTTCACTCAGGTGTTAAGGTTCGTTACCATGAGTCATCTCATTACACAGTCCAACATCTGTATTGTACAGGACACGGTCAATGACAACCATCAGCTACAAGGTGATGTGACCATTAGAAATAACTTCGATTTTAAAGACGCCATCAAGTTCACTCAGGTGTTAAAGTTCCTTACATTCTGTCATCTACTAACACAGTCCAATAGTTGCGGTGTACAAGACAAACTCGATGACAAGCAACTAGAGAAAGCGAAAAGACTACCATTCCTCATCACAATTCTCTTCAGAATCAAACAAGACTTGGCCATCCGCTTCCAACTCTTAAAGCTTCAACTGTGGATAGCACATTTCTTGTCAAATCATATTTTGGTCGTGACATCTGCTTTCTTGGGACGTCGGTAGATCTTGCCACGACATGGCTGATAACGGGTGACATTCATCGCCCAAAGCAATGAACGAAAAGTATCATAGCACATTCTCATTCACAGGAAAGACATTGACCATGTCAAGGAAAGTCAGCTATTTACCGGAAGCAATTTAACCTTGTTTATAAACACCGAACATGCAGTGATTAAATCAGAGTGATTTAACCGGTTGTAACGAAAAAGGAAAGTATCTAATCTCATTCTCATCCACAGTAAAGACATTGACTATGTCAAGGAAAAACAACTCTCCAACAGCTAGGATAGTTACCGGAAGCAATTTGGCCTTGTTTATAATCACCTAAGACACAATGATTAAATCAGAGGTTTAACCAGTTGTAACGAAACGGAAAGTATCTAATATCATTCTCAACCATAGGAAAGACATTGACTATGTCAAGGATATCCAACCATCCATCACCTAAGATAGTTACCGAAAGCAATTTAACCTTATTTATAATCACCTAAGACACAGTGATGAAATCAGAGTGATTTAACCGGTTGTAATGAAAAATGAAACGTGAGTTAAAAAAAACAAAAAACTAAGGGGAGCAAATTCCGACTGTCACCTCCACGCGGTGCCCCCTGGGTGACGCTAACGACAGCGGTGGACTGCCAAAGCCCTAGCAGGCCGGCAGTTATCTAATACAAATAATTATGAAATAAAAAATGTAGAATATGCAATGTATGATATATAAAATAAAGATAAGATAAAGAGAATATAGATAATAAATAAGTAGTGAATATATAGTGTATAGAATATATAAGATATGATATGAGAAATAAAAACAGAAAATTAAAATAAATTAGATTATAAAACGAAACTTTGAAACATACAAAATAAATACATATATATGTATATATATATTCCAAATAATACAATAAACTACAAAAATAAGATAGATGAAATAGTTACGAATAAAAAATATAATAAATATATAGGATATATGATATATCGAATATAAAATAAAGATAAGAATAACAAAAATAAGATATATAAAGCAAATACAAATTGTAACGAAACAATTATTATATTATTTTGAGAATATACAAAATATGAAAAAACTAAATATTAGAAAATAAGCATATACAAAAAATAAGATAAGTGAAATAGATATAGATGGTAATGAGATGATAAATATATAGTATATAATACATATAAAATAGGAAATAATAATAGAAAACAGAAACAAAAAGATAGATATTATATATAACAACATATCAAAACAAAAATTGAATAAAAAATGTGACGCAATAATGATTGCATTCTTTAATCAAAATGATGCAAAGTGTGTCAATCTATCCAAATAATATCAAGACTGCTGCACCCAATGCTTAATATATCAGATTGATATGATGCTACTGAGGTTTTGACTTCATGGGCGAACATCACATTCCATATTATTGAGTGATTCTAGAACAAACGGAAGATTCTTTCTTGGTTCTAGAAAAAATTAAACAGAGGATGCTTTCATGACTGAGGGCTTAGGACATCTCCCACCACCCACCCCCATCCATCTCCAACCACTCACTTCCTTCCCAAAACACAAGACTGGCCAGTACCGGAAACAAACACATAAATGGTCGAGACGCATGCCGTCTTCCTCCATTCGACCAATGACGTGCAAACTCCCTTCTCTAGCAACCAATCACAGAGATCGAATGAGTATGGGAGTGGGCGGAGCTTACCTGCCTGATAATTCAGCAGAGAGTGTAGTGGCCGTTTCGAGCCCGATACTTGTCGAATGAGTGATAGTGTTTATCATGCAGGTATGGAGGTGCAAAGTTGGAGCTAGCCTCGCTCGGATCTTGATAGTATCCCCGTTAGGGTCTGATGGATAGTCGTTTAAAGCTAATGACCATAGGTTAGCAGTCAATATCAAGAGGGTTTTGGATGTTGGTTTATGGTTCCCTATTGATTACATCAAGTTAATGGTGACTATTTTGTTGGAAATATTCACTGCTAAAGATGATAGTTGTTGAACCAAGACAAAATCATATCTTTAGCGAAAAAAGGTCAGACTAAAAAAAGAAAGAAAAAAAAATGGAAGAAGAAAATTCTTATGATCAAAATGCTATAAATGGGTTTAGCCAGAGTATTAGGAAAATACTTTAGCGATTTTTATTTTTGGCCTTCATTCTTAGGCACACGTTATATATGTTATACTGGTTATTATCAAATTATCATATTTATCAGACTAAAAGTAGATAGATGTTTTGGTAAATACACTTTACTTTATTTTATTCTCTATGTATATATACACATGTTTTTCCACGAGACAATTCTACTAGACTTTTACAGGTGTACTTTATTCTGTTCTTTCTTATACTAGGCAATTCTAGTCAGTTAAGGACTGACAGCGCGTCCCCTAGTTAAGGAAACCTTCGTCTTAGGGGAAATCCCACGACTTTAGAGTCTGTCATACTATGACAGCAGTGACCTAATCCTTCGTGCGAGGTGTTAAAGGGTGCCTTGATTATGCGGCGACCTTCATTTGTCTTTCTTCTGTTGACCTTCCTCCTCCTCCTCCTCCTCCTCTTTTTATATTTTTTCTCTTTCCTCTTCTTCGTTCCATTTCCTCTCGGCCCTTAAGGAGAGGTTAGCCGCCCCCGTCGATCGTCTGAGGTTTGGACCCGAGAGGACGACGGCGCCCAAATCCGATCAGATACCGTCCGCTATCGATCGTTTGTCAGCCGCTGATCGCGTCTGCTACTACCTATGAGGCGCGGCGGCATCGACGAAGAGTCCGCCGTGTGAAGGGCGACGGAGACGGGTGTAGTAAGACACTCGTCATTAAGGTGTTCCTTTCTTTGTCCTGTCCAGGGACTCGCGTAGCATTGATCTATGGAGACCCCAAACATCCTACCACGAAGGTCCTGTGACACTTTTGTTTTTTTTCAAACTATTTAATCTTCCCTTAGATCAGTGGTTTCCAAACTTTTTTCCAGCTTTACAACTATACGTACAAAGTTAACATTATTCTTAATGCCGGTACCGCAATGTTTTTATTGTTTTGTTTTTTTTTGTCACCCCTCCATTGCCCCCAAAATTTGCTAACTCCCCCCCCCCAGTGGGGGTAATTTACCATCAGTTTGGGAACCACTGCCTTAGATAATGGTACACAGAATTAACTCTTCCTGTATAACCATCCTAAATAGTCGTATTTTGAAGGTACAGTGACCTCAGGTTCTCCGTTACGGTCCCGGACCATCGCCGGATCTGGGCTTCCTCGGGTCTTCGAGACCTTTCTGGGTCGAAGAAGGGGAATCTTCGCCCATGAAGAACCCCTCGTCTTCGTAAAGTTGAAGACCTTCGAAGTACTTCGCCCGCTCGTGACTTTGGTAAACTTCTTCACTCCCCCGAGGTCGGGTTTTGGAATCTTGCGAAAGAAACAGACATTGAGGACTTGGTTATTGCTCAATATTCTCCCTATCCGTCTGAGTACCTCAATCGACTTGTGTGTTTGATAAAACTGCCGCTAGTTGATTACATTCAACTAGGGGAGTGGTTCCCAGAATATCTCATATGAGACCCATTCTATGGCTCCAACGCACACATCCCCAACTTTCGTGTGTGTGTGTATATATATATATATATATATATATATATATATATATATATATATATATATATATATATATATATTAGTATAAATGGGCAGTAAGTTTTCTTGACGACATGTTCGATTGAAGACCAGAGCTAATTCAATATCCACTATCTTCTTAGTGATTTTCTCAATTTTTCTAATAGTTTGTTTGATTCTTGAGGGGAGGTCAAACACAATACTTCCGAGATCCATGATGTTATTGTAACACAAAATATAAATACAAGCTTCGGTTGAGTCATCCAACCATCTTCAGGTAAGTGAGATTACATATACAGAACAGGAGTTTAAATACAAGTAAAAAGGGGGGAACTAGGAGAGTTAGGAGTCAGGTACTGGACGGGGGTGAGGTCTTCGTATCAACAGGACGTCGCTGGACAGCTGGTCATGGTAGCCGGACGATTGGGCCTTGTTGCCACGCAGCCTCGCTGTGTAGTTGTAAGGTACTAACTGTGTCTGTCTGTATATTAATGATAGGAGTGTATTGTGTAATGTAGACCCTTTCTAAGATGTGTAGTTTCTTGGTGTTGTTACATTGTTTAAGTATTTTTGTGTTGTTGACTAAATCTTGTCTGCTTGGAGTTTTGTTGTGTGTTTGTGTCATGTGTTTGCGTATGCTTCCTTCGCGGGCGTGCATTGTGAGTCTCCTGCTCACAGAGGTAGTGGTAACACCAATGTAAGAAGCATTGGGGAGAAGTTTGCAACCTTCTTCTGGGCAGGAGAATTGGTATACCACATTTGTCTGTTTGAGGAGAGAGTTGTTTTTAGTCATGTTATTTTTCATGATAAGGTTAGAGACTTTTGTGTTTTTGTAGTATATGATGAGCTCCCCCCTTTTTACTTGTATTTAAACTCCTGTTCTGTATATGTAATCTCACTTACCTGAAGATGGTTGGATGACTCAACCGAAAGCTTGTATTTATATTTTGTGTTACAATAACATCATGGATCTCGGAAGTATTGTGTTTGACCTCCCCTCAAGAATCAAACAAACTATTAGAAAAATTGAGAAAATCACTAAGAAGATAGTGGATATTGAATTAGCTCTGGTCTTCAATCGAACACACACATATATATATATACGTATATATACATATATATATATATATATATATATATATACATATTTACATATATATATATACATATATATATACATATACATATATATATGTTATATATATATATATAATACAATAAACTACAAAGATAAGACAGAAAGAAATAATTACAAATAACAATATTATAAACATATAGGATGTATTATATATAGAATATGAAATAAAGATAAGAATGCAAAAAATAAGATATAAAAAGCAAATATAAATCATAACGAAATGACTAATATATTGTTTATAGCATATACAAAATATGAACAAATAAATATTTATTACTTCATTATTATTTGTACTTGTTTTATCTAATGTTTTGTTTTTTATTTTATTATTTATCTTATATCTGTTTTTTTGTATATTTTTCTATTTTGTTTTTCACCTCACTGAGGCGTAATGTGCGTTTGTTGAGAAGTGTATAGATAACTGCCGGCTTGGTGGGCCTTTGGCAGTCCACCGCTGTCGTTAGCGTCACCCAGGGAGCACCGCGTGGAGGTGACAGTCGGAATTTGCTCCCCTTAATTTTTTTTTTTTTTTCTTATTAACTCACGTTTCATTTTTCATTCCAACCGGTTAAATCCCTCTGATTTGATCACTGTGTCTTTGGTGATCATAAATAGGGTTAAATTGCTTCCGGTAACTATTTTAGCTGATGGAGAGTTGAGTTTCCTTGACATGGTCAATGTCTTTCCTGTGGATGAGGATGAGATTAGATACTTTCTGTTGATTGGTTTAGGCGATGGATGTCACCAACCACAGTTGAAGCTTTAAAAGCTGAAAGCTGATGACTATGACTTGTTTGGTTTGTCACGTTTCATTTTTCGTTACAACCGGTTAAACTACTCTGATTTAATCACTGTCTTAGGTGTTTATGAATAAGGTTAAATGGTTTCCGGTAACCGGTAACTATTTTAAGTGATGGATGGTTGATTAGATACTTTCCGTTAACAGGCTTATATGATGGATGTCATCCGTTTTCAGCCATGTCGAAGGAAGGCCTGCTGATGTCCCAAATAAGTCGATGTCATGACCAAAATAAGGTTTGACATGAAATGTGTCATTCACAGTTGAAGCATTAGGAGTTGAAAGCTGATGGCTAAGTCTTGTTTGATTCTAAAGAGAATTGCGATCAGGAATGGCAGTCTTTTTATTGTCTCTAGTTGATTGTCAATCGTTTTGTTCTGCACACCACAAATGTTGGACTGTGATAGTAGATGACATAAGGTAAGGAACCTTAATACTTGAGTGAACCTGATAGCGTCTTTAAAATCGACGTTATTTTTAATGTTCACTTCATCGTTTCCGGTGTTCACATCAGCGTGTTGTTGCTGTTTGTCATTGATTGTGTCCTGTGCAAGGCAATTGTTGGGCTTTGATATGAGATGATTCATGGTAAGGAGCTTTCCCCGCTAAGTGTCTTCACTGTCCATATTAACTTTGATTGGTTTCCAGTCAGTCTAAAGAGGTGATTTTACGCTTTCTACTGAAATATTTTGCCTTTCATTTTGGTTATCATTTACCTTTACATTAACGTGATTTCCTTTTTTGTATCTATCTCTGACCGATTTGGTATTCTTTCTAATACTGTCTGTAAGAAATGAAACCTTTGTTTTCTTTACTGCAGGAAGTGAACTGTTTGGTACTGCTTTTCCCTCTGATTCTACAGTCGAATGAATACTTTCCATCACAGCCCTTTTCGTTCTTAGCATTGCACGGGATAGATTTTGATCAACTGCTTTTCTCTTCAATACTTTCTGTCCTTCGTTTGGCTCCTAGTCTTCTGTTAGCTCTAGACACTCCATTGTAGATGCTTCTTCCTTCCCGGTTTGTTGCCTCTTTCCTAGACATTTTACCATGCTTTCCTTAGATGACTGTAAACAGAAGCAACTCTTTCTGTTTGAACCATCCTTAACTGTTGAAACGTGGCCCTATGAGTCTTGAGACTGAAATCTTTCAGTTTTCTGACGACTGATACAGTTAGCTACCATGGAAGCGCCTAAACCTTTCAAA
>NC_134793.1:22639099-22641599 GCF_046742065.1 Oratosquilla oratoria | reverse complement strand
CCGTCTCTTCTGCCCGCACCTCAATCACTGTTGTATCGTCATATAATGACACAGAGTTGCCAGCTGATTATCACAGGACATATAAGTCTGACAATACTTATGAAAACAATTGTCCGTTCTTGAGGAAGAGATAAAGTGATTTATTAAGGTGATTTTTGGAAGTTGTCCGTAGTGTGAGAGATACGCGTAGGGCTCAGGGGGACATTACCGAACTTTAATCTTGTAGGATAAAGTATCAGTTGGGCCTCAAGCTGATAACTGTTATCTTCCAAGGCTCTTGTGTCCATTTGGGTTGTTGGTGAGATAACGATGTGACTCGTAACAATCGATATGTTTTCTCGAAACCCACTTTCTGGGAGAGTGATATTTTCCGCGTCCGAAACGTTCGTGTAAATCAAACGTTCTTCAATGACTCGTACACTCTTGTCCATGGATTCTTTGTATTTTCTTGTGAATTTATGAACAAGAGTCTTATAAAAAAAAAAAAAAAAAAATGCACTCCCGATGCAACCCTGCTGTAGATGTACTGTGCCTTACTGCACTGCTCCTGAACCCGGGCGGTGGGCGGGAGCCAGGGATGACCCTTCATCCACGAGGAGCTAAGATGAGAGAGTGCATAGTTTTGGGTGGCTACTTCCCTTATTAGGGGGAAAAAATCCTTGATAGATAGATAGATAGATAGATAGATAGATAGACAGATATATATATATATATATATATATATATATATATATATATATAAATATATATATATATATAGATATATAGATAGACAGATAGATAGATAGATAGATAGATAGATAGATTCCTAACACATCGAATTGATCTGAAATTTAAGCACTGTAATAGTTAAGTGGGGAGTGTGTGTGTGTGTGTGTGTGTGTGTGTGTGTGTGTGTGTGTGTGTGTGTGTGTGTGTGTGTGTGTGTGTGTGTGTGTGTGTGTGTGTGTGTGTGTGTGTGTGTGTGTGTGTGTGTCGGGGTAATTATACCTCGTGTATTCGAATACTCCCCAAATCCGAACACGTTGTGGCCTAACTGGTTCGGATATGGGAGTGATTACCGTAGTTTTCTTTTATCAAGCATCAAAATTAGTCAAAAGCTGAACGAAAACAAGAGGCGGATCGAATCCCGCAAAAAAGTCAACGCGTAACATCAGTAAGTGTATACAATCTTAAATCCCGTAGCCTTAGCAATGGATATCACGCTTAGCCACCCCGCAGAGCGGATAATAGCTGAAACGTTAAAGGAATACATGTTTGTTTATTATGTTCATATGTGGAGAGGCTTTCGTGTAGGTTGGGAGGATCGTTGCGTGGTAAAGATTCCCTTTCCGGACTGATATCTCTTCGCGCTTTTGATGAAATATGATTTCTTTGCGCTTTTGATGAAATATGATCTCTTCGCGCTTTTGATGAAGTATGATCTCTTCGCGCTTTTGATGAAATATGATCTCTTCGCGCTTTTGATGAAGTATGATCTCTTCGCGCTTTTGATGAAATATGATTTCTTCGCACTTTTGATAATATATTATCTCTTCGCGCTTTTGATGAAGTATGATCTCTTCGCGCTTTTGATGAAATATTATCTCTTCGCGCTTTTGATGAAATATTATTTCTTCGCGCTTTTGATGGAAAATGATCTCTTCGCGCTTTTGATGAAGTATGATCTCTTCACGCTTTTGATGAAATATGATCTCTTCGCGCTTTTGATGAAATATTATCTCTTCGCGCTATTGATGAAATATGATCTCTTCGCGCTATTTATTAAATATGATCTCTTCGCGCTTTTGATAAAAAATGATCTCTTCGCGCTTTTGATGAAATATGATCTCTTCGCGCTTTTGATGAAATATGAACTCTTTGCCCTTTTGATAAAAATGATCTCTTCGCGCTTTTGATAAAAATGATCTCCGTGCTTTTGATGAAGTATGATCTCTTCGCGCTTTTGATGAAATATGATCTCTTCGCGCTTTTGATGAAATATGGTTTCTTCGCTTCTGATGAAATATGAACTCTTCGCGCTTTTGATGAAATATAATCTCTTGGCACTTTTGATGAAATATGATTTCTTTGCGCTGTTGATGAAATATGATCTCTTCGCGCTTATGATGAAATATAATCTCTTCTTGCTTTTGATGAAATGAGAAATGTTCGCGCTTATGATGAAATAAGAACTCTTCGCGCTTTTGATGAAATATGATAACCACTTAACCCGGAACTGGATTCAGTGTATAATAGAATAATCCTCTTACCCTCAGGTATGCAAACCCGTTTAAGGTGTCCATTGCCACTCTGGGCGCCTACCTCGACACCTCAACTCTTGGTTTTGAAATGGCTTGTCACGATTTGCTTTCATCCTTCAGATTTCTTTGTGAGTCTTTCTTTCCTTTTTTTTTTTTTTTTTTTTTAGGGTGAGATGGAAGCTCCAGTTTGACCTGAATAAATTTCTTATCTCAAAAGAATTCAGGGCTGGGTCTATTCTGTTTTATTCGATTCTATA
>NC_134793.1:22609099-22614099 GCF_046742065.1 Oratosquilla oratoria | reverse complement strand
ACCGCCTCCGATAGCACGGGTAGCTTAGGACGACAACCCCAGAATCCTTTGGCGGACAATCCCGGAACCTCTCTTTACGTTCGCGGACGCATTCCCCCTCGCGTCTCCTTTCCCCGATGCCCTTTCACGTCCTGTCACTTATCTTCTGGGTTTAGCGCGAGGTCTTGAAGAGTCTGGGGGTCTCAGAGGGTCCATAAAAGCCTCACTCAGCTCTCCCTTGAGGGTCTTCGGGAACCTCGAAGCACCAGGACGTTCCTGATGAAGCTTCTCGCTTCTGCAACCATGTCAGGGATGTGGACCTTCTTCAAAGGAACGCGTCAGTTTTATACGGTTCTTAGGAACGTTTATTTGATTTACGTGAGAAGCTTAACGCTCTTCTCTACCGACCGGGGTGCCACGGAATTGACTGCGCTAGAAGGGAATAAGAGGTGAAAGTATCACCCTGAACGGAAGTTCGTTATCGTAGGCTAAAGTCTTTATTAGACCATGGTGGTGCCAAGGAGGTTAATAAAATCACCTGGCGACAATCAAGGTAAAAGTAAAGTATCAAACGGTAAGGAGGTGGTTGAAGGTATACTGTGACGTGTTTGTGTCTGAAATTTTATGTCGGGAAATCAGATTCTGTACATTTATTTTTTCTTCGTTCATGTTCCTTCTTTGCTACTAGGTTTCCCTTTGTTTTCGTCCTCACTCACACACGCACACACACACACACACACACACACACACACACACACACACACACACACACACACACACACACACACACACACACACACACACACACACACACACACACACACACACACACACACACACACACACACACACCACACACACACACACACACACACACACACACACACACACACACACACACACACACACACAACACACACACACTCACACACACACACACACACACACACACACACACACACACACACACACACACACACACACACACACACATACACACACACAACACACACACACACACACACACACACACACACACACACACACACACACACACACACACACACAACACACACACACACACACACACACACACACACACACACACACACACACACACACACACACACACACACACACACACACACACACACGCACACACACACACACACACACACACACACACACACACACACACACACACACACACACACACACACACACACACACACACACACACTCACACACACACACACACACACATATACACACGCACAGGCACACACTCGGTGGCGTGGTTGGTAGAGTCCCAGACTGTCAGTACGGCGGTGCTGGCGGTATCTGGTTCGAATCCTGCCCAGGGCTGAAATTATTTTGGTACCGCTGCGCTTCGGGTCGTTACTCTGACTCTCGTGGGCGGGGAGTTGGGTGTGTGTGTGGGTGTAAGGTCATAGAAATACCCATAAACCGGTCATACAAGCTCTGAGCTCTCTTCCGGGAGGGAAATAGCTGTCGATCACGAGTCCAACACGTGATCCAAAGACCAAGGTGAATCACACACACACACACACACACACACACACACACACACACACACACACACACACACACACACACACACACACACACACACACACACACACACACACACACACACACACACACACACACACACACACACACACACACACACACACACACACACACACACACACACACACACACACACACACACACACACACACACACACACACACACACACACACACACACACACACACACACACACACACACACACACACACACACACACACACACACACACGGGAACGCACATGTACGTGATTATCTTTGTGTATCTATTTGTGAATATGAACGTCTGTATTCATGTATTTTACTCTCATTATATGCTGTTGTTCAGGCCGAGCGTATGCACATGCTGGACGCTGTGGGGCATATATGGGTGTCTCTTATAGAGTAGGCATATACGACTTTGATATACAACAAGCTGTCTTCCCCCATCGTCCTCTCCATCGAAGGTTGTCTCTTGTGGAGGGAATTCGCTGAATAGGATCAACATCAGGGCAATGTGGTAAAAGTTCAAGTAACAGGAGCTGACCTTCACCGATTATGCTAACTGGGCTAGACTGAATCTCAGTACAGTCTCTGGTTTGGTAAACATTCAAGCGGTTCTCCATGATTCCCCGAAGACACTTGGTACAACAGACATCGAGACTCCTCTTCAATTCCGCATTCAGTGTCCATGTCTACGCCCACAGAACACATGGCAAGTTGATCAAAGTTTTCGAAAGTTGTCTGGAATGGGAAGGGTGACTGCATGGGAGCTCGCTCGTAGAGACTGCTGGGGTTTGGAATGAAGCAACGCGACCCTTGGCCTATGCTCCCAGAGGGCGCGTTGGTCGAGGTCAGAAGCGATGTCTATCTTCACTCCGTCTTTTCCTTCGCGAAGATGTTGGTTGGGCGAGCGTCTCATGGCCTCTGCTGGAAGAGAGTGATTTACTGCGGCATTCGTCGCTGTGTCATCTGCTTGGTTATCTCCTACTACTTATACTCCTCCTCCTCCTCCTCCTCCTCCTCCTCCTCCTCCTCCTCCTCCTCCTCCTCTTCCTCCTCCTCCTACTCCTCTTTCTCCTCCTCTTCTTCCTCCTCCTCCTCCTCCTCTTTCTCCTCCTCCTCTTCCTCCTCCTTCTCCTCCTCCTCCTCCTCTTACTTTTTCTTTTTCTTCTTCATCTCCTCCGCCTCATTAGTCTCTTCCTCCTACTTCTTCTTATATTCGCTCTTTCTCTCCTCTTCTTTCCCCTCATCTTCTTCCTCCTATTTTTCTCCCTCTTTCTCTTTCTCTTTCTCCTCCTCTTCGCCCACCTATCTCCTCCTCCTCCTTTTCCTACTTCTCTTCCTCCTTTTCTTGCTCCTCCTGTTTCTCCCCCTCCTCTTCGTCTACCTATCTCCTCCTCCTCCTGCTAATCCTCCTCCTTTTCCTGCTCCTCTTCTTCCTTTTATTGCTCCTCCTGCTTCTCCTCCTCCTCTTCGTCTACCTATCTCCTCCTCCTCCTGCTCTTCCTCCTCCTCTTCGTCTACCTATCTCCTCCTCCTCATGCTCATTCTCCTCCTTTTCCTGCTCCTCTTCTTCATTTTCTTGTTCCTTCTCCTCCTCCTCCTCTTCGTCTACCTATCTCCTCCTCCTGCTCTTCCTCCTCCTCTTCATCTACCTACCTCCTCCTATTCCTGCTCCTCCTCCTCCTTCTCCTGGTCCTCTTCCTCCATTTCTTGTTCCTTCTCCTCCTCCTCCTTCTCCTCTCTTTACTCCATCAATTTGTACCCGTTTCTTCTTTATCTTCCTTATCCTCCATTTCCTTTTACTCCTTTTTTCCACTTTCACTTCTTGCCACTTTCAAGTCTGCTCCTCTTCTTGAATGTCAGTCAGGCTTTGCTGAAGATAAACTGGTCACTGGATAATATATGATAAACATGAACAGTTTTGGTTGAACAGGTTTTCGAATATTGCTGTAAGGCGAAACCGATGTACGCAGCTTATTTAATCAATATTAAGTTTCATTCTTCCTATGACGTGCTGTGATGATGTATAAAATATACAGCTATATTTTCTGAGGCTACGGTCACTGTGTCCTATCTTCAGCAACACGTGGCTGTCTACAAACGAATAAAATCAACTGGCGACAGACGGACAAAAATATGTTAAGTGTGTCACTGTGGCGAAAGGGTGAGTTGAGATAACCTTAATTATTTCAGTAACACTGACAAGTGGTTCTTATTTACGTTTTGTCGAGCGAGATAAAAAAAAGCTTACAGATTCAAGTCATGAGACAGCGTAACCGTTTCATCTGCTCACTCGTTTCCATTGGCTCTGTCCTCATGTTACCCTCGCTTTGTGTGCTTTTAACCTTGTTTAATCCTGTTTACGTCTTGAAGCTCGATCAACATGAAAAGTGCTTCCTGTGCGGATTCCAACCCACGGGCCAGCGTAACCGTTTCATTTGCTTTCATGTTTACGTTGACTTTGCCCCGTGAATAACCTCGCTTATGTAGCTCGCTTATGTTTGTATGCTTTTTCTTTCTTCTAAACTACGACTACGTTAAATCTGTATAATTTTAATCTTGTTTGATCTTTTCCTTCCTCCTAGTCTACGACCACGTTATGTTTGTATAGTTTTAATCTAGTTTCATCGTTTTCTTCTTCCGAATCTACGACCACGTTATGTTTATATACTTTTAATCTAGTTTCATCTTTTTCTTCTTCCTAATCTACGACCACGTTATGTTTGTATACTTTCAATCTAGTTTCATATTTTTCTTCTTCCGAATCTACGACCACGTTATGTTTGTATACTTCTAATCTAGTTTCATCTTTCTCTTCTTCCTAATCTACGACCACGTTATGTTTATATACTTTTAATCTTGTTTCATCTTTTTCTTCTTCTTAAGCTGCGACTACGAATCTGTGTCCTTTGCGTTGAACAAGTTTTGAACATTGTTATGAACGTCGAGGTCGTCTTGATCATGATCTTTTTTAGAAGAATAAAGGGCTTTGGCTTTCTCTCGACTGGAAACAATCATTTGTTTTCAGCCAGAATAAACACATGAGACGTGGACGCCAAAGGACAAGCTGATGAAGAGCTCTTATCAGTTCCACTTCTCATAACCAAATACCTATCTAATGACCCCTTTCCTGTAGGTCGTAAGTTGGATGATGACGTAGGTTGTAAGCTACGACCCACATTACGCCCCGGTCTTCCTCGCCTGGAGCAAGTGACACACACATCACGTCACACAGGAAATACCCGTGTGATGTTACCTTATATGGCAGTCAGATAACCCCATGATTAAGCACAAATCACCGACGTGGCATCTAATTGACCACCTGGAGCAATTTCGAGGGAACAGAACTTCATAACCGTAGAGGGCTATCTCATGTATAAACTGTATTATCATGTAATATGGTCCTTCCCAAGAGCAAGGGGAGGGATGTGACCATCATTTCG
>NC_134793.1:22604099-22606599 GCF_046742065.1 Oratosquilla oratoria | reverse complement strand
CTCTCTCTCTCTCTCTCTCTCTCTCTCTCTCTCTCTCTCTCTCTCTCTCTCTCTCTCTCTCTCGTTCTTTATCTTTTCCTAAGATTTCAACTGTGGGTATGACTTGTATTTTGAATTTTAGAGGGAGACTATCACTATTCTTAGGTAACTAGTACCATCGAAACTTGTTTTATATATTTTACAACACTTTTATCTTTCTCTCACATTCCATCTCTTATATCTTTAATTTCTCTTTTTTACTCTCTCTCTCCTTATTCCTCTTTTATTCTTTGTCCTGAAATGTCAACTGCAATAAATCTTGTGTTCTGAATTTCAGAATGAGACTAATTATTTTTAGGTAATTAATACCATTCTATCTTGTTCTATATCTTTTACAATTTTTTCGAATTTCTCTCATATTCCCTCTCTCATTTCTCTCTTTTCTCTTTTTTCCCCTCTCTCTCTTTATCCTTTTCTTAATTCATTGTCCTGAAAAGTAAATTACAGGTACAAGTCATGTGTTTGCATTCCCCAGTGCGAATATGTTTGTTTATGTAATATAGTGTCATCATCAGATACCGAGGGTATTTGCGAGGTAATTACTGGTTAGGTAATACTTGGATGTTGAATTAGTTTAATCACAGGTCTTATTCGTATATGTAACAATTACACGCTTGTATATCACGACCGCGAGAAACTCACAATACCTTCAGGCACGGCATGTTGTTTCATTTTCGTCATTTCTTATGACCACGATCAAAGTCGTTGATGTAATGAGAAAACATACATATACATATGGTCTAATGCAGTAAACTCTCATTGGGTAAGTTACTCTTGACAGTATGTTTTTTTGTAAGTTCGTGGATTTAGTGGAAGTGTGTGACTGGATAAATGTGATTGCATTCCTTTGCGTCTAACTTCTAGCGAGATCCGGCGAGCAAATAGCCACGATTATGAAGAACATTTGCAGTCCGCCTGAGTGTTCAGGTTCGATTCCTAGCCCCAGCACGAAGTGTTTTGTCGCTACAAACAATCTAGGTGAAGGATGAAGACCCATGGCTTCTGCAATAGGAGTTCTTGTATACATGTACCATCACTGCGGTGGGGAGATTGGTTCTACACTTGCGGATTACAATGTGGAAAAGATTACATTTTGAGAGGAAAAACAAGAGGTTACACACACAAACATAGACACATCAAAACACATACACACACACACACACACACACACACACACACACACACACACACACACACACACACACACACACACACACACACACACACACACACACACACACACACACACACACACACACACACACACACACACACGGCTCGGTGGCGGATTGGTAAAGCACTGGCCTCACAAGCCAGAGAACCGGGGTTCGATTCCCCGGCCGGGCGGAGATAAGTTGGGTTTGTCTCCTTTCACGTGTAACCCCTGTTCACCTAGCAGTGAGTAAGTGAGTAGGTACGGGACGTTAGTCAAGGAGTTGTGACCTTGCTGTCCCGGTGTGTGGTGTGTGAGTGGTCTCAGACCTACCCAGAGATCGGCAAATAATGAGCTCTGAGCTCACTGCCGTAGGGTGGTGTCTGGCTGTCTCGACAGAGACTGCAGCAGATCCGAGGTGAATACACACACACACAACATAAAGACTATATATTTCGAAAATGAAGCAATCATGAGAGGAAGAACGGAAAAGAACTAAGGTGTTGTTGGTATTAGGAAATTTGTCACCTGAGAACACATAAAGAAAAGACTACACGAGAAACACTTGAAATATTGACCGACATAATAGTGACATTTCACTACATGGACAAGGTGGAGAAGAAATCGTCAATCGTCTTAGATTGGGGTGTACTTCGGCGCGCGCGTGCACACACACACACACACACACACACACACACACACACACACACACACACACACACACACACACACACACACACACACACACACACACACACACACACACACACACACACACACACACACACACACACACACACACACACACACACACACACACACACACACACACACACACACACACACACACACACACACACACACACACACACACACACACACACACACACACACACACACACACACACACACACACACACACACACACACACATATGAATGGTGTTGGTGTTAATGTTATTAATGTTGATGATATATAAGTATAGGGATGGTGATTGTGGACATGTTGATGGTACTGATGGTGATAGGGGTTATAATATGCATGGTGATTGTTTTTATGGGAAGTGCTGGTGTAATTGCTGGTGTTGGTGATAGTATCAAAAATGGTTTCGTGGTGATAGAGTGGAGGGAGGGATAGTGGTGATAGATATTGTGTTAGATTCGTCGATGATTTGATGTTGGTGAAGAGCGTCGATGTGAAATCGATCTCATCTTCAGTAACTTCGTGGAAGGATGTAAGAGTGGTTGAGATCGACGAGACGATGACAGCTTTGCTGATGGAGACATGGATATCTAGGAGAATTCTGTG
>NC_134793.1:22581599-22584099 GCF_046742065.1 Oratosquilla oratoria | reverse complement strand
TACGACAGCATTCTGACAATTGTTCAACTTTTTCTTAATGTTTTCTATTTGTCTTATCAACTTTTTTCCAGTTGTAGGGTGAGCTGATACAAGTTCTCCATAGTTCTCCATTTAAAATATTCTCGAGCTTTCGTCTTCAAAGAGACATCATCAGGATTGACAAAATTTCTGCAATAATGAATACAAATGTTGGTACATATATGTACCAACATTTGTATTCATTATTGCAGAAATTTTGTCAATCCTGATGATGTCTCTTTGAAGACGAAAGCTCGAGAATATTTTAAATGGAGAACTATGGAGAACTTGTATCAGCTCACCCTACAACTGGAAAAAAGTTTATAAGACAAATAGAAATATTTATATATGTATATATATATATGTTTATATATATATATATATATTTATATATGTATATATATGTCTATATATATGTATATTTATATATATATATATATATATATATGTGTGTGTGTGTGTGTGTGTGTGTGTGTGTGTGTGTGTGTGTGTGTGTGTGTGTGTGTGTGTGTGTGTGTGTGTGTGTGTGTGTGTGTGTGTGTGTGTGTGTGTATGTGTGTGTATGTGTGTGTGTATGTGTGTGTGTGTGTGTGTGTGTGTGTGTGTGTGTGTGTGTGTGTGTGTGTGTGTGTGTGTTTTATATAGCATATGTATATTAGGGAGGAAAGGGTGGTGGATGGGAGTGGAATGGGTGTGGCTGAAATGGGTGGGGATGGCTATATGCATTTTGACTTTGGTTACCTCCCTGGTAAAGGGAAAAAGCCCTTGGCATATAGATAGATGAATAGATATAATATATACATATATGTATATAAAATGTATATCTATATATATATATATATATATATATATATATATATATATATACATATATAAACTTGAAGTGAATCGTTAGTAACAGCAAAAATAATATGAAAAATATCCGATAGTCGTCCCGGGAATCGAACCGGGGTTTGGCATCAAACGACACCCCGGTTCGATACCTGGGGCAACTGTCGGAAATTGTTTATATATATATATATATATATATATATATATATATATATATATATAATATATATATATATATATATATATATATATGTATATATATATTGTGTGTGTATAGTATATGTCAAGATGATTTTGTTAAAATCTGTAAATGTGGTGAGAGTAGTGGCACTGTAATGGAGGAGTTAATTTAGTGTAGACTCTCTCTCTCTCTCTCTCTCTCTCTCTCTCTCTCTCTCTCTCTCTCTCTCTCTCTCTCTCTCTCTCTCTCTCTCTCTCTCTCTCTGTCTTTCTTTCTGTTTACAATGACATATCCTACATTTTATTTTCTCGAGACTTCTGTAGGGTAGAGAGTATCCCCTCAGCTACAAAGAATCGCCTGTTCTTAGCCAGAGTAAATTCCATAAAGACGTCTTCGTTTGAATGGAATAAAAGAAAGATCCTAAAAAATTTCAAAGTCTCACCTACATGGTCCTTTCGACTAAATAAAATCGCCTGATGCCGGACAGAAAAAAGTCTTTGAATGCATTTAATCTGGTACAGAGAGAGAATACAAATGATGTCTTTAGCAGACCTTAGAGATTTAATTATGGTTAATGAAAACAATTATATTCACTTTATAATTGGATACTGGACAAATGTATTTAATTTATTCTTCAGTCACCTCCTCTTCGGAGTTCACGTCATTCCTGCAAACTTCTCTATTTCGTCTCTCTATCTTCTGACGGGTCTTCATTTTCCACGCTTACAATCACGCAGTGTCCAGTCAGGAACATCCATCCTCCTGGCGCTTCCTGGTCAGCTTTGACGTCCTGACGTCATTCTCCGGAAGTGTTGCTTTGACCTTGACCTCAATGCTGACCTTGACCTGAGATCTGAGGTCACTGACCTTGACCTCAATGTTGACCTTGACCCCATATCTAAGGTCACTGACCCAGACCTTATTGTTTACCTTGACCTGAGATCTGAGGTCCCTGACCTTGACCTGAGATCTGAGGCCCCTGCCCTAGACCTGAGATCTGAGGTCCCTGACCTTGACCTGAGATCTGAGGTCCCTGACCTTGACCTGAGATCTGAGGTCCCTGACCTTGACCTGAGATCTGAGGTCCCTGACCTTGACCTGAGATCTGAGGTCCCTGACCTTGACCTGAGATCTGAGGTCCCTGACCTTGACCTGAGATCTGAGGTCCCTGACCTTGACCTGAGATCTGAGGTCCCTGACCTTGACCTGAGATCTGAGGTCCCTGACCTTGACCTGAGATCTGAGGTCCCTGACCTTGACCTAAGATCTGAGGTCCCTGACCTTGACCTGAGATCTGAGGTCCCTGACCTTGACCTGAGATCTGAGGCCCCTGCCCTAGACCTCAATGCTGACCTTGACCTCAGGTCTGAGGTCACACTTGACCCTCGAAATGTGTAAAGCGCGAAGTGTTCCTCGGGGTTTACCATCGACTCGACCCTCCAGGTCGCGCCTCCAGTTTAGGAGAGCCAA
>NC_134793.1:22561599-22574099 GCF_046742065.1 Oratosquilla oratoria | reverse complement strand
AAGTCAGAGGCAAATGGCCTGGGTGAACGTGTACTTGCTCGCTTTCCTTTTCTAGTTCAAGTAACTTGCACACTTGACTTGCCTCCCAACTTGCCACGTGTAAACGAGGCTTCAGTCTTGGATGGCAATTGGTTGATAGCCTTGCTTCCTTATATATAATTATATGTATATTATACGAATTATAATTATAATTATTAATTATATTATTATAATTATACGAATTATAATTCGTATAAGGCTCCAATCCCTTAGGGAAGATGAAAGAGATGAAAATGGAAATGAGAGTGAAAATGAAAATGAAAATGAAAATTTAAGTAAAAATAAAGATTAAACCGATAGAATGAAAGGGAGGATAATAACAAAAATAGATAAATGATTGAATAAAAAATAGATAAATAAATTAATGAATAAACAATAGAAATATTACTAAACAAATAAATAAAGATAAATAAATCTATTAATGAATAAATAGGTAAGTACATGGATAAATAAACATAAAATTTTAGATAAACAAACAATTAATGAAATAGATTAATTGATCAAAGAATAGGCAAATGACTAAATAAACAGATAAAATTATACAATACTTGTGGTGAGTTATTATCTCCAGCTGTTTGCGTAGCATTTTTTTTTTTTTTTTTTTTTTTTTTTTTTTTTTACCAAATCCTGAAGGTCTTGACCATTGGCATGGACAAGTAAGTGGGTACTGATAAAAAAGAATTAGACTCATCTCTTTCTATTTCATCTTATGTGTTATTTACATATTCTTGCACTTATTTGTGTATTTCCTTATTCCATTATTATTCACCCCTCCATTTATTTATCTATTTTTTATTTATTCTTATTTATCTGTTTCTTTATTTATCTATTTATTCATTCGTTTATTCTTTTATATGTTTATTTATTTATCTATTTATTCATTTATTTATTTATTTATTTATTTGTATATCTATTTATTCATCTATTTATTCATTTATCATTTATTTATTTATCTATTTATATCTCAAATATTTACTAATTAATTCATTTATCTATTCACTTATTTATTGTTTATTTATCTATTCACCCATTTAGTTATCTATTTATTTGCCTATTAGTTTTTTGTTACTCTTCCTATTTGGAAACTCACACATTTATATCAAGATTGCTCTGGGTATGATAAACCCAAACACATAATCAGCAAAACCAAATCAAACTACTCTTATAAAAAAAAAAAAAAAAAAAAAAAACGGTAAGCCACCAGTTAAGGCCGTCGAAAAGACACACACAAAAAAAA
This sequence comes from Oratosquilla oratoria, assembly GCF_046742065.1. Classification (NCBI taxonomy): domain Eukaryota; kingdom Metazoa; phylum Arthropoda; class Malacostraca; order Stomatopoda; family Squillidae; genus Oratosquilla; species Oratosquilla oratoria. The sequence continues at coordinate 22,572,823 of NC_134793.1, read as the reverse complement.
AAAAAAAAAAAACTTCTTTTACGGTAAGCCACCAGTTCTCAGGACGTCGAAACAGACTCCCATTTTCTTAAGGACCCGAGATGAGGAAGATTTTAAGGAGCGAAATGAGGATCATTTCTATGCAAGACAAGCGGCAAGAATCTCGCGGCCATTGTGCGGCCTGGATGGCCAAGTGGTGTTTTGCGGGGTATTACAGGGGAGGGGACGGGAAACGTACTCTATCGAACAGCTGGGGTATTAGAGTCTAGGGAGTGGCGATGCTAGGGGTATTAGGGTCTAAGGAGTAGATATTCTGGGGTATTTGATTCTTGGAAGTAGATATTTTGGGGTATTAGGGTCTAAGGAGAAGATATTCTGGGGTATTAGATCCTTGGGAGTAGATATTCTGGGGTATTAGATCCTTGGGAGTAGATGTTCTTGGGTATTAGATACTTGAGAGTAGATATTCTGGAGTATGAAACCCTTGGGAGTAGACATTCTGGGGTATTAGACTCTATGGAGTAGAGATGCTGGGGGTATTAGTCTCTAGAGGGCGGAAATGGTGGGGCATTGATATTCAAAGTAGAGATGCTGGAGTATTAGGTTGATGAGAGTGGAGATGCTGGGGTATTAGTTTTCATAGAGTGGGAATATTGGGGTATTGTGATTCAAAATGGAGATGTTGGGGTATTGGAGTACAGATATTGGAGATGTTGGGGTATTAGTTTTCAAAGAGGGTATTGGGGTATTGAGATTCAAAATGGAATTGCTGTGGTATTGGAATCCAGAGAGTGGAGGTGCTGGGGTATTAGTTTCCATAGAGTTGGAGTATTGGGGGTATTGGAATCCAGAGAGAGAAAATGCTATGGGTATTAGTTTACATAGAGTATGGGTATTGGGGTATTAGTGTCCATATAGTATGTGTATTGGGGATATTGAAATTCAATGTGAAGATGCTGTGGTATTGGAGTATAGAAAGTGAAGATCCTGGGGTATTAGTTTCCATAGAGTATGGGTATTGGAGTATTGAAATTCAAAGTGGAGATGCTGGGGTATTGGAGTTCAGTATTAGAACCACGAGAAACGAAGTATATTTGTTGTTTTATCTTAATGATAAATTTGAAGGAGATTTGGAATAGGATCAGGGGTATTTGGTGTGGACAACAGAAGAAGAAGAAAGATAATAGATAGATAGATAGATAGATAGATAGATAGATAGATAGATAGATAGATAGATAGATAGATAGATAGATAGATAGATAGATAGATAGATAGATAGATAGATAGATAGATAGATAGATAGATAGATAGAAAGAAAGATAATAGATAGATAGATAGATAGATAGATAGATAGATAGATAGATAGATAGATAGATAGATAGATAGATAGATAGATAAACAGATAGATAGGCAGGTAGATGGTTAATGTTTTGGAAGTGCATACATATATTTTTTTCAACCTTTAGATTTCTTTAATTATTGGAGGATTTGGCAACATCGCACTAATGTTGACGTGAATTAAAGTAATTTACATTTCGGTTAGTTTTATTTACAGTATGTAAATAATCCTCAAGATCATAAATCACCCTACCAATACTAACGAAGGTTTTGTAAAAAAGAAGAAATTATTTTATGTAAAGATTATAAACGTCATTCTTTATTTTAATAGATAAGTGAATAATAAAAAAAAAATGCATTTTCCATATACTCTATCATGTACATTTGCTAATTTAATTCTTATTAGTCGTATGGTCATTATTAAGTTTGTCTTCTATATATTCGTTTATTTGTTAATGTTTTGCTGATTCCAGTTATTTTGGAGTTTAAGTAATTTAGGAATAAGCCTGAAATGGAGATGCGTTGAAGTGAATTTGTTGCATCGACTTTTTTGGCGGGAAAATGTGTGAGTCGTTTTCAAAAAGGAATTTCTAGTGTTTGCCAAGATGGCGTTTCGTTTGAGAATTTCTACGAAATTTCTACACTTTCTGATTCCACCTAAACCTTTTTTATTTCTTTGATTTTTTTTTTGTTTGTCATCCTCTTCTAACAAACACAAGAATTGTTTTTTCTTTTTCCTTGATGATTATTATTTTCTTTTTACCTCTTTGTTTGGATTTGATGATTATTTTGTTTATATGTGTCTTATTTTTTTTTTTCGTGGGACCCAGCTATTCTTTACAAATATTTCAAAAATTCGTGCTGTTAAATTTCAATGTTTGGGTTTTCTCCTACACACACACACACACACACACACACACACACACACACACACACACACACACACACACACACACACACACACACACACACACACACACACACACACACACACACACACACACACACACACACACACACATACACACACACACACACACACACACACACACACACACACACACACACACACACACACACACACACACACACACACACACACACACACACACACACACACACACACACACACACACACACACACACGTGCGCGCGCGCGCATGCATATTATACATTTATCGTAAAACAATTCATCTTTAATATCCCAATGTCGTATGTACACATTTTGGATACAAAGTAGCTCGAGGTCTGGCGGAGGAATACATCATCTGCGTTAAAATTTGTGAAAATTATTTCAGTAGAAATTCTATTATATAGGTTTAAGTTTAAACTACTTTTCACCTTATGTATACTATATTTTGATTATGCTGGTTATCTCTTTCTTTCTATCTTTTAGTGGATTTATGTAGGTTACAGTAATTTATTGCACTAATTTCAAGTGCGTGATGTTTGTTGTTTTGAACTTTGTCGACATTTTCACCTGAAAGTGCGCAGTGCGGCGGGAAGTTGTGTTGTTTGAGTGTCGTGTGTGATTTCTCGATTTTTTTTTTTTACAAATACAGTGCGCCCCTTTTAAATTCAAAGAAAAGAAGATGACATACTTTTCCTACAACTCACTGAGAATATCAGGTAAGTAAATAATTAATGTGATTGTTGTTATTTGTTGAATAATGATGAAAACTTAAATCGAAGCAATTTGTTTGTATCTTGGGTGACCGTTGACACGGCAGTGACGTCATATCGACTGGAACTATGGCGAGGGCGATGTTGCCGTTTCATATTTTATCGTTTTCTTATGCGAAATATAAGGAATATAAAAATGAAACGTGTCTTTGCAAAAGAAGTGTACATATCTGAATTTGTTCATGTTATTTAGAGAATATGACTAGTTTCTAGTATTTCAAGGTTAATATATTATTACACTTTTAAATGTTCTGCTTTGAAAATGTCATCATTATGGTAAACACTTAATGAACTAAGTTTTGGATATACAATGTGTGAATTGATATATTTTATGATTGTGTTATATGCAAGAAATAACAGCCAAATCACGTGAACTATTTTTGACGAATGAATTTAATACTGAATAATATTGGATGGGAATATAGTGGTAGTAAGAAACGATATTTAAGATAAATTTGGGGTCGTCTAAGGCTTCCATTTAGCGAGGGATTTCCCATAACTATAATTAAATAGTTGGACAAAATCTATAATAGCCAGGTATTTGAACCAATACAACTCTTACACAAGTTAATAGTTTGGTGGAAAACGAGAATAATTATGAATCTGTCGTAACTCGAGACAAAGCGATATAAGGACAATTGACTATTTACTCCGAGCACAGGGAGTGGGAGAGAGGTTTTTTTTTTTTTTTTTTTGAGTGAAGTATCACTCCCACGGGAGTGATACTTCACTCCCCCCCCCCAAAAAAAAAGACCCCCCACTCTCTCTCCCACTCCCTGTGTTGAGCACAGGGAGTGGGAGAGAGAGTGGGGGGTCGACTAGTAGAGAACCTCAACTACTATTTCTTTACCCCACTGAGTGTCTGTTTTTTTTTGTGTGTGTAATTCAGTTGACCTTTTCTAGATTAATTTGTCAAAGGTTCAAAGTATTTTACTAAAACAAATCTAAACACACCAACTAGAGCCTCAGTATTTTTCTTCTGCTAACCCCAACTTTAGTGTACAGTCAAACATTTCCTTCATTGCAAAACATTACATTAGATCATAGAATTGAAAAATTACAAAAACACAAAGAAAATGAAAAAATCTTAGTAATGACTTCTAGTTTAGAGTATGGGTAGAGACGAACTTAATGCAAATGATAAAGAATCTCATCTTTATAGTTGTTTACTAGATTGTCAATAATAAACGAAGATTTGCATGCAAAGGTTGGGTCTGTGATGGTCGGCCACAGAAGATGCGACCACTGAGGAGTACCAAACAAGAGATTGTCTTTGATATATGACAGCCATAAGCAAGATATGTTTATTAGAAACGTAATTTGATTAAGAGACGAGTAGTTGTAGTGAATACAAAGCTATGAACAAGTTCCACATGATAATTTTTTGATGATTGATAGAAATGACGAATCCAATGCTGGTTCGTCTGTTATGTTTTCTTGTGACGCGTGGCAACTCTCTTCGGCTGCTAACTGGCTGTGGGGTTAAGGAGGTTAAGTTAAACCCATCAAGGAGCTGGTTAGTCATTGGATGAAATAAGCTTCGTGTTGAGAGGGTTGAATGTACAACTTATGGAGGTTTATTAGATTAAAGTAGATGCCAAAGCTTAACGTTGTAATGTCTGGCAATTGGTTTTGTTTGTGTAGTTTCTGTTGGGTTGTTTGGGTGTTTGAGTGTTTCTTTAATAATCTATTGATGATTATATTATTTGCATCTATGTTTACACTAGTTTGGTTATTTATTTATTCATTCATATATCTATTTATTTATCTATTTATTAATTCATTTATCTATTTTTGCATTTGGCCATACTATGGACCAAAAGATCTTTTGTCGGTAATTGTAATTCGCTACAACATTATCTCTATCATACAATGTTCCTATATGTCTACGAACTTAAAAAATCCCTAAAAAATCCCCAATCCATTTGGTCCACGTAGACTGAAAGGACAACTATCCGAGTGACAGCGTGGTGAGGTAAACACCGAAAATATTCGGAGTTTTATTCACTGGTGCGTCCTCACCAATACTCCTCCTAAATCTCGGTTGTACACGTATCAGATATTCGGTAGGAACAACAAAATATTAATTGAAATATACCACACAATATATACACGCTTATATTACATACAAACACGTCATCTCGGAATCACTGATGTCCATTTAGTAAGTGATCACATCCTAATGAATATTAAAAAGTTTGGTTACAAAAGAATTTACACTAAATGGGTCACTACATGATAAGCGTTGGGATCTAATTTTCAAAGTGAAATAAACGCGTAATGTTTAATTATTTAGAAAGTATTTACTGAACTATGAAACAAGAGATCTTTTCCATTTTACGCCATGCAGAATTTTTAGGTTAGGTACGTTTCCTTGATGGAGTTATCGCCGTTGTCATACCTGAATAGAATCACCAGTGACAGTGATATCAATCAAATGATTCCGACTGTCGTCCCTGGATTCGAACCTGGGCTCGTGAATGCTCAGGTATGACAATGGCGATAAGTCCATTAAGGAAACGTACCATTCATAACCACTAGCTAAGAGCCCTGGTTCACTGTAAAATAATAAGTACGGACGGCAGTTAGCAGTCGACTTAGTTCCTCGGGAAGTAGAGTAACTTCTAGGTTGGTGAATTTTATAGGGTCAGTGGCTCAGTCGGTAGGGCGACGGCAGTGAGAATTCACGAGCCCAGGTTCGAGTCCGGGGACGACAGTCGGAATTATTTGATCGATATCACCGTCACTGATGATTCTATTCACCTACTAAATATGTAAAAATCACACACACACACACACACACACATGACTCGATGGCGCGGTGGTAGCGATCGCGGCCGCCACTACTGCGGTCCGAGTTTGAATCCCACACAGCGCTGAAACAACGCTGTGAGTCGTTACTCCAACTCTCGTGGGTGGGGAGATGTGTGTGAGAGAGAGAGAGAATTACTCAGAGATCGGTCATATACGAACTCTGAACTCTCTTCCGGGAGGGTAGTACCTGTCGATCACGAGTCCAACACGTGATCCAAGATTATGGTGAGTTACACACACACACAAACACAGAGCAATAAGGAATAATCTAAATATTCCTTATTCTTATACCTAATGCAAATTGAGTACTGAACGAGGATCTTGTAGTCTCACAACCCATGTATCTGATCAGAAGATAAATAAAAACCGCTTTGTTAGTCGTACTTTTAATTAATAGGACGGACTTCCCGCAGAGGTAGTTGCATGAAAAGCAGCTCAAAGGAATAGGATCTAATTAGGTAAATTCCTTAGCAACATGTAAATTACTCACCCCCACCCCCACCCCTATTCCTTCCTCCATTATTTTTCTCAGTGGGTTTCGTTGTGAATTAATGTCTGGGTATATCTATATATATATATATATATATATATAGATATATATATCTATATATATATATATATATATATATATATATATATATATATATATATATATATATAATATAAGATCACAATCACAATCGCACACAATCACACACATTTACATGTGCCCCCCCCCACACACAGTGGTAGCGTTCGCAACCGCTAGTACAGTGGTCCGAGGTCGAATCCCGCCCAGGGCTGAAATAATTTCAGTATCGCTGCGCTACTAGCCGTTACTCCAACTCTCGTGGGCTGGAAGTTGAGAGTGTTTGTGCGTGTAAAGTCACAGCATTACCCATATATAAGCTCTGACCTCTCATCCAGGAGGGTAATAGCTGTCGATCATGAGTCCAACACGTGATCCAAAACCATGGTGAATCACACACACACACACACACACACACACACACACACACACACACACACACACACACACACACACACACACACACACACACACACACTTATACTCGCATTCACAATTCTAATCATGTAGTACACATCCTTATGACTGTGTTCATAGGGATAACTCACCCGTGTGTGTGTGTGTGTTTGTGTGTGCGTGTGCGTGTGTGTGCGCGTGTGTGTGCATATGCTCGTGTGTGCACCTTTGTACTGTATGTGAATCTGCGTACATGCGTGTCCGCGTTAACACCCCTTCTCATCCATACAAGGACACGCCTACACGAAGAATACAAGGGAAGATGGGAGGACAAGGGGTAGGAACTATATGCATACAAATAATTTGCTTCTGCATAATTTCCACTCCAGACGGTAGCGAGTGTGGGACTCCCAATGACAGAAACACGGAATGGGTGTTGTTTACCAGTCCGATTATGATAATCGTCGTGAATATGAAGTGATTGATCTCCCTTGTTGAGTATGAGGAATTGGCCCCATTTTCTTGTAGTTGTTTTAACAAAGATGCCAGGAGGAGACTGCCTTGGGTCCAACAAGGTATTTCTCTTCATTCGACAATAAAGATTTTGATAAAATTTAACTTTTTATTATTATTATTATTCATGAAAAAATCTGGCGTGTTGCAGATAGTGCCTTGAGTTGTAGACTGCTACTGTTCGTTTGATAAATGAAAATGGTGTTAGGAAAATCACTTTTGCGTTTAGTTTCTTTGTTTATGAAATAGTCTATGATGCTGTAGATAGTATCGAAAGTTTTGTTGTCTGTTTTATGAAAAATGGAAGTATGTCTCTCTCCATATCTTTAGTTTAATTGTTTATGAATTTATTTGGACTGCTACAAGCTTTGTCGAGAATTATAAAAAAATATTGTTAATGCAGATAAGAAATCCTGGTTTATATTTACAGTTTTACTATTAAATGCTTCAGATTTACAATTGAAACTCTTTTGTAGTCCAGGGTCACTTAAAAAACTAGATGATACTGTCTCATAACAATAGAAAGCAAATATAAAGATTTTGTGAATAGTTATCTCGAAGTATCTTCTACATTAAGACTATCATTCTTTAAGAGCTAAACGAGACAAGGTAAATCACCCGTCACATGATCAGTATTAATGACAGAATATACTAACTTAAAACTACTGTCCTATCTTCATCGTTCTTCAATACTGTTCTTCAGTAACGTTATGCAATAAAGACTATTAAACAATAACACTGGTTGCTTGGAGATCATATAAAGTATTTTTGAAAAGTACTAAATATTCTAAAAATAGCATATCTAGCAACCATGACGTCATTGATAATTAAGAAAAGATATTACTGCATGAGTAGTGGAGGCTAATCAATGTTTATGTATCAAGGCACGAAATCCCAGGACTGGAACGGTGGATGAGATTGGTGCATGTCATTTCGGATTTATCTTTTAAGACTAGGAGGAGCTTGCAGGTAGCAAGTCGCATGAATAATAAGATAATTCTAAGTGTATAGACTGCGTTTTAAGGCGTCTATTGTATGATACAATGCTAAAGATGCTAAGCGATAATATCAAGTTTATTCGTACATAATTACAGTGATAGGTATTGTGTCAGTTTATGATCCTTGATCTTTATAGCACCTTTAACGTGGTGAAACACGTTATTAATTTTATTCTAGATTTGTGTAGCCTAAGAGGAGTATCTTGTGAGCCCACCAGAAGAAAATCGCAGACCGTGTTTTGAATAAGAATAGTAAAGAGAGCCACAAATTTGACGTGGTCGAAAACAGCCCCTCTCAATTTCGTAAACATGGAAGATCAATCAACGTTCTGTCAAGGAGACTTGGTCAAGCGGGTACTTACTCTCGTATCCGTCAAAACCGAATACGTGGCTTCCCTCACATTGTCAATATTTATTAACAATAATGATATTGACAAAACTTCTATTACTTACACCCATGCCCTCTTTTGTACATACAGTATCGACTAAAAGTTTTCTTGATGGCTGTCTTAAATGTCTAGTATCAGCCAGACAAGGTCAATATTAATAAAATTACTCTAATATTGCCAATAGGATCCTTGATCAATATTCTTCTATACTATTCATTAAACCCATCTTCATCTAGTTCACCTCTGTACGACTGCCTATTACTCAAATCTGATCGATGGGGCTGTAGTTCGAACCACCAGGGCGTTGATCTCATACATTTAAACATGCAATATAGGATAAATCTGGGATGGTAGAAGGCGATGCACCTCCCCCTGATGTATCAGGTATCATAATGATTTATTTTGAACAACTGCATTGTATTTTTTTCTTTAAACTTTTCTAACAGTTATCCGATTTATGACTTGTTTTGTTTAACATTTATATGTAAGAGTGTGGTATGTTTTGATTAATATGTTTAGTATCTATAGTTTGTTCGATAGTATAAACATGTGTCAATATGCCGTATTATCAAGTATATTTCTATTAACAGACATATATGCGCTGAATAACCTAGGTCCGATGCTTGGTATTAGAAGAAAAAAAATCATGATTCAATCAATCAGTACCTGATCTGTGAGGAGGCTATGTAGAAAATACCTTTGTTGAAAATTGGGAAATGAAACATTTTTTTACACCATTAGCAAGCCTTTGACTCAGGGCAGTTGTCGGATGCAGGTATGACCCGTCATCCAAGAGGAGCTAAGATGGGAGAGGGTAGTAGAGGGAAGTGGAATGGGTGGGAGAAGGTACGGTCCGCTGACTTGGCAACCTCTCCTTTAAGGGGGAAAAAGATCTTTGTATATAGATAGCGTTGTATTCCTAATACAGTAGGCCAGCCACCATGTATTATGAAACGTTATCGCCTATTAGATGTATTCATACATTTTCCTACAAAGCGTTGTAGCCATGACCCTATAGTAGTGTGAATCACCATGGTCTTGGATCACGTGTTAGACACGTGATCGACACCTATTGCCCTCCCGGATGAGAGCTTAGACTTCATATATGGCTCGATCTATAGGCAATGCCGCGGTTTTATACACGCACGCGCGCGCACACACACACACACACACACACACACACACACACACACACACACACACACACACACACACACACACACACACACACACACACACACACACACACACACACACCTACCTCGTGGCGCAGTAGTTAGAGTTCCCGGCTGCCATTACGGCGATCAGGGTTCGAATCCCGCCCAAGGCTGAAATAATTTCAGTATCGCTGCGCAGCGAGTTGTTACTCCAATTCTCGTTGGCGGGGAGTTGGGTGTATGTGTGCGTATAAGGTCACAGTATTAACCACAGATCGGTCATATATGAGCTCTGAGCTCTCCTCCAGGAGGGAAATAGCTGTCGATCATGAGTCCAACATGTGTATGTGTGAATATGAAAATTATGTGAAAAATACAAGAGCACTTTAGCTATTTTTTTTAAAAGCTAATTCGCATTTTGCCTATTAACTAAATGTCTGAGTTATTCCATTGACATAAAATAAGTCAAGAAAATAAAGCCATTTCGAGAAGAACATTAGAAATGAGATGACAGAACACTGTGTAATTACAGTGAGAGGCTTGTTTACATAGGAAAAATGGCATTGGGCCTATGTCAACACAATAAGCCTGGGGAGACTTCACCTCTAATGACGTGTTTGGCATCATAAAACTATTCGAGAACAGTTTCGTCTTCTGGTTGAGACGAGAAGCGGGACCCAAAACAGTCCGGATTAAACTCGGCCGCAAAATGTGAAGGCTCTTCGCATTTCTTGCTTTTATAGGCTCTCCGAAACGAATGCAAGAAATTGGGTCTAATTGGCAAGGTAGCGGGTCTTGTAATCTCCGTGTTGCCAGTTATCGTGCAATAAACGTGGCGATTGTCATAAGACAAAATTGCAACATTTCTCTTCGGTCGTTTCCTTCGGCAGCAGATAAGTGCCAGGCTTGCTAAGTTATGAAGGATAATTGAATCCAGCAAACAGTCTAGCCAATGTTGAAATGACATGCAAGTAGCGTAAAACATGCTTGGCTAGATGGTTCGACAAGTTCAACATAGGAAGAAAGAAACTGCTAATTGGCTTTGACAGAATCTCACGAGCAGTTTGACACAAAGCAAGCTGCTAATGGGGAATAAGCTGTACAAACAGGTAGCAAATGTTGCAGGAAACTTAGATGCAACGAAGAGAAATGGGGCGATGTTCTCAAGACTCGTAAGCTTGCACGCAAACATGCAATTGCTTGTACACGTGTACACACACACACGCACACACACACACACACACACACACACACACACACACACACACACACACACACACACACACACACACACACACACACACACACACACACACACACACACACACACAATATGCATTTGGGCTTTTAAGAAGATATACAATCAACACCTCACATCTGAAGCACTTT
>NC_134793.1:22544099-22554099 GCF_046742065.1 Oratosquilla oratoria | reverse complement strand
CAGAATTAAAATGACTTTTACCTCAGCATTACTGTCGACATGGGTTAGTTACTGGCCTACACCAGGAGGCGCTGAATAGCTGCAGCCCAGGCCATCACCTTTGCCCTACGTGCTCTCTGGGGACTGCTGGGTTAGGGAGCAGTTACTGCTAGGAACTGGACAGAAGCGCGGGATTCGAACCCACAACTAAGCGAATGCGAGACGAACAAGCTTGCGATCAATGCAGGATTAGGTTAAGGTGATCATTGAATTGTGACCCCTCAAAGCAAACGATGTTCTTTGTTTTGTTAGTCGAAGTAAGACCATTAAATTCTTGAGTAGGTACTGTCTTGCTGACAGGTCGATCGTGTCTTGGTGTGCGTTGTCAATTAGTCTTCCAAATTGTCCACAGGATTTTGTTTATCGTCATGTAACCAAGGTTCTGTTTTAGAATGGGATTGTTGCATTGGAAAGGCTTGTTGTAGTCCTTGTAGTCAGCTGAATAAAATCATATGGCGGCAACTAGTATAGAAATTATATATATATATATATATATATATATATATATATATATATATAAATGCCCACTGCCGAGTATGAAGTACTTTTTTCAATGTGTGCGTAAATGTTCCTAAAATACATTCTGGAAATATCTTGCTCATTTTGCACAGAGTCGTACTGTGTTTATATGTATACACACAAACACACACACACAAAAAGACACACACACACACACACACACACACACACACACACACACACACACACACACACACACACACACACACACACACACACACACACACACACACACACACACACACACACACACACACACACACACACACACACATACAGTACAGGAAAGTGTTATAGATTTACTTCTGTTAGATACTGTTCAGTTAGTATAGATGCTGTAATGATTATAATTTATTCTATATTATTTGTTTTTGTTTTGTTATCATTTGTCTGTTTGATTTTCATTTATTATTAGTTATATGTCAATTTATTATTATTTACTATTTACCTGTTTGTTTATTATTTAACTATACCTATAGATTTATTTATGTATTTTATTTGTTATTTACATTATTATAGTTTTTATTTATTATTTCATTATCATTATGATTTTTTTTCGCATCCGACCTAGATATGGACCAAAAGGTCTCCTGTCGGCATGCTCCGCCTTTGTAATCCTTTGTAGACACACACACACACACACACACACACACACACACACACACACACACACACACACACACACACACACACACACACACACACACACACACACACACACACACACACACACACACACACACACACACACACACACACACACAAATATATATATATATATATATATATATATATATATATATATAGATGTATACATTTAAAGATCTTGTACAGTTGAAGTATGGAATCGGGGCAGAATTCAGCCTCAAACGACAGTAACCTCGTTTTGTTACGAGTCCTGAACCTTAATATTTTACTGTTTGATATCATCCGTAAAAGAAAGAAGAAGAAATATAAAAACATCATACCATATTGGAGTAGCTCATCAAGTAATACCATATAGTTTCCTGTTATCAACAAACTCATCATCAAAGTCTATGAGAAAATGGTGTTAACGCAGAAATACATCATAGTTTTACCTCCTTCATCGTGGTTATTTTTCTATTGGTTTAAGTTGTTGAGGGAAAGACCTCCAGCCTGAAAGGGGGCAAGTTTGATCGAGATCCCTTCTCAACCCGCCAGCCGAATAGAATGGACTGGTTAAAAAAAAAAAAAAAAAAAAAAAAAAAAAAAATATATATATATATATATATATATATATATATATATATATATATATATGTTGTAGATTTCCGTAATGAAGGAATTAATCAACTTTCCTACTAACCAGGAAGACTGTGCCCCATAAAAATCTAATTCCAGAGTTCATATAACTTTGCTTCAACATTGCGGTCAAAATGGGTCAGTTAGGTGATAAAAAGCCCCCATTTCCCATTCCTCCATTACCTCACATCCCCCCTCCACACACACACTCCTTGGCACAGCTGAGATAAGAGAAACTGCTTCGACGTCTTGTCCAAGTAACAGAACTGGGGTTTCCTTAAGTCGTGTAGGAAGGTGTCTTTCTTAGCCCCTTTCAGCGTTGCGACAGTCTTCCAAGACCTTCTTCTAAGACCACGTGACCTTATACGTCTGGGAGAGCGAACTTTGACCTGGAATGGGCGGATGCAGGCATGACCCGTCATCCATGAGGAGCTAAGGTGGAAGGGGTGGAAGAGATGGTGGAAGGGATGACCCGTCATCCATGTAGAGCTAAGATAAAAGGAGTGGAAAGGGTGGTGGACGGGAGTGGAATGGGTGGGAGTAGGTGCGCGCCTCTGACTTGGCTACCTGCCGTATAAGGGGGAAATAGCTTTTGGTATATAGATAGATAGGGCACAGGTCTATCTAAACCTTTACATCAGAGTCCTGTTACTCAGGTGCATTGAATCGCCTTTATTTCGCCAGAAAAGAGTCTATAAAGTGCGTCACTATGTTTGGAGAGTTGAGATAAACACCTTAAGTCGGGTATAAAATGTTGGAGCTGCAGTATACTTTGTCTTTTTTTTTTTGAGTGGGGTGGAGGTTTGGGGTGGGGGTTTGGGGGATTGAGGTTAGTGGTTTGTGGGGGGAGGGTTGGGAGGATACTGCATGAGTAAGGTATGCCCCCTAAAAGGAAGACAGACATGCGATCTGGTCCGGGGGGCTTATTAAGAGTTAGTCCGACCGGCGTGTTGAGAATGCGCTCATGTCTTCCGGGGCTTAATTGTACCAAGTTGATTGGGACGACTGTGAGAGGAGTTGACAATAAGTTGAGCTTGATTGGGACGGTTGAATGTGGGTGACAGTAAGTTGGAGTTGGACGAACAAGTCAAATGTCAATCGGGATCGTGGACGCCATAAAACGGTTCGTGGGGTCAATAAAGTTGGCGTGTTATAACGCCGGCCTAATAGATGTGACACAAGAAGGGGATTTGGTAGCGTTGATCTAAGCAAGGTATGAGTTACTTTCCAAATATGGTTATCGAATGGTGTTACACCCTGGCATAACACAAACTTTCGAAGAATGATCTGGAGACTGAGAAGTGTAACAAGATGCTTAAAGAACTTTGGGGACATGGGAATTGACGGCTTCGCAAATTAGTATGTTTAGGTTACAAAAGCTGTGCTTAGAATTTTCTAGATCACGTTTACTACTCTAAACTTGATAAGTAATTTAGAATATATAAGCACCGTTTGAAAATTATAATTGCCAATAGATAAAGCAAAGGAAGTTGTTCTTAATCTTTAACGAAGCTTAGATCGTTAAAATCTATCAAGCACTTACTATATATAATCATAAGTTTATGTTTTGTATCTATGTGCTTGCGAAAACTCTGAAAAAAAATAAAGATTGCACAATTAGCTTTGTTTTCAAGTTTCATTTCCTCTACTATATTAAGTGCATTCTTTGCGTTAAAATCAAGCCTTGGACTCTCATAGTTCCGTGGTAACTAAAACTTGTAACCCATTGGTGAAAAATGTAGGAACACATTTGTAAATCACAACTAACACCACAGTCGTAACAAAAGAAAGAGCTGAGTACGCGGATTTGTATATTTCGACTGCAGTTGAAATATATAGACTCCCGTACTCGCCTTTTTCTTTTATTTTGACTGTGGTGTCAGTTGTAGAACTTGTAAATTTAATATGAAACTAATTGCTCACTACGGTGATTTTTTTTCAAATAATCAAATCCGAAACTTCGCGACGACTGAGTTTGGTTATTAAAACTTGTAAACTTCAACACGACAACAAACTCTCGAGATATTTGTTCTGCTAAACGACAGTCCATCTTATTCAGCCGAGAAGTTGACATATTAATATTACATGATTAAATGATAAATACTAACATTACGTAACGACATAATACATACTAGTATTGCATAATGACAAAATACATACTGATATTACATGACAATACGTAGTACATACTAATATTACATAATGACATAATAGATAGTATATATTTGTTACATGACACAATAATATTACAAAACAATCATAGTAATTAAAAAAAATCTCTGTACTGAACAAGATTAAGATTTCTTAGTTCTTAACTTTTTCCTTATCAAAGGAACATTATTAGCGTTTAATTGGGAATAACCAGCGCTTCTGTCCGAATGAAAATGATCAAACCAAGGGGATGGATTTTTAGAGGTGACAAGTTAGAGACTTTAATAGGACAGTAGAAACGAAAGGAATGTGATATTAGACCAACTCTCGGTATTCTTTGCGTGGAGATGACTGAGCTTTTGTATCTCTTATCATAAAGGAAATAGAAAAGTTTGACGGTCAATCGAGTACAGTGGAAAGTGCCCCTTGGTGCAGAATGGAAATTGATTATATTATGTTTGAGTGAGAGTTAAGATAATCTTCTACTTCGAGCAGAAATACTTCGCATAGCTTCCAGACTAGACAACGATCCTAATGCAGAGCACCAATCTGAGACTCTCATATATTGCTTTTACAAAGCCATATCAAAGCAATGATTTCAACAGTAACAGAGTCCAGATAGCCACCTCATGTATGCACTAGTTCCTTGCCAAATACTACTCGCTCATGCATTCTCCGTGTACACGTAAATTTGTCTCAAAATGTTTCGTTTCTTTTCCCAGTCCTAACGTCTGAGGAGGCACAAGGGCACGCGAGAAATATTGAACGCATCATTTCGAAAACATTCGATCACATCCTGGACTGATACATTTTGGAACGAGTGTACATGACTGTTTAACTAAGACAATCAGAAGTCTTGCAAGACGATATATTTTTTCCAAAAATCTAATAAGCCTATCTGTGAGACATTACCTGTGAGAAAATAGGAATAAGACAACATAACTACCCAGTTGAAGAGAGCAATAATTGTGTGCTTATATAGCAGTAGACTAATCCAATTTTTCTGCACTAATAACCCGTGTGAAGGAATAGGTTTACTTTTGGCTAAACGAGATTCAACTCAAGATTACTAGAGCGAGTCGGAACTACGTGTAAAATTTCCCAAATAATCGTTTAGATACTAGACCCTATTTAAGTAAGATATCTAGTTTTCAGATATAATGCAACTATTCTAGAAAAAGGCGACATATTCACAATAAATGACAATCAAGTGAGGCAGACTCAACAATAACAATTAGAATGAGTTTAAGATATCTAAGAGCATGACCTCTCTTTATAGATTTTATTCAGTTGATGGAAGAACCTAATGGGAAATTATTAACATTATGGCACAGAATGGCTTCCTCAGCTGAATAAAATCACCTAGAGAGAGAGAGAGAGAGAGAGAGAGAGAGAGAGAGAGAGAGAGAGAGAGAGAGAGAGAGAGAGAGAGAGAGAGAGAGAGAGAGAGAGAGAGAGAGAGGAAGAGAGAGAGAGAGGAAGAGAGAGAGAGGGAGGGAGGGAGAGAGAGAGAGAGAGAGAGAGAGAGAGAGAGAGAGAGAGAGAGAGAGAGAGAGAGAGAGAGAGAGAGAGAGAGAGAGAGAGAGAGGGAGAGAGAATAGAAAGATTAATCAAGGCACTTTCAGCTTGGCTCTTAAAGGATTAAATCTAGTTTCCCTCGTGTATTTAAATGCTTCTAAATTTTATTCAAATTCCATAAATGCCAAGGATTGCAGGAATGATCCACTAAATCATATAAGTAAAATGTAAAAATTCTTCTCTGAAATCCATCTAAGTATTTGGTTATGTTTTCTTCGTGTGTGTGTGTGTGTGTGTGTGTGTGTGTGTAAGTGTGTGTGTGTATGTGTGTGTGTGAGTGTGTGTGCTTGTGTGTGTGTGCGTGTTTTGTGTGTGTACTTGTGTGTATGTGTGTGTGTACTTGTGTGTATGTGTGTGTACTTGTGTGCGCGCGTGCGTGTGTGTGCGTGATTTGTTTATGAAGAAGCTTTAAGCTGGTGTCTGCATTGTATTAGTATAGGACTGAGTTGGAGGAAAGCTGTCGAGAGCTGACAGCTGTGTTTGCATCTAAAGGTAAAGAAAACAAGTTGATCAAGAGAGACCTTGAACTCAGTCCGGGGACCGAATGTCATCCCCTCGGGCCTGCACATTCAAATGGAAGCGAGGAAATCAATGAGGTCTGAAGATGAACATTAGGAAGTCTACCCATCATCTATCCATCAATCCTGGCATATTGGCGTCCAATATATGATAAATGTATAAACTTTAATCCTATCATAGTTCCGGTGTGTTGGTGATTTTAGATTTTGATATTGGAGACCTCAACGCAATATTCGGCAGTCCTGGAAAATTGCAGACTTTACTTCTCCTAATCCAGAGTTCTTTGGCGAAAAAAAATAAAAGAGCAAGAGAGAAAGAGAGAGAGAGCTAGAGATAGAGCGAGAGAGAGCGAGAAAGAGGAATAGAGAACGATAACTATTGATAGATAGATAGATAGATAGAGAGAGAGAGAGAGAGAACCAGAGATAGAGAGAAAGAGAGAGGGCTAAAGTGAGAGCGAAAAAGAGAATCAAAGTGAAAGAGAGCAAAGGAGAGTGAGCAAAAAAGAGAGAAAAAGAGAAAAAGCAAAAGAGAGAGAGAGAGAGCAAGAGAGCAAAAGAGAGCAAAAAAAGAGAGAAGAAAAAGCAAGAGAGAGAGAGCAAAAGAGAGAGAGATAAAAAAGAGAGAGAAGAAAAACGAGAGAGAGAGAGAGAGACGGGCGAGAAGGACCATCGTATGTTTGTGAACGCGAGATAAGTAGGGCGGAGCCCATTGAAGAAGAAGGCTCCTGATCACGACTGCTTTGAGCAGATGCAATGCGTATCTGCTAATGCAGCGTTGCACCTGCGTCTCGAACACAGTAACACACTGTTACGGACATTCAAACCTGACCCGGCTGTGCCATAAATTACATAAATATGTTGAAGTATGGAGGACACGTGAGTGATATGGTGAGGAAAAGGACGAATCATTAAGGAACAAAAAACTAACTATTTCGTTTCTTTCATCACATTGTCATTCTTGGAAATGGGTATTTTTTTTTTTTTTTAATGTTTAGGATATTTCTTACAGTAGTTTTCTTTATATTTGAAGTTTTTGTATAAATATAAATAGATTTGTAGAGCAGTAACAACAACGAAAGGTGTATTTGTATAGTTTCGTGTTACACGGAAAAGCTTTGGTTCCCTGCGCGCGCGCGCGCACACACACACACACACACACACACACACACACACACACACACACACACACACACACACACACACACACACACACACACACACACACACACACACACACACACAAAAGAAATTGGGGTCTCGACCCACTGAGGCCCCGTTTCACTCCACGGCCGATCCTTAGCTGAATAAAATCGTATTGCATTGGCCAGACCATCCATCAGCGAAATACGTCATCATACAGAAATGGTTTATATGTCGAATGGTCACAAGGGCGTTAATCGTTTGACACCCGCCTCGCCATGTCTAAAAGCTCCTTATGGTAAACGGCCATAGAGTCGTTCATCTATTGCTAGACTCTACCTCAGGAGAACAAATTCATCTATAATTGGAATTGAATACCAAAATGTCCAGCGTGTGATACGAATAGATAATCTAGACTCGTTATTACCCGGAATAAGTCAGAGTAAAATATCCGATGTGAAACATGAGCGTCCATGAGTTAACATGTCTCCTAGACACATGACCTACCAATGAGCAAGCGCGTGCAAGCGGAGTTCCAGGAAGATTCCCATGTTTGGGTGATACAGCAAATAAGTGATAAGCCAGGCCGTTGTCTTATACATACGTATGTGTATTGTACGTAGTAAAGACTGACAAAATGTGGAGGTGAGGTGGCAATGTTACTTTGAGGATTGAGTTTAGAATTTTATTCAGAATTAGATGTTTCGATCTCTTGGGGCTTCTTTTAGTGGACTCTGAAGAAGGTCTAAGAGATCAGAAGGTCTGGTTTTGAATAAAACTCTATATTCTAGTTTTAAAGTTACATTCACAATTCAACTTCATTGTTGTGCATTGTATTACTTTTATTCATTTAGTATAGAAAATCTAGCTCTGGAGAGGCAAAATGGAGACTGGGAAAGGTAAGGAAAGGGATGATTCCACCTCGCGTATACGAACAATCCTCCTGAATCCGAACACCATTTAGTCCAATTTGTTCGGATATGAGAGGGAATTCAGAAGTGAAGAGATTGTGAGGAAACGGGTTGAGAGATCTTCATGATAGAAAGAATATTCTACCTCGCGTATCCGAACACTCCCCTGAATCCGAACACCGTTTAGTCCAATTCGTTCGGATATGAGAGGGAATTCAGAAGTGAAGGGATTGTGAGGAAACGGGTTGAGAGATCTTCATGATAGAAAGAATATTCTACCTCGCGTATCCGAACACTCCCCTGAATCCGAACACTATTTAGCCCAATTCGTTCGGATATGAGAGGGAATTCAGAAGTGAAGGGATTGTGAGGAAACGGGTTGAGAGATCTTCATGATAGAAAGAATATTCTACCTCGCGTATCCGAACACTCCCCTGAATCCGAACACCATTTAGCCCAATTCGTTCGGATATGAGAGGGAATTCAGAAGTGAAGGGATTGTGAGGAAACGGGTCGAGAGATCTTCATGGTAGGAAGAATGCTACCGTGCCCCAAAGGGAAAACAAAGTTATCATCTTTTACGACACAGAACCGGAAAACAGATGAATTAACCTACTTAGAGTGGCAATTAAGCGAGCAAGTTTATACAGCATGTCATTAAATGCAAAAGAGGGATAATCTAGATGACTTGGGAAAAAAAAAGACTCGAAACTTGATGAACTGAGAAGCGTGTCGTTGTGGAAAGGTCAGGTTTATTTAAAAGGATTCTTAACGAATTGGTTGACGTTTGGTTCCTTGACCAATTTTGTATGAATTTTGTTCCAATTAAGACCGCGTTGTTTTATTCAGCTAAGAAGGAGATCCAAGACCTTTAGACCGGGTTTAGACCCCTCAGTTTCGTTCCAACTAAGACCAGGCAGTTTTATTCAGCTGAGAAGAAGACCTAAGACCTCCTTTCGACCAGATTTAGACCCCTCAGTTTCGTTCCAACTAAGACCAGGCAGTTTTATTCAGCTGAGAAGAAGACCTAAGACCTCCTTTCGACCAGATTTAGACCCCTCAAATGGTCTGTCTTTAACCAGAATAGAATATGTAAACAAAGTCACCGTACAAAAAGGAAACATTGAAAGACGGGTGACGTTTACGAATGGAATGGGAGATGTGTGATACAACATGACAATGATAAGCCAGTTTCTGAATGTTAAAAGACACCTGAATGATTAATGAAGCTTATCGTTGTATATTCACTGTCTTCATGTCAGGCGAAACAAGACACGCCCCTTTTTTTCCTCGACCAATCACAGTCATTTATGATTGAGGAGTTTTACACAGGTACTAACTTATCACGGCTTGTTTCGTGAAGGCTTGAGAGGTTAAATGTTAATTCGTATTAGCTATCGCTTCTACTTGTAGTCTTTGTTCTAAAACTCACAATAAAAAAAAATATCCTACTGTCACTAAATGGGCATTGAGAAACCTGTGGTAAGGTAAAGCCTTGTCAATTGCGATAAGCCGCTGATTTTTTTTTTTTTTTTTTTTGTGGTAGCGACGTTGGGTTGCCTCCTCGCTTGGTCAGGGCTGCCGGCAACCAACGCAATAAGGCCACATCGGGTCCTGAGACTGACTCGAGCTCACGACTACCTGCTTATGAGTTCAAGACGGTATCCACTAGCCAACCGCCGTATTTGTTCCATAAAATAAATTCAATAGCATGACTTCAACATATGTCCGAGAATGAGACTGTATTTCGTGTTTGACAAGGAGTAAAAAGTATTTAGTTACATAAATAACTTGGGTTTGAGCCCGTCCCACGTCTCCCCTGTGCTTTACAAAGAATTACAAAGGCGGAGCATGCCAACAGGAGACCTTTTGGTCCAT
>NC_134793.1:22536599-22539099 GCF_046742065.1 Oratosquilla oratoria | reverse complement strand
ACGAGTAGATTACATGCAAAGCCCATCGTCATGCAAATGATCCATAACGTCGAGAGATATGATGCAGTGCATGACTGGATATTAGTGAACCCCAAAGGACTGATTATGATTATGATTTGTGTGTGTGTGTGTGTGTGTGTGTGTGTGTGTGTGTGTGTGTGTGTGTGTGTGTGTGTGTGTGTGTGTGTGTGTGTGTGTGTGTGTGGTTGAGAGAGTGTATAAAAAATGAGTCACTCGTCACCAATTACAAATAGATTAAATACATACATAGCTCCGGAAACGTACATGCACTCACGCACGCACGCACACACACACGCACACACACACACACACACACACACACACACACACACACACACACACACACACACACACACACACACACACACACACACACACACACACACACACACACACACACACACGACTTGTACGTATAGAGTTACCGTCTTTGGCTGATAACTCAGCAGTTTGGCCAAAACCAGACTTGAAAAATTATCACAAGATTTAAATGTGTGTGTGTGTTTGTGTGTGTGTGCGTGCGTGCGTGCGCGCGCGCGCGCGTGTGTGTGTGTGTGTTAACACGTGTGTGCGAACGTGTGTGTGTATGTGAACGAGTGCGTGTATGTGAACGAGTGCGTGTGAACGTGTGTGTGTACGTGTGTTTGTGAACGTGTGTGAGAACGTATGAACGTACTTCGAACCAAATAAAGTTTAAGATGACACGTTCCTCATTATCGGATCGTGCGAAGTTACTCCACCTCAGTTCGAAGACCACGTTCCTCTTCGCTCTTCACCTCTCCTCGTTCTCCTCCTCCTCCTCCTCCTCCTCCTCCTCCTCCTCCTCCTCCTTTTCCTCCTCCTCCTCCTCCTCCTCCTCCTCCTTTTCCTCCTCCTCCTCCTCCTCCTCCTCCTCCTCCTCCTCCTCCTCCTTTTCCTCCTCCTCCTCCTCCTCCTCCTCCTCCTCCTCCTTTTTCTCCTCCTCCATCCTCCTCCTCCTTCCCCTCCTCTTGTCTACCCATCAAGCCGCGTTGGCGGACACATTCTTCTTCAAACGTAAGACATTGAGGACAATTTGGATCCAGCTGTCACCATTGGAGGACATGAAGATAACAAATTCCCTTCAGACAGAAGATAGAATCGCCTGGCGACAGAAAGAATATGTATATATATATATATATATATATATATATATATATATATATATATATATATATATGCATGAGAAATCACATAAAACCGTGATTTTAAATATGCAGAAAAACCACCAGGGAAAATGATAAAATGATGACCGAGCGCTTTCGTCTATTTAGACATCCTCAGGGTACGAAAGCGCTTGGTCATCAATTTATTTTTTCTTTGGCGGTTATTCTGCATATATATATATATATATATTATATATATATATATTTATATACATATATATATATATATATATATATATATATATATATACACGTATATATACATATGAATGAACATCTCCCTTAATGGGTTCCAGAAATTCCCTTGGTGTGTGATCTATTCAGACTTTGTTGAACTAAGATGACGCGAGTAGGACTTCTTTATTGAGGAGTACAAAATTTTTCTCATATTTAAAACAGCAGTGCAAGACTCACTGCAATGGATTCAGATTGGACAATTTTAGGTTTATGAAGAAAATAGACAAGAACTAGTTTAGTCAGTGGTTAACGAGTGGAATAGACTTAGTAATCATGTAGTGAGCGCTGAAACAACTGGTTGTTTTAAGAGAATAGGTAGCTTTATAGAATGGGATGACAGTTGTTTTGAGACGGAAGTGTCTAGTGTGGGCCCTAAGGTCTCTTGCGATCTCTTCCGTTGTTTTTATGTTTTTTATAAACAAGTACTGATACAAGGAACGGAGGATAGGCATTAGGGGTTAGATAATTCCAGTTGTCGGGCCCTGTTGTGGAAGTGCTGTGCCTCACTGCAGTGTCTTGGATGCGAATAGTGTGGCGGGATCAGGGATGGTCCGTCATTCACGAGGTGCTAAGATAATAAATAGATAAATAAATAAATAAATAAATAGATAGATAAATAAATAAATAGATAAATAAATAGATAAATAAATAAATGAATAAATAAACAAGTAAATAAAAATAAAATAAGATAAAATAAATGGAGGGGGGGTTGGATGGATGTCTGCCTAAGAAACCCAGCGACTCGCCTCAATTGACAGGGTTTCCCACTTCCCACTGAGTGGGAATTGGATGGTGAATTTATTCATTTATTTATTTATTTATTCATTAATTCATTGAAGTAGATGTAGTGTGGTAAATGTATGTTTTGACTAGGCCATCCCTAGATTTCTCTGGGAAGAAACTTTGGACTGTTGTCTGTGTTTTGTGAGTGTATGTCTGTTTTTCTATCACCAGGTGAAAGTGGTAGATAGAGGCGATCAGTCGCCGGTTGCCAACTCTCCATGTGTGGAAAAATGTAAGAAAAAAAATTGACAGGGAAAGATCTTGGGGTTAGTCCG
>NC_134793.1:22519099-22531599 GCF_046742065.1 Oratosquilla oratoria | reverse complement strand
AATGGCTAAATCAAAACAATGAATATGAGGAAATGGACTGGAGGACAGTGGGCGGGGCAGAGCCATCAAATTCGGTGAATTATAGTCCATATCACATTGCCAGCGTGGTTCATGCCCATTGTGGCTTCAAGTAATGACTGTATTTGTTCTCTTATAACCCCGTCTCTTCTGTTGATTGTGTCTTGTACTTGTACTACTCTCAAAAGTATTTGTTACTTTGCTTTCTTGTTCTTCTTTTATCATGATAACGAAGAACCTATAAAAATAGTTTAGCTGATTTGTTTTTTGAAATTGATGAAGAAATTGTCTATTTGATTTTAGATAATGATAATACTGCCCTGTAGAAATTAATTTGGAGATGGCAATCTTATGTACGCGTTTCTATAATTTGGTGCCGTTTCAAACTACATTAGGTGGTTATAAAGCAAACAAAATCACACGTCAGGAGGCACTTGATGTTGGTAGAAACTGTCATATCTACTGTTTTCCTCTATGAGAATCGGGGCTAGTGGTAATCATCAGTAGACGTTGGGAATAAACCCCAGGCTTATATGATGTATTCCTGAATAGCAGACTCTTTAGGCATGGGGTGGGTCAAAGAATATCTATTGACCAAAGGTAGAAACGGTGGAGAGTTTAGTGAATTCACTCACTGATGCTGCATGAGAGTGATTGATTAACTGATTGATTTATACTGAAATAGACATGACGTCTCAACAGCAAAGGTCATTGAAGTAGTATGACTAAATATATACTACCTTATATCACCATAATAATGTGCATTTATTTATGGATTTTACATATATACATATACATACATATACATATGTACATATATATACACACATACATGGATGAGAGTGAGATGTGAACTTTAGCTGTTGTATCGTGAGGGCACAGAGCACTCGGTACCACATAACCCAACACTAACAAGCCCCAGAAAAACAACTTCTCTGAATGACTTGTGAAACCTGACCAGAGGCTGTTGCCGGTGATCCGAAGGCCGCGGGTCTTCTGAAAGAGAGACCTGGGGGCAACGGATTAATACCATGACGTAGATGATGTTCTTTGGAATGGACCGCTTACGGAGTATGTGTGGAAATAGAGGAATAGAAAATAGGTAATGAAGTAGATTGGAAAATACAATAAGTAAATTAAATTGGATGAAATGTAAGTACATTTTTGCTAAACTGGTTTCGACAAGTGGAGAGTATGAGAGAGGATACGCTTGTAAAGAGACCATGAAACAAAATTAAAATGAAAGAAGAATAAAAGAGGATTCAAAAGAAGATGGAAAATGATAATAAAGGAGCAAATAGAGGAAGGATTTAAGCATAGATATTTTTTTTTTGTGTGTGTGTGTGTGTGTGTGTGTGTGTGTGTGTGTGTGTGTGTGTGTGTGTGTGTGTGTGTGTGTGTGTGTGTGTGTGTTTGTTTACCTGGTTGTATTTGCCTAGTTGTATCTTACGGGAAGGGGTGCTACGCTCGTGGTGTCCCGCCTTTGTATCTCGCAGTGTCTAGTTTGCTTTTAAATTCGAACAAATAGAGGAAGGATTTAAGCGTAGGTGTGTGTGTGTGTGTGTGTGTGTGTGTGTGTGTGTGTGTGTGTGTGTGTGTGTGTGTGTGTGTGTGTGTGTGTGTGTGTGTGTGTGTGTGTGTAATTGTAAAGAGAAGCTGTGATGACAAAAACAAACTCTTGCTTTCTCATTATACTCCACGGTAATCCAAATACAAAAAAAAAAAAAAATGAATAAATAAATAAAGCATTAGGTCTGAGCTCTTTATGCAAACTTCGTGACTCTTTGTACATACAAAGAGCGTGTTGCTCGTCTTTATAAATATCGTTAAAGTCGGGTTGGGAATCATAACGAGTCTTAACCAGACGAGTAGAGCGGATGCTATAAACATCACGGGCACTTGGAGCAGCTCGTAATGGCCTGACTTAACCTAATTAAACTCTTGTGTAGCGACACTTTAAACAATAAATTCCAAGAAAAAAAGAAAAAAAAATGAAAAACGTATGTCAGGCAAACCTTCACCGTTGGTCAAAACTATGATTCGTCATATACACTCGGTCAATGGCAATCACTGGTGGTCATTAATAGACAGTGAAAATCTATCTGAGGTAATGAATCCTTGCCGCACCTCAGGCCAGACCCCGTTTCTTAATTAAGATCAAACTAGATAAATCTAACTGTATCAAAGCATTTAGACACTACCATATAGAAGAACCTATTCTAAATACCCATAAATTCTATTAAAATCGTCTAGTATTAGCCAGAATAAAACGAATAGAGTCCGGAGACATCCAACGCTGATTTTTGCCTCCGGAGGTCCAGAGGCTACGGGGCTCTGGTGCTTGCACTATCTCGATTGGACACGCTTAGTATGCGTGTGTACACGACCATGACTGTGTGTGTGTGTGTGTGTGCGTGTGTGTGTGTGTGTGTGTGTGTGTGTGTGTGTGTGTGTGTGTGTGTGTACGTGTTTGTGTTTGTGTGTGTATGTGTGTGTGTTTGCGTTGTGTGTGTGTGTTTATGTGCGTGTTTGTGTAATTTGTGTATGTGTGCTCGTGTGTGTGTGTGTGTGTGTGTGTGTGTGTGTGTGTGTGTGTGTGTGTGTGTGTGTGTGTGTCTGTGTGTGTGTGTGTGTGTGTGTTAGTGCGTGTGTGTTAGTGTGCGTGTGCGTTCGTGTCCGCGTGTGTGTTAGTGTGCGTGTGCGTTCGTGTCCGCGTGTGCGTGTGTTTTGGTGTGTGCGCGCACGCGTATGTGCATGTGCGTAAGTGTATGTGTTGTGTGTTTTGTGTGTGCGTGTGGTGTTTTTCTTAATTTCCTTACATCTACTCTTATACTGCACAGCTCCAAATAATGATTTTGTTGATGATATTTTCGAACTATTGATAACACTCAGTGCTGTCGCATTATTTTTACCTACTTTAGTTTTGTTGAAATACAGCCAAAGCTTTAGTTTTGTTGAAATACAATCAAATCTTTAGTTTTGTTGAAAAACAGCCAAAGCTTTATTTTTTAAATACAGCCAAAGCTTTATTTTTGTTGAAATACATCCAAAGCTTTAGTTTTTTAAATACAATCAAAGCTTTAATTTTGTCGAAATACAGCCAAAACTTTATTTTTTTTTTAATACAATCAAAGCTTTAGTTTTGTTGAAACACAACCAAAGCTTTAGTTTTGTTGAAACACAGGCAAAGCTTTAGTTTTGTTGAAACACAACCAAAGCTTTAGTTTTGTTGAAATAGAGCCAAAGTTGTGGCCTAATATCGAAATCACTTTTACAAAGGAATGAAGCTATTAAGATCAGATCAAATATCTGAAGCATTGGGTTGTGTTTTCTAAGTTATCCATTATAATCTGTTCCTCAGATCTAAGTAGATCAGAGTAGGGTAAACAACGTTTTCTAAGATTGTAAACGTTCTTCATATATTGCTTTTACATCGAATCTCGGACCACATGTGGATTCCCCTCCACCCTTAACAAGCCTCTCCACTTGGGACGATTCTTCGCCAGTCATTAAGTCCATTTCCTCCACATTTTATTTTCGTGTTTTTTCCTTTATATTATCTGTCCATCTTCCTTTCTGTCTCATACTATAAACTGAAGAATATACGAATCTGAATTTGATCTGTCTTTATTGAAATAGACCACATAGATAACAAACGATACTGAGATTTCAGCAAACTGAAGAGACAAGAGAAAGACAGACAAATAAAGATTTCCATATATCGCCTATTCTTTCTTTTGGAATCTATATATAATCTATAACATCAGGCTAATGCTGTCTACCCCGCTCATAGGATCGATTTCACTACTCGCCTCTCGCAATTTCACCCCAAATCCACTAATAAAATCGTATCGTTTCTCTCGTAATCATGATTAACTCTTGACAAATTGACGATTATTTGCTTAAAATTATTGCCACTAATTGCACTAGATTCATCTACATATAACCTTGGGACATTTTGCAAATAAACTTACAAACTTCTCCTCAAATTCTTCCTTCCTCCTCGCCTCCCTACTCCTCCTCCTCCTCCTCCTCTTCCTCCTCCTCCTCTTCCTCCTCCTCATCTCCCTTACCCTCCCCACAAACTCTTCCTCCCTTTTACCTCTCTATCCTTCCTTCCAAACTATTCCTTCCTCCTCGCCTCCCTACTCCTCCTCCTCCTCCTCCTCCTCCTCCTCCTCCTCCTCCTCCTCTTCCTCCTCCTCATCTCCCTTACCCTCCCCACAAACTCTTCCTCCCTTTTACCTCTCTACTCTTCCTTCCAGACTCTTCCTTCCTCCTCGCCTCCCTACTCCTCCTCCTCCTCAACCTCCTCCTCCTCCTCCTCCTCATCTCCCTTACCCTCCCCACAAACTCTTCCTCCCTTTTACCTCTCTACCCTTCCTTCAATATTCTTCCTTCCTCCTCGCCTCCCTACTCCTCCTCCTCCTCCTCCTCTTCCTCCTCCTCCTCTTCCTCCTCCTCATCTCCCTTACCCTCCCCACAAACTCTTCCTCCCTTTTACCTCTCTATCCTTCCTTCCAAACTATTCCTTCCTCCTCGCCTCCCTACTCCTCCTCCTCCTCCTCCTCCTCCTCCTCCTCCTCTTCCTCCTCCTCATCTCCCTTACCCTCCCCACAAACTCTTCCTCCCTTTTACCTCTCTACTCTTCCTTCCAGACTCTTCCTTCCTCCTCGCCTCCCTACTCCTCCTCCTCCTTCTCCTCCTCCTCCTCCTCCTCCTCTTCCTCCTCCTCATCTCCCTTACCCTCCCCACAAACTCTTCCTCCCTTTTACCTCTCTACCCTTCCTTCAAAACTCTTCCTTCCTCCTCGCCTCCCTACTCCTCCTCCTCCTCCTCCTCCTCCTTCTCCTCAACCTCCTCCTCCTCCTCAACCTCCTCCTCATCTCCTTTACCCTCCCCACAAACTCTTCCTCTCTTTTACCTCTCTACTCTTCCTTCCTCCTCGCCTCCCTACTCCTCCTCCTCCTCGTCTTCAACCTCCTCCTCTTCCTCCTCCTCATCTCCCTTACCCTCCCCACAAACTCTTGCTCCGTTTCACCTCTCTACTCTCCATCCAGAACTATTCCTCTCCACCTCCCTACTCCTCCTCCAAACTCTTCCTCTTCCTCGTCTCCCTCTTCCTCCCCTTCCTATCCCTACCTACAAACTCTTCCCCCTTCCCACCTTCCTACCTTTACCCCAAACCTCCTCTTCCTTACTTACTTACCCCTCCCACCAAGTCCCTCCTCCTCCTTTTCTTCCTCCTCCTCCTCCTTTTCCTCTTCCTCTTCCTCCTCCTCCTTCTCCTTTCCTTCTTCTTCTTTTCCTTCTACTCCCCTCCTTCTCCTTTTGCTCCTCCTCTTTCTTCTCCTTCCCCTTTTTCTCCTCCTCCTCCTTCTCCTCTTCCTCCTCCTCCTCCTCCTCCTCCTTGTCCTCCTTCTCCTCCCCATCCTCCTCCCCATACCCATCCTCCTCCTCCTCCTTCTCCTCCTCCTCCACACCTCCTCCTCCACACCTCCCTACTCCCCAGTACCCTCATCCTCTCTCTACAAACGTTTGCCCGTCCAGCCTGGGGTGCGGACCTCTTGACAAATTGTCCCCATTGTTGTTGAGGGGCAAAGTAATCACTGACAAATGCCCTCGACGATAAAAAGAACAATCAGACCGATTAGGATGACAGAGCCGAGTCCTTTGAGGGCAATCGGACTCTTCCACAAAGGGAAGGAGGTCCCAAAGGACACAGAAAGGACCCAACTATCCAAGACAATCCCCCAAGGTCCTCGGCGTGTTCCATAACATAACCCATACTTAAGTTTCAGTATTATGTGTTATTGTAATACAGTAGAAATATCAATTAACGTTGATATGATATTTATGTAATACACACACAGTCTTGGATCAACTCTGGTGATAGCATTCCTAGTGTTTATTTTCTGTGTTTGTTAATATATATATATATATATATATATATATATATATATATATATATATATATATATATATATATATGTTACAGAATGACAATAAAACATTGTCATTATTGTCATTGCCACTTTCATAGCCATTGTCTTTGTCTTTGTCATTGGTATTGTCTTTGTCTTGCTTTTCTGTTGTTATTGTTGTTGATGTTATTGTTGGTGTTGTTATTGTTGGTGTTGTTATACAATTTTGTCCTTTAACATCCGGGAAATTCCTGAAACAATGACCAAAACCCTCAGGCGTTTCCCCAAATGATTTTTATCTTTATTTGCGGTTCCCCTCTTGTAAAAATGTATCCGACCCCCCATCCCCCGACCCCCACCCGCACGTCAGGGGTCCAAGAAACTCTGGTCCAAAGGGGTGATTAAGGATGGTCAGTCGTGCATAAAGTTGTAGTTGAAGGGAATTAAACGACCGAGACTAAAGTCAGGAAGGGCCTGTATGTGAGAGCGTTTGGAAGATTGAATATTATGCATCTAATTTATTTTTATTTAATCTAATTTAATTCTATCTTATTCTATTTTATTTTATTTCATTTGATCTTTTATTTGATCTTATTCTGGTTTATTTGATCTTATTTCAATATAGTTTAACTTAATTTGATTTTATTTGATTCAGTCCAATTTTACTTTATTTTATCTTATTTTATCTTATTTATTTCATTTAATTTTACTTTATTCTAGTCTAGTCTATCATGATGTATTCTAGGTTATTCTAGGCTATCCTAGTCTATTCTAATTGATTCTAATCCCCTATTAATCCATTCTATTCCATTCTGATACAATTCTATCTAACTTGAGCTAATTCTATATAATTCCAATTCCATCTTTTCAATATATTTCTAATTCTACTAATTAAATCTAATTCCAATTATATGTATTTGTATCTAATTCTAATTTCATAAAGTGTTATCCATTTCTAACTAATTTTATCTAATCGTATGTATTTCTATCTAAATCTAATTCTATATAATCTAATCTAATCGAATCTAATCTATATTGAATCAATCTATTTAATTTCATTCAATGTCATTTTCCTTTATTCGAATTTATTTATAATTAGTTGTATTCATTTAGTATATTCTTTATTAAATGTTTATTCTTTATATATATTTCTATATATATTTTTCATATTTATTACATATTTCATTTGATCAATTTAGTGTAATTTAGTTTATCTATTTCAATCTAATATGGTTTGATTCTATTCTACTTTATTCTAACTATATTCTAATTTATTTCAATTAATTCTAATCTCTTTTAATCTAAAATAGTTAATTTATTCTGTTCCAGTTTTTTCTATTATCTTCTAATTTCTTACAATTCATTCTAATCTGTTCTAATTTATTCAATTTTATTTTATTTCACCTTATTCAATCTAATTCTATATTATCTTGTTTGAATTTATGATATTTTGTTCCATTTTATTATATTCTATTCAATTCTATTCCGTCTTTATCTTCATCTTCGTCTTCGTCTTTATCTTCGTCTTTGTCTTCGTCTTTTCTTCATTTACGTCTTCATCTTCGTCTTCGTCTGTATCGCTATCTTTATCTTTATCTTTATCTTTATATCTTTATCTTTTTATCTTTATCTTTTTATCTTTATCTTTTTATCTTTATCTTTTTATCTTTATCTTTTTATCTTTATCTTTTTATCTTTATCTTTTTATCTTTATCTTTTTATCTTTATCGTTTTATCTTTATCTTTTTATCTTTATCTTTTTATCTTTATCTTTTTATCTTTATCTTTTTATCTTTATCTTTTTATCTTTATCTTTTTATCTTTATCTTTTTATCTTTATCTTTTTATCTTTATCTTTTTATCTTTATCTTTTTATCTTTATCTTTTTATCTTTATCTTTTTATCTTTATCTTTTTATCTTTATCTTTATCTTTATCCTTATCTTTATCTTTATCTTTATTCACCATATCTTATTAAACGAGACAACAACTCTGGTATATTACGCAGAGGAGGAGAGTGAGAGTGGGAGGAAAAGGGAGGAGCCTGAGACTGAATACAATTACATGACAACCCCCCCCCCAAGAGGAAAAAAAAAAGGAAACTAATTAAACCATAATGACCGATAAAGGCTCAACCACTCGCTAATTACTCCCTTTATTCAGAGAGATTAAAGGGGTTTGATTGTAGGTTACTCTCGAGGATCGAAAGAGCGTGGTGGGGAGGTCTTCGGGGTGGGTGGCGGGAGGAGGGAATGGCTTCTGTGTTTCATTGCGAGAGTACGTGGAGTGAGATGGAGTCACGGCTTCTGTTCCCCAAAGAAGAGTACTTCTGGAGTACTCCAAGAGGTACTCCAAGAAAGTACTCCAAGAAGGGATAGCTCCAGGCTGTTAGGTTTTGGTGTGCGGCCGCTGGGTTTGGTTAGATGCATGGTATACTGACTTGGGTTACCATATTGTTTGGAAAACAATAATTTGTATTTCACTGTAGATGGAGTATATAGTCCTAAAATTTATCGCTGAAGTTCACGAACATGCTATATGTATATATATATCTATATATATATATATGTATATACATATATATATATATATATATATATATATACATATATAAATATATATATATATATATATACATATATATATATTCATTGTTCGGACTCATTAACTTAGAAGAGACTGCTGTGCATAATGTACAGCTATCGACACCTGAACCTGATATATAATATATTAGAAAAGTAGAAATATATTTTCATTTTATCTAATGTATTTCTGCACAAACCATTTATTTTGTGGTAACAACGATGCTTTGTCAACGAAATTGTCTGCAATAGCTCACGCGTACACACACATGCTCACACATGCATATTCACACACACACACACACACACACACACACACACACACACACACACACACACACACACACACACACACACACACACACACACACATACACACACATGGACACACATGGACACGTACACACACACACACACACACACACACACACACACACACACACACACACACACACACACACACACACACACACACACACATGCATACGTACACAAACACACACGCACACACAAACAAACACACACACAATACTTTATCCAAAGCTTACTCGAGGAAATAATTTCAAGTTTTTATTGATGATTTTGTTTTCGAAGTCGATGAGACTCGATTCTGTTTTGTTTTTGATTAGAAGAACATTGAACAAAAGAAATTAACTTTCACCTCCTAATTAAAACTGTTGGTACTGGATGCCCCTTTGCTTGCTATCTTAACAAACCGGTTGACTTTTGACAAAGCAGTTTCCTATTATAAGCTCATTATAAGATAGAAAATGAACCCATAAATAGGCCTATTTTTTAGGGGATGTTCTCAAATATGAGCAGGCTCCCTTTGTACCCGAGACAGTATCTTATGTCGGACGAGTGCCCAAAGACAATGGCCAAATTGGATCTCTCTCGATCGTGTTGAAACCGTTATATCAAGGAATTTGTAGTATTCAATAGCTTTTGAACATACAGAGGTCTATAATATCATTTTTTTTTTTGTGAAATTCAGGCTAATGCAAACTGACCCTTGGAGTACCCTATCATGAAATCATAGATGTTATAGAGGTATTGTAATTAAGTTAGTGGTAATTTAATGGTGTTCATTCTGTTTAACATCGCGAAACTACCCTCTGTCAATGGGCTAGGGCGGTGCCCCTTACAGGGTACTTTTATTGTGGAATCTAATTAACTATGACCTTGGTTCAACTCGCCGGTGGCAGTGTTCGAACCACCATCACCTCGACCTCTGTCGTAAGTATCGGACGTGGACGTTTCTAAATATAACCTAATTTTTCATAGGAAGAAAACATAGACACAGTTAGGATTTATTTTATTTTATTATTAGTCTTAAGTTATCTTTATTTCATAGGTTAAGAAAATTAACTAAGTTTCACTTAACCACTTCGTTGGAGTTTTAGTCTAAAGTATGTGTAAATTTTGATGATTACTAAGTTATCTTAGTCCCATATCGTCTTCAGCCTCTTTCGTCTGATTTAATTTTTTTTTTTTTTTTTTATATCTTCATCTAATTTGAATTTTGGAAATTGGCAGCAAGTGCCCACACTTCCATTTCTGTACATCTTCCCTTTCAATTTGCATATCCATTTCCATCCATCGGATTCTGCAATTTAGTAATTAAGGCCATTAATGCTATCCTATTATCGTATACATTATTCAGGTGGTGACGTCATACTCTGCTTAGCATCAACACGCTCCGTTGTCATGAAGAAATGAACCTTGAAAACAGAAAAAAAAAAAAAAAAAGGATAAAGAAGATGGGCAAAACTAATGCATTCACTTGTTGTACTTGTGCTTTTGTGTAGGAAATGATCCAGACGGTGTCATGAAGAAATGGACACTAACGGTGGCATTCTTAAAAAATAAATCTCTCTCTTCCAAGGATATATATAAGATTTATATAAGGAAATATTTAAATAAGGGAATAATTTCTTTTAAGAATACCAGCGTAAGATTCTTACGGTGGTATTCTTAAAAAAAAAAAATCTTTCCCTTCCCAGGATTTCTATAAGATTTATATAAGGAAAGATTTACATGTGGACATAATTTGTTTAAGAATACCACCGTAAGAATTGGCCTAAAGAAAGTAAAATACACACACACACACACATATATATATATATATATATATAAATTATATATATATATATATAAATTATATATATATATATAAATTATATATATATATATATAATATACATACATATATATATGTATATATATATGTATATATATACATATATATATATATAATATATACATACACATATATGTATATATATATACATATATAATATATATATATAATATATATATATATATGTATATATAATATATATATATATATATATATATATATATATATATATATATATATATATATACATATGTGCCACACTTATAGCACATATTTTATGTTGTATAGGAATCATTCTAGAATCTAGATTCAGGACGTCTTTTGACATTATCTTGCATATAATAAGCAACCATTTTTCACAAAACGAGCTATAATTTTTCTTAGACATATAATTCTTAGTTACTGGAGTTTTAGTCTCTGAACCTAAATTTGGAAAATATATTCCCTATGAGCATGGGTTTCTCCTTGCCACTCAAAAAAAAAAAAAAAAAAAAAAAAAAAAAAAAAAAAAAAAAAAAAAAAAAAAAAAAAAAAAAAAAAAAAAAAAAAAAAAAGAGAGAGAGAGAGGAAGAAGAAACAAAGGCACAATAATATCGTTAAAGAAATAGAGACCATTTCCCAGATAGGTGCCAATATCGTATTTTCTTAAGAGAAGCTGGATGCACTGTTTACATTATTATCAAAAGAAAAAAAGAAAATCCATAATTCTTCAGTATTTTTCATTCCTTATTTCCTTCAGTCCACCACTGTTAAAGGTGCCATAGTTTGTCTCCCAACAATTGTTTTATGTTTAAGTTTCTTTTCTAGAATGAGGAGAGGGTGGATATGTGAGCGCGTGTGCGTGTGTGTGAGCGTGTGTGTGTGTGTGTGTGTGTGTGTGTGTGTGTGTGTGTGTGTGTGTGTGTGTGTGTGTGTGTGTATGACCGTGCTCGCGTTTGTATTTATGTGTATATGTTGTGTGTGCCTCTCTTGTCATATACACGACCACTCGACCGCATTTCCATCGACTTATAAAGTCTCTAACTTACCTTTTAGTGACCATTCCAGAGGGTAAATAATCAAGTTCAGCGGCATCTGGGAGATGCGAAGCGATATCAAAGCCCATCCATACACTTGGACCATAACACTGCCCTCCAGGTCCAGACCCAAATGGGAGGACGGGAGATGAGTTTGCTGTATATGGGTTACATTCAATGGTAGTAACACAAAGTTAGTTTTATATGAATTGCCGTTAAGCGGGTTTTATGTTTGTGGGCCTGTCCTTATCTATATATATGTGTGGCTTCGTCTGTGTAATTATGAGGAGCATCCAATCCTTGTAACTTTGGGTGTTCTCGTTCTCTCTCTCTCTCTCTCTCTCTCTCTCTCTCTCTCTCTCTCTCTCTCTCTCTCTCTCTCTCTCTCTCTCTCTCTCTCTCTCTCTCTCTTTCTCTGTGCATGTGTGTGTGTGTGATTCACCATGGTCTTGGATCACGTGTTGGACTCGTGATCGACGGCTATTACCCTACCGGAAGAGAGCTCAGAGCTCATATCAGACCGATCTCTGGGTAATGCTATGCCCTTACACGCACACACACACACAGCTCCCCGCCCACGAGAGTTGGAGTAACAACTAGCAGCGAAGCGATACTGAAATTATTTCAGCCCTGGGTGGGATTCGAACCCGGACCGCAGTAGTGGCAGCCGGGAACTCTAATCACTGCACCACGAGGTAGGTGTGTGTGTGTGTGTGTGTGTGTGTGTGTGTGTGTGTGTGTGTGTGTGTGTGTGTGTGTGCGTGCGCGCGTGTGTGTATGCGTACGTGCAAAATGTATCTCCCGTTCATACGAGTATATAC
>NC_134793.1:22496599-22501599 GCF_046742065.1 Oratosquilla oratoria | reverse complement strand
AATTCGGTAATTCAATGCCACTGCCAAGTTGGGTCGTTCGGCTTCACGCGTCAATGAAGTAACGAACGAGAAAGTAGAATGTTTTGCAAATTTGGTTCTTCAGAAGGAGGCTGTTTGATAGAGCATTGGTTGGCTGGAGGAATCTTAGACAGACAGACAGGCAGATAGAAAGACAGACAGACAGACAGACAGGCAGACAGATAGACACAGACAAACACAAGGAGAAATATATGCAGAAAGACATGTAGAAAAACGGACAGAAAGAAAAACAGACAGATATGCAGGCTGAGACAGAAATACGAAGACAGAATGACAGACAGAGCAAATAAGCCAACGAACAAGCCAGCAAGCCAGCAAGCCAGCAAGCCAGCAAGCAAGTGAACGAGCAGATGAACTATCGAGGGAACTATCCAACGAGCGTTGAAGCCAACGAACAATCAAGTGAACGAGCGAACGAGCCAACGAATAATCGAACTAACGAGCAAGCGACCGAACGAGCAATCGAACTAACGAGACAACGAGCAAATTAGCGAAAGAGCAAACTAGATTTATACACGAAATTACTCGAGATAGTTTTAATATATTACCGCAATGTTGCACGTTTTTTAAGAAATTTTGATCGAATATCAAAATCTGCTTATAAACTGAAATGAGCTATTTTTGTTTTCTCAACACTACTTCCTTCTTTTAACGTTTCCTTTTTTCAGCCTTTGGTTAAATTTAGTTAGGCCAACCTAACCTAATCTAACACCTAACGTAACATAACGTAATATAACGTAACATAACGTCCTAACGTAACATACCGGAACCTAATGTAACCTAATGTAATCTAACGTAACCTAACGTAACCTAACCTAACCTAACGTACCTTAATGTTACTTAACGTAACGTAACGTAACCTAACCTAACCTAACCTAACGTAGCCTAACGTAACCTAACCTAATCTAACCTAACCAAACCTAGCCTAACCTAACCTCGTCAACCACTTTGGATATGCTTGCCTTGGTGTCGGAAGAACAAAAATTATCCAGCAAAATTTTCGAGGCAATTTTCCCGGATTGCAGCAAAGAAACACGATTCTTCGATAATAAACTAAACCTGTAGAGGTCGCCACTTAAGCCACACACGAAAGTACGGGAGGAAATTCGAGTAAATTACAACAGTGGATCACGTTCCTCAAAGAAGGTAATTCAGCCTCTATAAAGCGGAATGATCCTCACACCCAAAATCTTTAAGTAACTAAAGCAAATTGTAGGAGAAGAGTCTTTAATACAAAATTGAGCTCATAGATGAGTTGAGATAAATGCAAGAGAGGGATATGATTCTTCAATGATGTAAGAACATAAAAACATAAGAATGGATAAGACTACAAACGACCATAAGGCTTACACGTGGTAGTTCCATGGTCCTTACCATCTGTTATTCCTATCAATAAAGTTATCTAAACTTCTCTCTCTAAAAAAAAAAAAAAAAAAAAATGTTTTTAGCGATTGCTACATGGTTACTAAGTCTACTCTTTTCGTTAAACAATCTGTCAGTAAACCAGCCCTTGGTTGTTTGTTGAGTATGTGGTGCCACTTATACGCCAGGTAATTTTTCAAAATATAGTGTAATTTTTCTAGTGGATCATTTAGCCTGTAGAATAACACTTATAAGAAAAAAAGTAATTTTATGTAACTTTACAAAGAATAAATAATGTGGAACACTTCTTCAGTAATAGAGGTGTTTCGACTTATAAGTACTGTACTACAGTAACTGGTGTAGACGATTATATGTTCAGATAAGTTTATAAGAATGAAGGGGACTACAACAGACCATAAGGCCTACACTAGGCAGTTACATGTTCATTACACCCTGCCATCCCCATCCATAAAGTTTTCCAACCTTTTCTTAAAACAACCGATAGTATCAACGCTCACTACATGGTTACTAAGTCTATTCCATTCGTTAACTACTCTATTAGTTAACCAGTTCTTGCCTATTTCCTTCCTAAATCTAAATCAACGTGAAACATCAAAGAGGGAAAGATGAAATTAAAGATTCAACTCTTTAGGTGAAATGCAATTTTTTTTTTCATTTTGCAGAATCATCTGAATAGAGTAAAGTACTTATTAAAGTAATGCTCTTGAAGCTATGGTGATCTTATTTATGAAATCTAGACTCGTGAAATAATGTAGTCATTCTCTCTCTCTCTCTCTCTCTCTCTCTCTCTCTCTCTCTCTCTCTCTCTCTCTCTCTCTCTCTCTCTCTCTGTCTGTCTATCTATCTATCTATCTATCTACCTATCTCTCCTCTCACTATCTATCTCTGTCTCTCGTTCTCTCTATGTCTATCTTTTGTTCTCTCAGTATATCTGTCTTTGTCTCTTAGTCTCTATGTCTCTACCTCCCTGTCCAATTTTGCATGGAATTCTGTGAAAATAGGTACACCGTCTCACAAAATTCATAAAACGCCTGACTGGATGTACATGTTCGATCCAAGCCAACCAGAGAGCAGACATACCAACGAGGAAGTAATCTCATTAGGCAATAGCATACTTAAAGTTTCTAACATTCTTTAGATTTCGACATTTATAACACTCATGCTTCCTGAAGTTAGATCTAGTAAAAGGATTGTTAAGAATTTGTAGTTTCCTTTTTTAGATGTAATAGACATGAGGAATATGATCCGAACTACATGGAAGCTGATTAGATTTATGTGCAGTAAATGTAAACATAATGAGAGCAAAGGGAAAAAAATTGATGCAAACATTTAGAATTAACGTTAATCTGCATCAGATTATACGTTTGTTTATATATATTTTTCTCTGTGAAGATTATTTCTTGTGAACGTTCATCAAATTGGGAGAACAAGGAGTGGGTTCTTCATCATGACAGCGCTTTTGGCCACAACTCAATATTGCGCGGCAGGTGTTGATTTTCATGAACACAGTACTTAAATCCCGACTACCCTATTTGCCTAACTTTGTGTGTTTCCTAACCTGGAAATCTAGATGAAGGGCCGTCGCTTTCATAAGATTTAGGGAATCATTAAAGAATCTAAATGATGCTCAAGGCCATCTAAAAATTAACTCACCAGTGGGAAGTGAGAAACCACTGGTAGGGTATAGCCCTGTCAGTTGCGGCATTTATTTTTTCTTATACCGGCATTGGGTCACCTCCCCACCTGGCCAGGGGTACCAATTCAGCAAACCTGCAGTGGGTCCCGGGAATCGAACTTACGACCACCTGCTCATGAGATCAAGACGGTATCCACTAGGCCAGCGTTTCTCAACCTTTTTACCCTTGTGTAACCCTTGAAATAAATTGCATGTCTCAAGGAACTCCTGCGGAAAAAAAAAAAACATGTACCATATTACAAAGGATTACAAAGGCGGAGCATGCCGACATAAGACCTTTTGGCCCATATCTAGATCGGATGCGAAAATAAAAATCATATCTTTCTCATTTTGTTTTCATCGTAATAATAGATTAGGTAGGATGATGTCTATATCACATTAATACAATAACCAAGAATATGTGCGTGTTTAATTATATTACGTATATGAAATTAAATAGAAAATCAAAAGTCCATTAGTTTATCTCACTTGTTCTCGCGGAACCTTTAGGGACCTTTTGCGGAACATTAGGGTTCCGGGGAACCTTGGTTGAGAAACGCTGCACTAGGCTATCGCGCGGTCCGCTGGAGGCCGCTAGAAAAATTCTAGTAAAGCCTAGAATAGTGGAAAAAAGCATTAAAACTACTGAGCATTTTATGTTCAAAGAAACTACCTAGAAGGTCACAGGAGAGACTATAAAATAGAGCAATTATTTCCCTGTAGTAGTGAGATTACTCTAACTAGCTTTACTAGAGAAGCACCATCTCTATCAATTCCGTTGGACAAATTTTGTATGTATATACATGTTTTTCTTTTGTGTATGTGCGTGTGTGTGTATTGGGATTCATGTGTATGTCTGTGTGTACGCACGTGTGTAGACTTCTATGTATGTGCACATGCCTGATGTTTATAATGACACAAAATCAAATCATTAGGATGTGAGAGACAGAAAATATATTTTAATAGCAAAGGAAAAACATGTCGACAGGAGACCTTTTGGTCCATAACTAGGCCGGATGCGAAAAAAAAATAGAAAAATTACATATAATGTAAAATTGATAAATAAACATATAGGTAAATAAATCAAATAAATAAATAACGATAAATGATAAACAGATTGATAGTAATAATTTATCATAAATTATCAATAAATAGTTAAAAATAATAAACATAGATAATGAATAGATAATAATGAATAAATAGAATAAAATAGATTATTTGTATTCAAAGATCTATCATTGTATTTCTCCTTAATGTATTTTTTGTTTGTGTACCATAAACATGCTAATACGAGTATTTTGGTAAACTTACAAGGAACTACGTTGATAGTGTAGATAATGACCGGGTGAAAGTTTTCGAGTTTATAAATTAGAATTAGCACAGAATAAAAGTAGATAAATGATCATCCATTACGGAGTCTGTCTTCCGTCTTGGCCAGACCCAGGCTGCCACTTTGCCCAAACAAGGTTCTGATGATTCTGGTGATATGTTCTAACACATCACGCCGAGTCGTGATACTTCCCTCGTCGTGGTTTCAAAAGAATAGATAACACTGTGCTACGTTTCATAAATTAAATCCTTTATCTTTCATAGACAGTTCATGGCTTCCTTACGCGATACCTTTTCTTTCAATCACTTCGATGGAACGAAATGGTGTCGTTCTTTTGCCCCTTTTTGGAAAGTTGTCGAATGTGGAAATTTTCTTTTTTTTCGACCTAAGAATTTTCTTGCATGAAACGATGTAACTATCATGGAGTCCTTCGACCTTTAGGAGGTCAAAGAGTTTCAAAAGAGGGGCCACAAGTA
Organism: Oratosquilla oratoria; assembly: GCF_046742065.1. Taxonomy (NCBI): domain Eukaryota; kingdom Metazoa; phylum Arthropoda; class Malacostraca; order Stomatopoda; family Squillidae; genus Oratosquilla; species Oratosquilla oratoria. Next base: position 22,496,696 of record NC_134793.1, on the reverse strand, counting down.
ACTTTCAGTGAAAGCCTGAAGTTTTCTTCTGTTGATATGGGATCTTCATGAAACAGCAATTCATAAACTTGGGGGAACCTGAGGAATGTTCTGGAAT
>NC_134793.1:22476599-22491599 GCF_046742065.1 Oratosquilla oratoria | reverse complement strand
CTACGAGAGAGACGAGAGAACATAAGAACATAAGAATGAAGGAGACTGCAAGAGACCACAAGTCAGCTCCGTATCCATCACCACCTGTCATCCCCATCCATAAAGTTGTCTAATCGTTTCTTAAAACAACTGATAGTTTCAGCGCTTACTATATGGTTACTAAGTCTATTCCATTCTTCGACCACCCTATTAGAGAGAGAGAGAGAGAGAGAGAGAGAGAGAGAGAGAGAGAGAGAGAGAGAGAGAGAGAGAGAGAGAGAGAGAGAGAGAGAGAGAGACTCGAGGATGAGATTGGGAAGGATAATGTGACTGGAAGGCTGGAAGGGTTGCAGAGGCGAAAGCCTTCAGGTGGAAAGGGGGAGGAGAAGGAGGAGGAGGGGGAGGGGGAGGGAGTTGGAGGGGAAGGGGAAGGAGGAGGAGAGGAATGCAAAGGTGGAAGGGGAGGAGGAAGGTAGGAAGGTGAAGGGGGAAGGGGAGGAGGAGGTGAAGGGGAGGAAGAGGGGAAGGAAGGCGAAGGAGGAAGGGGAGGGGGTGGAAGGCGAAGTGGAAGGGGAGGAAAATGGTAGGAAGACGAAGGGGGAAGGGGTGGAGGAGGGGGATGAAAGCGAAGGGGGAAGGGGAGGAGGAGTGGAGGGGGAGACGGAGTTGGAGGGGGAGTCAAAGGGGAAGTGAAAGAGGGAGATGGAGGGAGGGGAAAGGGAGGGGGGAATGGGGAGGTGTAGATGGAAGAGGAGCGGGAGTGGAAGGGGAACGGAGAGGGGGAGGGGGAGGAGGGTGAAAGGGGAAGGGGAGGGGAAGGGTAAGGGGGAGTGGGAGGTGGAGGGGGGGAGAAGGAACACAAAGGAACACAAAGGAAGAACAAACAACAGCAGGCCTACTAGCCCTAACGAGCTGTTAGCGTTTACTATAATAAGCTACAGTTAAGAAAACAGGGTAACTAGGCAATAGAAGATGAACTAACACTACTGCTACCACTATCCTATCCAATTACAATTAAGGCCGAGCTGTCAGATCTTTTATTGCAAGGGATAATATTTTATTTGCGGATTAGAGTCCAAGTATTTATCTAGGCGATTTTTAAATGTCATTATTGTGTTACTTTCAACGACAGTGGAAGGTAACGAATTCCACACATTAACAGCCCGGTTAAAGAAGAAATACTTTCATTCGAAGAAAATATTTTACCAATTACTTTAAAATCGTGACGTCTTCTTGTACTTGATTGGTCTAACAAGAAGTAATCTTCGACATTGATGTTGTTAATGCCTTTGAACATCTTAAAAACCTTGATTAAATCTCCTCGCATTCTCCTTTTTGTAAGTGAGAATAAATTTAGACTTTAAAGTCTTTCTTCATACGGTAGATTTCTCAGCCTTTGTATCATTTTGGTCATTCTTCGTTGCACTCTTTCTAGTTTACTAATATCTTTCTGGTAGTATGGGGACCAAAATTGTACACAGTATTCGAGATGGGGACGGACCAAGGTTTAGCAATATTTTTCAGATTTATTTCCAAGGCTCTTCCGATAAAGCCAACCAATTTATTTGCTGTTTTAACAACTTCTGAGCAATGTTGACTTGGCTTCAAGTCACTTGATATTAAAACTCCTAGATCTTTTTCTTTAGTTACTGAATCCAGTATTACGCCATCCATCTGGTATTGGATGTGATCATTGTTACTTCCAATGCGCATGAGTTTACATTTGTTAACGTTAAATTTAATTTGCCACTTGCTTGCCCAGCTTGATATATAATCTGTCTAGATCGGATTGTAGAGTTTCTTTCTCTTTGGTTGTTGTTACTTTACCTGTAATTTATGTGTCATCAGCAAATTTTGATACTTTGCAGAAGAGGAGGAGGAGGAAGAGGGGAAGGGAAGGGAACAGGTAGAGGAAGGTAAAGGGGGAAGAGGAGGGAGAGAGTAAGGGGAAGGAAGGCGAAGGAGGAGGGGGAGACGGAGGTGGAGGAGAAGGGGAAGTGGGAGGCAAAAGGAGTGGGGAGAGGGAAGGGGAAAGGGAAGGGAAAGGGAAGGGGAAAGGGAAGGCGAAAGGGGAAAGGAAGAGGGAGGAGAAGAGGGAGAGGAAGGGGAGGGGAACCGTAGGTGGAGGAGGGGGAGTGGGAGGGAAAAGGAGAGGGGGAAGGGAGGAAGAGGAAGGACGAAGGGGGAAGAGGAGGGGGAGTGGGAGGCGGAGGTGGAAGTGGAGGGGGAGGAGGAGGAGGAGGGGAGGGGGAGGCAAAAGAAGAGGGGAAGGGGGAGGGGGAAGAATGTGAAGGGAGAAGTGAAGGGGAAGTGGGAGAGGGAAGTGGAAGGGGGAGGAGGAGAAGAAGGAGGTAGAAGGGAGGAGGAGGAGGTTGAGGGGTGAAGAGGAAGTGGAGGAGGAGGAGGAGGAGGAGGAGGAGGAGGTGCAGGGGGAGGAAGTGGAGGGGGAGGAGGAGGAGGTGGAGGGGGAGGAGGAGGAGGTTGAGGGGAGGAGGAGGAGGAGGAGGAGGAGGATGAAGAAGGGGGAGGGTGAAGCATGAGAAGGAGGGACACCTGGCCATGGAGGTTAGACGATGGAGGAAGATGGAGTGAGTGGAGGTGACAAGTGGCAAGAAAAGATGAGAAAAATTCGTCCAGGACAAGTTTTTGTGGGGCACAGGTTTTATGTGTTTTTTTTTTCACTATAGTTAATATATTATTTGTTTGTTTACATGCTTAGTTTTGTTTGTTTATTTTTTATTCACTTATCGTCTTATCTGTTCATTCATTCGTTTATTTATTAATTTGTTTATCATGTATGTATGTATGTATGTATGTATGTATATGTATGTGTGTAAAAATCTACATGTTTATGTATGTATGCGTGTATATATGTATATGTTTATGCATGTATTTGTGTATGTATATATGTGTGTATGTATGTATGCACATTATGTGTGTATATATGTTATGTATACTGTATACGTGCTTATGTACGTATGTGTATGTGTGTATATCTGTTATGTGTATACATGCTTATGTATAAATGTGTATGTATGCATGTACATATATGTATATGCGTATGCATGTGTGTGTATGTATGCATGTAATATAGATCATGTATGTAATGTATTTAATACATGTAATGCATGTAATGTAAAGGGTATGTACAATTGGATCCTAAAGTTCCCTGATAATCTTTTGGTATACTACCCAAGTACCGCAAATATTTCTACAAATATTTTAATTTTATATTAATTGTCAAATATATTTAGTACAACACAGCAAACGTACCCTCTGCTAATCTCTTGGTTGATACTAGAATTTCTTCAAAGTCTAAAATGGTTTTCCTTTCGTGTCTTAAGGTCCTTCAGTAATAAAACGAAAACAGCAAATCTTCAGACTGAAAAAGTGGGTGATTATATCCACTAATTGCTTATGGTTTTATGATCACGTGACTACAGTTTGGCATTTATAACGCTTATCAGTCTTCGGTGATTAGGGTCGTGGATATCCTGAACATGTTTATGGCTGCTGAAGAACGAATAGCCCGAGCTTCCTGCTGATGCGGTCACATGTTACACTGGATGACCTCACGAGTATTTTTTTTTTTTTTTTTTCTTCTGCCTGCTCGTAGCTTTGCTGATCTCCTTCTCCACTGTCTTGGTACAAAGCGACTAAGATGAATGATGATGATACTGAGGGTGATGATAAGGACTCTTGATACTTAACAGAATCTTATTATTACTCCTGTCTTAGTCCTGTCACTTAGTTACAAGTTCCCATTTTTTTGTTCCTTTGTGATACCCTTTGAACATTTCTACACGTTCCCATTTATCACTAAAAACTAAGGACAAAAACAAATAAAAAGGGTGGAATAATAATCAAGTTTGTTCTTTGTAAATCCTTAATAATGTAAACCATGGTATCTTACTCAGTATGTAAACTATATGTGAATCGGTGGGGGCAAACCAACTTCAGCTGTCGGTCCCAACTGTGTCTTCCTGCATTGCTTATGATCCGGGCAGTTAACAAAAGTCCAAGACCATGTACAATTACACGTACAGCCACGTAAGCCAGTGCTAGTGTACATACACATATGTACACATTGATAACATAAATACACACACACAAACACATACACTCATGCATACAGAGGGTATCCGGTCATCCAACTGGTGCACCATCGGCGAAAGTCAAATCAAACTATATTTGTTATGACAAAAGGAAACCTGGAAGAGGTCATCGCCCTGAGTCCATCTGGGCGAAGAGAGCCTCCTCCTTCAGGAAGAGGGAGGTGGAGGTGAGAAGGAAGGACCTCACAGAGGATGGGAAGGGACGAGAGGGAGGAAGAGGGATGGGGAGGGAAAGGAAATGAGGGAGGGTGGGGTTATGCGTGAAAAAAAAAAAAAAAAAAAAAAAAAAAAATATATATATATATATATATATATATATATATATATATATATATATATATATAGCCATGTTTTATTTGTTTTGTTTATAATTTGCTTGTTTTTGTGTTTATATTTATCTTTTATGTTTAATAGGTCAGAAGCTATGCACTGTGTCTTGCTGCATTGCTTCTGACCCAGGGCAGTGGGCGGGATACAGGGATAACCCGGCATCCATGAGGAGCTAAGATTTATATTTATCTGTCTATTTATTTCTCTATCTTTCTATATTTGTAACAATCTATATACTTATATTTTTGTGCATATATTGTTGCACCTCTCTCTCTCTCTCTCTCTCTCTCTCTCTCTCTCTCTCTCTCTCTCTCTCTCTCTCTCTCTCTCTCTCTCTCTCTCTCTCTCTCTCTCTCTCTCTCTCTCTTCCTCTCTTTCTCTTTCTCCCTGTCTCCCTCTCTCCTTCTCTCTCTCCCCTATTTCTCCTCTCTCTCCCTCTTTCCCTCTCTCTTTCCCTCTCTCTCTCTCTCCCCCTCATTCTATCCCACTCCCACTCCCTCTCCCACTGCCTTTCCCTCTCCCTCTCCCCCTCTCCCATTCTCTCTCTCTCTCTCTCTCTCATTATCACGGACGGGTTTCCAGCTGAAGATTTATACAATACATCGTTAATGGAAATGACAAATGAGATGTACAGCAAGGGGGTACTCACCCTCTGAAGGAGCAAACTCGCTCTCAATCATTAATCACCCGGACGTGTATCCCCAGAGTCCCCCCCTTGATGGTTTGCTTGCTGAAGTATTCATAATATGCAGCTTCCTTCAAAGAGATCTTGTCCAACACTTGTACTGACTGTCTGTAAGCGTTTGTATAAGCGGTTTTGTTTAATGTGTTTTCTTTATTGTGTGTGTGTGTGTGTGTGTGTGTGTGTGTGTGTGTGTGTGTGTGTGTGTATTTACCTAGTTGTATTTTATGGGAAGGGGAGCTACGCTCGTGGTGTCCCGCCTTTGTATCTCGCAGTGTCTAGTTTGCTCTTAAATTCGTGAATGGTATTTTGCACACACTACTGTTTCGTCAAGTTTGTTCCAAGTGTCCATCTCTCTCTCTCTCTCTCTCTCTCTCTCTCTGTGTGTGTGTGTGTGTGTGTGTGTGTGTACGCAAGTGTGCGCGCGCGCGTCATTAGTGAATAGATTGTACCTGTTTTTTCACATCGATCATGTCATTCACGCACATCAAGAATATTGTCTGCCATGTCAGTGATTGGGCTTCATTAGGAATTTTCTTCCAATATGATATTCTATCATTCACAAGTGTCTATATGTTTCTGCTCTATTTTGTCTTTTATTTCGTTTTGTTCTATTTTTTTTCGTCTGTTATATTCATTATCTTTGTTTCATATATTCTATTGATTTCCTTATTACATTTGTACATTTATATATTTATCTATTTCACCTCTATTTCGTTATTTTATTTTATATATTATGTTTCGTTATCATTTTACTTTAGTTTCATCATTCTATTTTACTTTATTTTATATTGATTTATCTGTTTATCTATTTTGTATTATTTTGTTTTATTTCATATAATTCCATCCGTTTATGTATATTCATCTAGTTATATATCTATCCATTTATCTGTTCTATTTCATTCTACTTAATCTTTAATTTGTTTTTCTTCTATTTTATTCTACTGTATTTCATTTGATTTGATTTTATCTTACATTATATTATTTCATTTCATTATGATTTATTGTATCTTATTTTTCATCTAGTTTCATATTATTTGGTCTTGTTCTATTTTTCTAGATTGAAATAAAAAGGCCCAGTGCATGATTAGTGCTTTGTTTGGACTAGTAAATGTGTCTTATTTTGTGTGACGTCAGATAGTCTTATTTATTTGAGAAAGGAACCTCATAACTCTTATGCAAGTCGTTCTCACTTTTATGTACTATAGTGGCTGATGGCGATTTACGAGCTACAAGAGGTGTTTGTCACTGGGTCGTAAATTCATTTGTCCCTTTTCACTTGTAAAGAGGAACTACATAGGCATCCCTCCAGTCCTCCAGCACATTCCCGTCTCTTAGGCACACATTTAACAACCTTACTAGCCAATCTACTACGACCATTCCTCCCTTTGGCAGAAGCTCCGTATGACACTCAATACACAGGTGCTTTACCGGCATATATATACATATATATATATATATATATATATATATATATATATATATATATATATATATATAGATAGATAGATAGATAGATAGATATTTAAATAACTATCATAATCTATCTATCAGCATAAATCATTCCCCTTCAATTAAAAACCTTGGTAATTCTAATTCTTATGAATACCTTTCAAGATAATTTTTTCCTCCTCATCTTTCTCTTTTTCCTCACCCTCTTCCTCTTCCTCCTCCTCTTCCTCCTTCTCTCTCTCTTCATCCTCACCTTCCTCTTCCTCTTCCTCTTCCATTTCTTCTTCCTCTAACTAAACACTTAGTGCAGATTAGGTTGAAGAATAAGCCACGCCTCCCATCTCTTCTGATGTTCTTGATTGGTAGACATTTGGGAGAGCTGACGTGGGAGAGGAATGTCGACAGTTCTCCGATTCAAAAACTAATTATGTATTCATGCGAGTAGAGAATTCAGGAAGAGTTTTATTCATCACCATAAATTCAGAAAGCAGTATATTTCTTATATACTGCATTAACAAAGGATAATAACTTCAGAAACTATTTTGTTGCCCATGGGAACGTTTTTGTCCTTTAGGTTCATATTGTACTAATGAGGTAGATTTAGAGAAGTGGTAAGGAAAAATTTAACAGAGGTCAGGAGAGAGGAAGGACAGTGGAAGTTAAGATTAATCTGCATTATTTTTCAGTCAAGATTAGTTTTTAAACAAAGAACGATAATCGACTCTAGTCCACAAAGGTCTCGCAAAGGTCCCTTGAGTATTGACTGTATAAAAAGTTGTACACAACATTGAATTTTTACACTTCCTCTACAACACTTAAAAATTCATTTGAGGAACTGGCCACGCCTATTGTTTCCGTCCCATGTGAGGTGATTTATGGCCACTCTCCTCGAAAGATTTGGACATCAGAAGTACAATTCTTGCAAACTACTCATCAATCATTTGTATCAAGTCTGTGTGAGAAGGGCGTGATCCTCTTCTCAACGAATTCCAAATGGTACATAACCATGATATTCAAGGTATTTTTTTTTTCTTTTTAGGATTGATTTACAACCCCCACCTCATCTCATTACCATTCTAATAACTTTTACTTTTAGTTTTGTAGTAAGAAACAGTGAAAACAATCCTCAATCTTAGAAGACATTTTACCTAACATTCTCTATTGTTTTAGACACAAAGTACTCTTCTCTTGGTTTTTTTATCTTTAACTTTCCAGATATCTGGCTTTGTTTTTGTTATCTTTATCAATTCTTCCCAAGTCTAGATACTTCACACTGAGAAGTCTTACGATACCATTTCTAGTTCTCTCGTTTGCTTTCCAAATATATAAGACCAGTACTTGTACATATGCATGCAATATATATATACATATATATATATATATATATATATATACATATACATACGTGCAAATACGTAGAGAAGAGGGAGAGATAGAGATATATATATATATATATATAGAGAGAGAGAGAGAGAGAGAGAGAGAGAGAGAGAGAGAGAGAGAGAGAGAGAGAGAGAGAGAGAGAGAGAGAGAGAGAGAGAGAGAAAGAGAGAGAGGGAGGGAGAGAAAGGAGTGTGGTACTAAGACAAGGAAAATGAGTTCTTTGACTCTAAATTTACTCCTTGATAAGTTTGTGAATTATATCCATTACTATCGACATTTCTCAGATTATAAGGAACCTAACCTAATGCCACACAAGTTCTCATGCAGGAGATCCTAAGACTTGCATCAACAACAACACAATCAATGCTCCAATTAATGCCCTCCATAATAATCTGAAGTCTAATGGGCATAAAAAAGGATGCCTGTGTTATCGCCCTTCCATGCAGCGTTGGAAGCTATCAAAGAGTAATCATATAATACCAAATATGTGTAACCATTATCTCAATTGATGTGTCCAGAAAATTATGACTACTAAACTATGGTCTTCTTGTCCCTATATAGGAAGCATACTGTCTTTTTACGTGTAATTATATCAGGCACTATATGGAACGCCAAACAAATGAATATTCTGTCTAGCGTGAACCTATGTAGTGTAAATCTTGTTTATGTATATGTAATTGAATTCTAAGAGTTATGGACATTTACTTCTTCTTTATGGGTGATACTTTAGCTTAATTATTTATGTTCTGTTACGTCAAATAAAGTATGAATAAGCACTTTGTATGGTGGACATGGTAGAGCTTAGAGCTTGTATACTAGAATCAATCAAATGATTATGGAAATTATATGTTCACACATGCGCGCGCACATACACACACACATACACCACACACGCGCGCGCACACACACACTGACACACACACACACACACACACACACACACACACACACACACACACACACACACACACACACACACACACACACACACACACACACACACACACGTGAGAATAACGATTCCACGTCGAGGGAAACTACTATTTCTTGGGGTTGCTTGCTATGTAGAATGTCGACAAATTCATCGGTCGATTTCAGTATGGGATGATGATACTATTAAGCCGCTTGGCGAACCCATATGTAGAAGAGGTGATTTGTGAGATGATCGGGCGGAGAGGGGATTTGGGGTTGTGTGTTTTGACATTGCAGTGAATATATCCATATATAAATATATATATATGCAAAGTAGACCACTTGGAAAAAAGAAACTAACGAAGCAGAGCGCTTTCGTATATTATGTCTAGTGTAAAAATTACATAAACAGAAATACATACTTTATGTATATACATGAAGAAGGAACAAGGACAACACTGAACATATATATATATATATATATATATATATATATATATATATATATATATTATATATATATATACATATATATATATATATATATATATATATATACATATATATATATATATATATACATTTTAATTGAATGATTGATGTTATCAATTGACATCAAACAATAAGCCAAGTTGAAAAAGACCAAACACACAAATGAATGTCATAAAAGATTAGAATTAGACAACCAACCAAGCAAAAGACGTGGATGTAAACAAGCAGCGGTCATAAATCATAAAAAAGTAAATAAATAGATAAAGCCTTACGTCAAGATGATCGTCATTTATAAAGACTCAAATGGTTTGACAAGGTAAATATTGATAGTTCCCTTTTACACAAGAGGCATTAGAAGAAAACTTAGTAATCATTAGAATAGATAGAAACATTTATCTAGTGTCCACCCGTTACCCAATAAGAGGACAGTACCAACTCAATAAGAAAGAAGAAAAATATTAAATGGAGAAACTTTATATATATATATATATATATATATATATATATATATATATATATATATATATATATATATATATACATATAATATATATATATAAATGCGTCGGCAGATCGAATTCATAAAATTACATCAGTGCCATTAGCACTAAAGATGTAATTATACGAAAGCGCTCTGCTTCGTTAGGTTATTTTTCCGGGTGGTTACTCACGCATATGTAAACATATGTTCTAATTTTTTATGGCATATATATAATATATATATATATATATATATATATATATATATATATATGTATATATATATATGTATATATATATATGTATATATATATATATATATATATATATATATATATATATATATACATACATATATATACTGTACATATACACACACATACAGGTCCTTATAGAAATGAAGAATAATCTCCAAGTACTAATACTGGTTCCTTTTAACTTTTATCCAAGTAAAGAATTGTTGATGATAAGGAAGGAAATATAACCTGTAAACCAGTTTTTGCCCATAGAGTGAGTTTTGAACGACCTAATGACTAATTTTTTTTTTATTAAATTTGACAAAAGAAAAAGTCCAATTCAGATTTGCTTTCCGGATGTGCCAAGAAGACGGCAACTTCTTTCCTCCTTCTGAATTATGGGTAAACAGTCAGTTTGCATATTCATAACCTCAATTAGTTTAAATGAATTGCCGCCACCTGACAGCTTTCGGTAGCTGATCCGTTTTATGAGTTCACTCTTCTCCTGTTAGTTCTTGGATAAGAGTTAGTTACTGACAGGAAGGAAGAAGGTGAGGGAGGCGTCAGGAAGAGATAAAAAGGAAATGTATCTGAAAGATAAAAAATATGTGGATAGGAGGTAAAGGGAACACGGGCTGAGGGGAATACTTTTATTCCTGACTAGTTTCGCCTGAGTGGACTCATTCCTCTGAAGAAGCCACACAGGCGAAAACTAGTCAGGAATAAAAGTATTTCCCTCATCCCGTGTTCTCTTTACCTCCTATCCACATTCGTCACAATGTTCACACATAAGAGATATGGTTCCGTTATACGTCTGTCACGAGCCCCAGTTTCTGACACAGTCCGACGAAGGAAGAAGGACGTGAGGAAGAGATGAAAAGGAAATAGATCCGAAAGATAATAGATATGGTATCATTTTACGTCTGTCATGATTCCCAGTTTCCGTCACAGTCCGACGGAGATCCGACGGAGACTATCTGACGTCATTTTTTGACGTAAAGTAATCAGACGTAAATTTTCTGATAGACGTAATCTGACGTAGATTTTATGACTGTTGTAACCAGACGTAGATTGTCTGACAGAGACGAACCAATTCAAACTTTGTGGCTTACGTAATCCGAAGCCAGTTTTATGACTCAGTGTAGGCCTTATGGTCTCTCGCTGTCTCCTTCATTCATATGTTCTTATAAGCATAATCCGACGTATAACTTCTGACGGACATAATTTGACGTAAGGTTTTTAAATGAAGTAATTTGACGTAAAAATTCGGATAGACGTAATTTGACGTAAAAATTATAAGTAGACATATTTCCAATATGCATTTTCTTTCCAAATATTTTAAAAAATTCGAATATTTAAATCCCATTGAATAAGTGTATGTAAAGAATATTCTCTAGGTATATCGTAAGCTTGCGATGCTGCCTATTAAAGTATCTTTAAAATATCCGTCTAAAGCCAAATTTCCCCAGATAAAAATGAGTAAATAAATAGACAGATGAATAAACGAATACATGAGCGAATAAATGAATAATTTGATAAATTGATAAAGGAGCAAATTAACAAATAAATAAATAGATATGTAAACAAATAAAAAAAAATAGAAACGAGTAAATTGATCGATAAATAGATATATAGATATAAGAATAAATATCCAAATAAACAAGAAAACAGACAAATAAACGAATAGAATAAAAAGGTTCGAGAAAAGATATCATAGACGAAGTTTCCTTATCAAAGAGTCAAAATATATCTAAGTCTTCTCCAACTCCAAAACAAGACTTTGTACCAACACAAACAACTTCATAATCCATAATACACTGTCCGCTACCATCCCACATACCACCGCGTTAGTGCACATTATGCTGCTTATGCTGTTTATGCTTCTTTACAACAACGAGCTGCACAGCATATAATAACTCACATCTAAGTGATGACTTGCCAGACTCATCTAGCTCCTAACAACCTTCTTAGATGCTATCAACGCGTCTAGAGCTCCCTAAGCGGTGACGACCTAAATTGTGCTTCTACAGTGATGTGATGTACTTGGCTTAAATATATTATCTAAAAAAATGTAGATTAATTATGTACTAAATGATAAATTGTACAAGGAGTGTAGGCTATTGTGCCTTACCGTGTGTTTCTTTCACCTGTTGTACTCGTAAACAATATATTGTATAGAATGTGTGATATTTGTTGTACAATGTAGTTGTGTAGTTCAGCCTTAGTGGTCCATTACAGGACCGTGTTTCTTTTCAATGTTGCACTTGTAAACAATATATTGAATAGAATGTGTGATATGTTTTGTACAGTGTAGTTGTGTAGTCCATCCTTTGTGGTCCACTATAGGACCGTGTTTCTTTTAAATGTTGCACTCGAAAACAATATATATTGTATAGAATATGTGATATTTGTTGTTTAGTGTAGTTGTGTAGTCCATCCTTAGTGGTCCACTACAGGACCGTGTTTCTTTTAAATGTTGCGCTTGCAAACAATATGTTGTATAGAATGTGTGATATGTTTCGTAAAGTGTAGTTGTGCAGTCCAGCCTTAGTGGTCCACTACAGGACCGTGTTTCTTTTAAATGTTACACTTGTAAACAATATATTGTATAGAATGTGTGATATTTGTTGTACAGTGTAGTTGTGTAGTCTAGCCTTAGTGGTCCACTACAGGACCGTGTTTCTTTTAAATGTTGCAAATGTAAACAATATATTGTATAGAATGTGTGATATGTGTTGTACAGTGTAGTTGTGTGGTCCAGCCTTAGTGGTCCACTACAGGGCCGTGTTTCTTTTGAATGTTGCACATGTAAACAATATATTGTATAGAATGAGTGATATGTGTGGTACAGTGTAGTTGTGTAGTTCAGCCTTAGTGGTCCACTACAGGACCGGGTTGTCCCCTGAGGAGCGGTACATCCCCTGTACCTCTGTACCACGGTGGCTAAACCCGGGTTTGTAAGGTTGTCCGTATGGTGAGAGGTTCATGTAAAGTTGTCGTTGGTGTATTGGGTTGGTTGTGGTTGTGAATGAAGTCTGAAATTGGTGTAATTACCTCGACCATCAGATATAACAACCCTACTGAATTAAATAGTTATGAATGGCTGTTGTAGTCATCTACTGGAAGGCGATTTGTGGACCAAGACTTCTGTAGCCAAATGTACCATCTCTGTAAGATATAATGGTTCCTTGTTCGTGATATTTTTTCTCTTTTTGTATTTGATTTTATTTTGTTTTATTTTATCTATTATTTAACTTGTTTATTTATTTGTTTATTTTCTTGTTTATGGTTTTGTTTATTTATATATCTATTTATCTAATCATCTATCTATTTATCTATTTATGTGAGAAATGAGGAGGTGAGGAAGAGAACAGGGGTGGAAAGGGAGTTGGGAGATAGGGTTGATGAAAGAGTATTAGGATGGTTTGGACACGTGGAAAGAATGAGTGAAGAAAGACTAGTAAAGGAGGTGTGGAAGGCAGATGTGGAGGGAGTGAACATGAGGGGACGTCCTAGGATGAGGTGGATAGATAGGGTGAAGGGGGCTTTGGGGAAGAGGGGAATGTCTGTTGAGGAAGGACGGGAGTGGACAGAAGACAGGGTTGAATGGAGAATGGTTGTATATGGAGGATGTTGTGATGCATGAGGTGGAATGGACGAGGGGATGGGGGATGGGGTGGTGTGTGTGAGCAAAATTTTGACGCAGCCCGAAGGGATTTCTCCCCGTCCTCTCCCTTATATGGGGGGACGGAGAGGGGGGGGGTCGCCGATTTAAAGAGGCGGCCTTGCTGTGGATGTGCTGTGTCTTACGACACTGCTTCTGACCCAGGGCAGTGGACAGGGTGCAGGGATGACCCGTCATCTAGGAGGTGCTAAGATGGGAGGGAGGGTGTGAGGGGTGTGGAGTGTTTTCAGGGATGGAATGGGTGGGAATGATTTTATGCCTTTTCCTTTTTTGGCTACCTCCTTTGTAAGGGGGAAAAAGCCTTGGTATATGTATGTATTCAATTATTTACTTACATTTATTCATCTACTTATTTGCTTATTTGGTTTGTTTGATTTTGTTCTTTTATTTGTTTGCCTATTTATTTGTTTGTTTAGTTATTCATTTGTATATTCATTTGTATATGTTTATTAATTACCTGTTTATTTATTTATGTACTTATTTATTTATCCATGTATTTCTCTATGAATTTATTCATTTGTTTATTTATCAATTCATCTATTCATTTATTAGTTTAATTATTTGTTTATTGATTTGTCTATTTATCTATTTAGTTATCTATTTTTCTTTATTAGGCTCTCAGGACCATTTTACGAAAGAAAAAATATATTTACATAAAACGCAGCCTATGTCGTATCAACCTCTGGAGGTCGATAGGACTTCCCTTAGTTAAATCAAATCTGACGAGTTAAACACCATATAAGGACGGAGCCTTTATTTGTACGACGTTTCGCTTATTACAGCTTTTAAATCAAATCACCCATCAGCAGACACTATAAAATTGAGAATCTAATGTGACCACTAAAAGATTAGCGCAGTGACTGAGTAGCCTTAAAAACATTAATCTTCATTTCGTGTTTTTCTCATGATATTGTCAAACAAATCCAATCGTTCTAGAAAAAAATCACCTCATTCTAGAAGATATTTCTGTGGAATGAGACTCATTCTAGTCTAGAACCACTTCTTGGGTGATGAAAGTTCTCTGTCATCAACTAGAAAACTAAATACGCTTTGTATGATTGACTAGAAAGTCTATTCCATTCTCTTTTAGTCGTATGATTGTTTGGTGATAGTTACTAGGTAACTGGAGATAGTACAGTATAATACGCGTCTATATATAGTTCCCTTCCCCCTCACCCTCTCCCCCTTACCCTTCTCCCCCTCTCCCCTCACCCTACCTCTCCCCTTCCCCCCCCCCCCAAAAAAAAAAAGAAG